>NC_091983.1:208929912-209301578 GCF_044704955.1 Pristiophorus japonicus
CTCTCTCTCTCTCTCTCCCCCCCTCCCAGCCTCTCACTCTCTCCCCCCCCAGCCTCTCTCTCTCTCTCCCTCCCCCCAGCCTCTCTCTCTCCCCCAGTCTCTCCCTCTCTCTCCCTCCCCCCAGCCTCTCTCTCTCCCCCTCCCCCAGTCTCTCCCTCTCTCTCCCCCCCCAGTCTCTCCCCCTCTCTCTCCCCCCCCAGTCTCTCCCCCTCTCCCCCCCCCCCAGTCTCTCCCCCTCTCCCCCCCCCCCAGTCTCTCCCCCTCTCTCCCCCCCTCCCCCAGTCTCTCCCTCTCTCTCCCCCCCCAGTCTCTCCCCCTCAGTCTATCCCGCTCTCTCTCCCTCCCCCAGCCTCTCCCTCTCTCTCTCCCCCCCCCCCCAGTCTCTCCTCTCTCTCCCCCCGAGCACCAGTCTCTCCCTCTCTCTCCCCCCCAGTCTCTCTCTCCCCTCCCCCCCAGTCTCTCTCTCCCCTCCCCCCCAGTCTCTCTATCTCCCCCCCCCCAGCCTCTCTCACTCTCTCTCCCCCCCCAGCCTCGCTCTCTCTCCCTCCCCAGCCTCGCTCTCTCTCCCCCCCCAGCCTCGCTCTCTCTCCCCCCCCCCCCCAGCCTCTCTCTCTCTCTTCCCCCCCCAGCCTCTCTCTCTCTCCCCCCCCCAGCCTCTCTCTTCCCCCCCCCAGCCTCTCTCTCCCCCCCCAGTCTCTCCCTCTCTCCCCCCCCAGCCTCGCTCTCTCTCCCCCCCCAGCCTCGCTCTCTCTCCCCCCCAGCCTCGCTCTCTCTCCCCCCCCAGCCTCGCTCTCTCTCCCCCCCCAGCCTCGCTCTCTCTCCCCCCCCAGCCTCGCTCTCTCTCCCCCCCCAGCCTCGCTCTCTCACCCCCCCCCACCAGCCTCTCTCTCTCTCTCTCTTCCCCCCCCAGCCTCTCTCTCTCTCTCTCTCTCTCTCTCCCCCCCCCCAGCCTCTCTCTTCCCCCCCCCAGCCTCTCTCTTCCCCCCCCAGTCTCTCCCTCTCTCTCCCCCCCCAGTCTCTCCCTCTCTCCCCACCACAGTCTCTCTCTTCCTCTCCCCACCACAGTCTCTCTCTTCCTCTCCCCACCACAGTCTCTCTCTTCCCCCCCCCCCCCAGTTTCTCTCTCTCCACCCCAGTTTCTATCTCTCCGCCCCCCAGTCTCTCTCTCTCTCCCCCCCCCCAGCCTCTCTCTCCCCCCCCAGCCTCTCTCTCCCCCCCCAGCCTCTCTCTCCCCCCCCAGCCTCTCTCTCCCCCCCCAGCCTCTCTCTCCCCCCCCAGCCTCTCTCTCTCTCTCCCCCCCCCCAGCCGCTCTCTCTCTCCCCCCCCCCAGCCTCTCTCTCTCTCCCCCCCCCCCCAGCCTCTCTCTCTCTCCCCACCCCAGCCTCTCTCTCTCTCTCACTCTCTCTCTCTCTCCCCCCCCCAGCCTCTCTCTCTCTCTCTCTCCCCCCCGCCTCTCTCTCTCTCTCTCTCTCTCTCCCCCCGCCCCAGCCTCTCTCTTTCCCCCCCCAGCCTCTCTCTTTTCCCCCCCCCAGCCTCTCTCTCTCTCTCTCTCTCTCTCTTCCCCCCCCCAGCCTCTCTCTCCGCCCCCCCAGCCTCTCTCTCTCTCCCCCCCCCAGCCTCTCTCATTCTCTCTCTCTCTCCCCCCCCCAGCCTCTCTCTTTCCCCCCCCAGCCTCTCTCCCCCCCCCCCAGCCTCTCTCTCTCCCCCCACCCTCCAGCCTCTCTCTCTCTCTTCCCCCCCCCCAGCCTCTCTCTCTCTTCCCCCCCCATCCTCTCTCTCTCTCTCCCTCTCTCTCTCTCTCCCCCCAGCCTCTCTCTCTCTTCCCCCCCCCAGCCTCTCTCTCTCTTCCCCCCCCAGCCGCCTCTCCCACTCTCCCCCCCCACCCGCCTCTCCCACTCTCCCCCCCCACCCGCCTCTCCCACTCTCCCCCCCCACCCGCCTCTCCCTCTCTCCCCCCCCCCCCAGCCTCTCCATCTCTCCCCCCCCCCAGCCTCTCTTTCCCCCCCCCCAGCCTCTCTTCCCCCCCCCCAGCCTCTCTCCCCCCCCCCCCCAGCCTCTCTCCCCCCCCCCAGCCTCTCTCTCTCTCCCCCCCCAGCCTCTCTCTCTCTCTCTCCCCCCAGCCTCTCTCTACCCCCCCCAGCCTCTCTCTACCCCCCCCAGCCTCTCCCTTTCTCCCCCCCCAAGCCTCTCTCTTCCCCCCCCCCACCCCCAGCCTCTCTCTTCCCCCCCCCCACCCCCAGCCTCTCTCTTCCCCCACCCCCAGCCTCTCTCTCTTCCCCCCCCCCCCAGCCTCTCCCCCCACCCAGCCTCTCTCTCTCCCCCCCCAGCCTCTCTCTCCCCCCCCAGCCTCTCTCTCTCCCCCCCCCAGCCCCTCTCTCTTCCCCCCCCCCAGCCTCTCTCTTCCCCCCCCAGCCTCTCCCTCTCCCCCCCCCAGCCTCTCTCTCTCTCCCCCCCCCTCAATCTCTCCCTCTCCCCCCCCAGCCTCTCCCTCTCCCGCCCCAGCCTCTCTCTCTCCCCCCCTCAGTCTCTCCCTCTCCCCCCCAGCCTCTCCCTCTCCCGCCCCCAGCCTCTCTCTCCCCCCCCCTCAGTCTCTCCCTCTCCTCCCTCTCTCTCCCCCCCAGTCTCTCCCTCTCTCTCCCCCCCCAGTCTCTCCCTCTCTCTCCCCCCCAGTCTCTCCCTCTCTCTCTCTCTCCCTCCCCCCCCCATCTCTCTCTCTCTCCCTCCCCCCCCATCTCTCCCTCTCTCTCTCCCTCCCCCCCCCATCTCTCCCCCCCCATCTCTCCCTCTCTCTCTCCCCCCCCCCCGTCTCTCTCTCCCCCCCCCCCGTCTCTCCCTCTCTCTCCCCCCCCCCGTCTCTCCCTCTCTCTCCCCCCCCCCCCGTCTCCCCCCTCTCTCTCACCCCCCCGTCTCTCCCTCTCTCTTCCCCCCCCCCCAGTCTCTCCCTCTCTCTTCCCCCCCCAGCCTCTCTCTCTCCCCCCCCCCAGCCTCTCTCTCTCTTCCCCCCCCCCCCAGCCTCTCTCTCTCTTCCCCCCCCCCCCCCCAGCCTCTCTCTCTCCTCCCCCCCCCCCCAGCCTCTCTCTCTCCTCCCCCCCCCCCCAAGCCTCTCTCTCTCCTCCCCCCCCCCAGCTTCTCTCTCTCCTCCCCCCCCCAGCTTCTCTCTCTCTCTCTCTCTCTCTCTACCCCCCCCAGCCTCTCTCTCTCTACCCCCCCCAGCCTCCTCTCTCTCTCTCTCTCCCCCCCCCAGCCTCTCTCTCTCTCACTCTCCCCCCCCCAGCCTCTCTCTCTCTCCCCCCCAGCCTCTCTCTCTCTCCCCCCCAGCCTCTCTCTCTCTCCCCCCAGCCTCTCTCTCTCCCCCCCCCAGCCTCTCTCTCCCCCCCCAGCCTCTCTCTCCCCCCCCCAGCCTCTCTCTCTCTCTCTCTCTCTCTCTCTCTCTCTCTCTCCCCCCCCAGCCTCTCTCTCTCTCTCCCCCCCCCCCCAGCCTCTCTCTCTCTCTCCCCCCCCCAGCCTCTCTCTCTCCCCCCCCCCAGCCTCTCTCTCTCCCCCCCCCCAGCCTCTCTCTCTCCCCCCCCCCCCCAGCCTCTCTCTCTCTCTCCCCCCCCCAGCCTCTCTCTCTCTCGCCCCCCCCCCCAGCCTCTCTCTCTCTCTCTCTCTCTCCCCCCCCCCAGCCTCTCTCTCTCTCTCTCCCCCCCCCCCTCCCAGCCTCTCTCTCTCTCTCTCTCTCTCTCCCCCCCCCCAGCCTCTCTCTCTCTCCCCCCCCCTCCCAGCCTCTCTCTCTCTCTCTCTCTCTCTCTCTCTCCCCCCCCCCAGCCTCTCTCTCTCTCTCTCTCTCTCTCTCTCTCCCCCCCCCAGCCTCTCTCTCTCTCTCTCTCCCCCCCCCCAGCCTCTCTCTCTCCCCCCCCCAGCCTCTCTCTCTCCTCCCCCCCAGCCTCTCTCTCCCCCCCCCCCCCAGCCTCTCTCTCTCCCCCCCCCCAGCCTCTCTCTCTCCCCCCCCAGCCTCTCTCTCTCCCCCCCCAGCCTCTCTCTCTCCCCCCCCAGCCTCTCTCTCTCTCCCCCCCCCCAGCCTCTCTCTCTCTCTCTCCCCCCCCCAGCCTCTCTCTCTCTCTCTCCCCCCCCCCCCAGCCTCTCTCTCTCTCTCCCCCCCCCCCCCCCCAGCCTCTCTCTCTCTCTCCCCCCCCCCAGCCTCTCTCTCTCTCTCCCCCCCCCAGCCTCTCTCTCTCTCTCCCACCCCCAGCCTCTCTCTCTCTCTCTCCCCCCCCCCAGCCTCTCTCTCTCTCTCTCTCCCCCCCCCCAGCCTCTCTCTCTCTCTCTCTCCCCCCCCCCCAGCCTCTCTCTCTCTCTCTCTCCCCCCCTCCTCCCAGCCTCTCTCTCTCTCTCTCTCTCTCCCCCCCCCCTCCCAGCCTCTCTCTCCCCCCCCCCTCCCAGTCTCTCTCTCTCTCTCTCTCTCTCCCCCCCCCCCTCCCAGCCTCTCTCTCTCTCTCTTTCTCTCCCCCCCCCCCCCCCCTCCCAGCCTCTCTCTCTCTCTCTCTCCCCCCCCCTCCCAGCCTCTCTCTCTCTCTCTCTCTCTTCTCCCCCCTCCCAGCCTCTCTCTCTCTCTCTCTCTCCCCCCCCCAGCCTCTCTCTCTCTCTCTCTCTCCCCCCCCCAGCCTCTCTCTCTCTCCCCCCCCAGCCTCTCTCTCTCCCCCCCCCAGCCTCTCTCTCTCCTCCCCCCAGCCTCTCTCTCTCCTCCCCCCCAGCCTCTCTCTCTCCTCCCCCCCAGCCTCTCTCTCTCCTCCCCCCCAGCCTCTCTCTCTCCCCCCCCCCCAGCCTCTCTCTCTCCCCCCCCCCCCAGCCTCTCTCTCCCCCCCCCAGCCTCTCTCTCTCTCTCCCCCCCCCAGCCTCTCTCTCTCTCCCCCCCCAGCCTCTCTCTCTCTCCCCCCCCCAGCCTCTCTCTCCCCCCCCCAGCCTCTCTCTCCCCCCACCCCCAGCCTCTCTCTCTCTCCCCCCCCCCAGCCTCTCTCTCCCCCCCCCCAGCCTCTCTCTCCCCCCAGCCTCTCTCTCCCCCCCCCAGCCTCTCTCTCCCCCCCCCAGCGTCTCTCTCCCCCCCCCAGCGTCTCTCTTCCCCCCCCCCCCCAGCCTCTCTCTCCCCCCCCAGCCTCTCTCTCTCTCCCCCCTCCCAGCCTCTCTCTCTCTCCCCCCTCCAGCCTCTCTCTCTCTCCCCCCTCCAGCCTCTCTCTCTCTCTTCCCCCCCCCCCAGCCTCTCTCTCTCTCCCCCCTCCAGCCTCTCTCTCTCTCCCCCCCCCCAGCCTCTCTCTCTCTCCCCCCCCCAGCCTCTCTCTCTCTCTCTCTCCCCCCCCCAGCCTCTCTCTCTCTCTCTCTCTCTCTCCCCCCCCCCAGCCTCTCTCTCTCTCCCCCCCCCAGCCTCTCTCTCTCCCCCCCCCCCCAGCCTCTCTCCCCCCCCCCCCAGCCTCTCTCCCCCCCCCCCCCAGCCTCTCTCCCCCCCCCCCCAGCCTCTCTCTCCCCCCCCCCCAGCCTCTCTCTCTCCCCCCCTCCCAGCCTCTCTCTCTCCCCCCCTCCCAGCCTCTCTCTCTCCCCCCCTCCCAGCCTCTCTCTCTCCCCCCCTCCCAGCCTCTCTCTCTCTCTCTCTCTCTCCTCCCCCCCAGCCTCTCTCTCTCCCCCCCCCAGCCTCTCTCTCCCCCCCCCAGCCTCTCTCTCTCTCCCCCCCCCCAGCCTCTCTCTCTCCCCCCCCCAGCCTCTCTCTCTCCCCCCCCAGCCTCTCTCTCCGCCCCCCAGTCTCTCTCTCCGCCCCCCAGTCTCTCTCTCTCTCCCTCCCCGCCCAGTCTCTCCCTCACCCCTTCCCTTCCCTTTCCTTTCCTTTCCTCTCCTCTCCTCTCTCTCTCTCTCTCTCTCTCCCCCACCTCCGATGTTTTCTCTCCCTCAGATGGCCGCGAAAATGTTCGTGTAGATAATCACAGCGATATTTTACGCAAAAGTCCTAAAGATACAGCTCCAGCTCACAATTCATGCCCGACATCCTTGACGGTTTCGAGGAGTCTGCGCATGCGCGGGAAGACGCAGAAGGACGCTCAAAAAACTAGTGCAAATAATCACTCTGTTTCGTTATCCAAGCTTCCATACAGCCACAGTTTCTCCCTTTGGCGAAGTGACGAGCCTCCACTTAGTAACTGCTCACGTTGGGATGATTGAAATCAAAAGGAGTCACAGGTACACGACTTTCCACCTTGTGGTGCAGTATAGTAGTATTCCCGAGAGCAGCCTGAAAGCAAACCATTGGTTGGCATTACTGGCCATCCTAGATGACAAGTTGGTGAGCAACACTAGTCCAGATAGACTAAATCTTTAAAATTGGCAGCAATGAGGTGATTGTAAACACTATTTTAAAATCCAAGCAAAGCTTTCCACTGGAAGCTATTTGTTCAGTGATATTTAATTTGATAGCTTGCTTTTCAGTGTGCTTTCCATAGTTAAGCCTATATCAATTTTGCCCCAATACAGACAAAAAAGGAACTCATCTGTACTGCCAGGCAGATTGCCGCCAGTGGACAAGCTGTTGCAAAGTTTGCTCAGATAATTGCAGGCCGCTGCCTAGACAAGAGATGCGCGCATGACCTGAAGTGCGCTGTTGAACAGATACCAACCATCAGCAATCAACTCAATATCATTTCCAGGTACAGTAACATGTGACTGATTTAGGCCAGTAGACGAGTACTTATGCTCCACATTTAGACAAACAATGTTCGTCAAGAGTTCCTTTTCAGATTACAGAAATACTTGCAGATTTCTTACACCATTACTCACGGTGAATCGGGAGGTTACACTGATGCAAGGGTGGTGCTGGGAAGTGGAAGGGTGCATATGTCCACTGAAAGGATTTAGAAAGAAGTTTGTAAGAGCTTTCCCCAGAGAGAGTGGGGTAAATTTTCATTCTCAGCCCCTGGGTGGAGTGAATCAGCTGTCCTTTGTTGAACCTGCCTGATTATTGTTCTTTGTGGATTGGGAATACCTGGCTCATCTTCCTCAAACTCTTTACCTACATTCTATAGGTGCTAGTATCTGTGTTGGTGCTGGAGAGCAGATAGAGTGTTTGACACAATCTGCTGCGATTGTCGGGGGCTGTTGGCCTCCTCATCTTGGAAAGAACGTATAGAAAGAGAAAGAGATTTATAATGCATTTCAAAGAAACTGGAAATAAAAGAGGGGTAAAATCAGATTGCATCATTTAGCCTCTGCCTTGAGGATTAAGAAAGTAAGTCAGGGTAGGAGGGAAAATAATAAATGGAGAATACTTGCAATATTGGTCCAAACTCAACCTCACCAATTTCTCCCACAGATTCTCAGCTAAAATGGGCCAGGGCTATGTCCTCATGCCGGGTACCCTGCTTCAGCATGGCAAGACCATCTTCTGCCGTGGCCCCCTCTCATTGTTGGTGCACTCCCTATGCCTAGAAACAAAACACATTCAGGTAGATGTTAGCAACCATCTGAGCACCCGACTAGCATCTTTGTGCATAGACCACCTTCCTCCTGCTACTAGGATTTTGAAAAGGAATTTGTCTTGTGCATCTGCTGGCAGTATCTTTTGAAAAAGAAAAAAGCAAAAGACTTGCATTAATTTAGCACTTTTCACGACCACTGGACTTCTCAAAGCGCTTTACAGCCAATAGTACTTTTGGAGTGTAGTCACTGGTGTGGGAAGCACAGCAGCCAATTTACGCACAGCAAACTCCCACAAATAGCAATGTGGTAATGACCAGATAATCTTTTTTTGCTATGTTGATTGAGGGATAAATATTGGCCAGGACACGGGGTTTAACTCCCCTGCTCTTTTTCGAAATAGTGCCACGGGATTGTAATGTCCTGACCCTGCAGTATAGACTTATACGAGGCACATGCTGAAGTCAAGGTCACTCTGGACCTGCACCTTTATTTCACAGCTCTCGAGTGCCACACTTGCCTGAGACCTGCCTTTATATACCTGTGTGGTATGCAGTGTCTCCTGCAAGTGCACCCCTGGTAAAGTATGCTTGTGGTTATAGGTCATATCTAGTTACAGTCATGTATAGCATGGTAAGATACAGTTATATACAAGTAGTGTGAGATACATGCCATCACCCTCCCCCAAGGTCTTATTGTCTTTATAGATTCAGTCTCTCAGGTGGTCTACGCTCTCGTGTGGAGCGTCATAGTTATGGTTCAGTTGTTTGCCTTGGTGCCTGTTTTTCTTTCGGTGTGATTGCTGGTATCTCGCCTGGGCTGTCTGTTTTGTTCAGTATGATTGCTGGTGTCTCGCCTGGGCTGTTTGTTGAGACTGCCCTTTCCTCAGGTTGTTCCCTCTGTCTGTCCACCAGGTGTGGCGTGAGTTCCACATTGTAGTCTGCCTCTGGTCCTGCAGTGTTGTTGGTGAATCTACTTTTTACTTGGTCTACATGCCTCCGGCAGGTTTGGCCATTGTCCATTTGTACAACCTGTAGCCTGTTTTCTTCCTTGCCCGTTACTGTCCCTGCAAGCCATTTGGGACCCCTGCCATAGTTGAGCACAAACACTTTGTCCCCTATATCATTCCACCTCCCCTTCGAATTTCGGTCATGGTACTCAGTTAGCTTCCGGTGCTTTGCCTCAACAATTTCATGCATGTCTGGGAGGATTAATGAGAGCCGAGTCTTTAAGGTCCGTTTCATCAATAGTTGCGCGGGGGGAACCCCAGTCAGCGAATGCGGACGAGATCTGTATGCCAGCAGCAGTCACGACAGGCGGCTCTGCAGCGTGGGACCTTGGATTTTTAGCATGCCTTGTTTAACGATTTGCACTGCTCGCTCCGCCTGGCCATTGGAGGCCGGCTTGAACAGTGCCGTCTTAACGTGATTTATGCCGTGGTCAACCATAAAATCTTGAAATTCTGCGCTGGTGAAGCACGGATCATTATCACTGACCAATATGTCAGGAATTCCGTGCGTTGCAAACATGGTTCTAAGCCTCTCCACAGTGGTGGAGGTGGTGCTCGAGTTTAAAATGGTGCACTTGATCCATTTTGAAAATGCATCGACGACTACGAGGAACATTTTGCCCATGAATGGGCCCGCATAGTCTACATGCACCCGCGACCACGGCTTGGTGGACCAGGGGCTTAGGGGGGCCTCCCTGGGGACATTACTGAGTTGGGCACAAATGGTGCACCGCCGGACGCAGAGCTCCAAGTCCGCGTCAATGCCAGGCCACCAGACGTGAGATCTGGCTATGGCCTTCATAAGGACGATCCCCGGTTGCTCGCGGTGGAGCTCCCGGACAAACGCCTCTCTGCCTCACAAGGGCATAACTACTCGGCTGCCCCACATCAGGCAGTCTGCCTGCAGTGATAGTTCATGCATGCGCCTATGGAAAGGTTTGATCTCCTCGGGGCAGGCATCGTGAGCCTCTGCCCAGTCACCGGTTAAAACACATCTTTTGACTAAGGATAACGTGGGGTCGCTGGTCGTCCAGGCTCTGATTTGGCGAGCCGTCATGGGCGAACCTGTGGATTCAAAGGCATTGATTGCCATGACCATCTCACAGTCCTGTTCGTCGGACCCTTCCGTGGTCGCCAGGGGTAGCCTGCTAAGCGAGTCGGCACAGTTGTCTGTGCCTTATTGTGTAAGACGCCAGCATGAGTACCCACCGCTGAATGCGCGCCGAGGCTTTGGTGTTTATTGCCTTGCACTCGGATAGCAGGGACATGAGGGGTTTATGATCGGTTTCTAACGCGAACTTGACCCCGAAAAGGTATTGGTGCATCTTTTTGACACCGTACACACACGCGAGCGCCTCCTTCTCAACCATACCGTACCCGCGCTCCGCCTGCGAAAGTGACCTGGAGGCATAAGCAATGGGTTGTAATTTACCCACATCATTGACATGCTGTAAAACGCATCCGACCCCGTATGCTGATGCATCACATGTAAGAACTAGCTTTTTACCTGGGTCAAAAAAGGCTAAAACACAATTGGAACATAGAAGGTTGCGTGCCTTATTGAAGGCGCGTTCTTGGGCATCCCCCAAAACCAATCGCACCCCTCTGAGTAGCATGTGGAGAGGCTCCAGCAGCGTGTTCAAGTTCTGCATAAAGTTCCCAAAGTAATTGAGTAGCCCGAGAAAGGCGCGCAGTTCCGAGACATTCCGGGGCCTGGGTGCCAGACGAATTGCTTCGATTTTCGATTCTGTTGGGCGGATTCCATCAGCGGCAATCCTTCTGCCCAAAAATTCAACCTCGGGCGCGAGAAACAGACACTTGGATTTCTTAACTCTTAGGCCTACCCGATCCAATCGACTTAGTACTTCCTCCAAATTGCAGAGATGGGAGTCGGTGTCCCTGCCCGTGATGAGTATACCATCTTGAAACACAACCGTCCCTGGGATGGACTTGAGCAGACTCTCCATGTTGTGCTGGAATATAGCAGTTGCCGACCTGATGCCTAATGGGCATCGATTGTACATAAAGAGGCCTCGATGTGTGTTGATGGTGTTGAGTAGCTTAGACTCTTCGGTCAGTTCTTGCGTCATATACGCAGATGTGAGATCTAGTTTCGAGAAACGTTTTCCTCCAGCCAATGTGGCAAATAGGTCCTCCGCTCTGGGCAACGGGTATTGGTCCTGTAGGGAGACTCTGTTTATGGTAGACTTGTAATCCCCACAGATTCGTACGGATCCATCAGGCTTCATGACAGGGTTGATGGGACTTGCCCAGGCGCTAAATTCCACGGGTGAGATAATGCCTTCCCGCAGAAACTGGTCCAATTCGTGTTCAATCTTTTCCCTCATCACATAAGGCACAGCTCTAGCCTTGTGATGGACCGGTCTGGCATTCTGTGTGATATAGATTTTAACTTTAGCCCCTTTGAAGCTGCCCACACCTGGCTGAAAGAGATGTTCAAAACGACTTAGAACTGTTGATCAGAAGGTCCGTTCCTCTGACAACATGACGTGAACATCATCCCATTTCCAATTTAGTTTTGCCAGCCAACTTATCCCCAACTGTGGTGGGAGATCTCCGGGGACAATCCACAGGGAAAGTCGGTTCACCGTCCCTTTGTGTGTGACTGAGAGCATGGCACTGCCAAGGACTGGGACAATTTCTTTGGTATAGGTCCTTAGTTTGGTGTCGATCCTTGTGAGTTTTGGTCTGTTGCTTTTGTGCGGCCACAGCTGTTCAAATTGTTGGACGCTCATGAGAGATTGACTGGCTCCCGTGTCCAGTTCCATGTTGACGGGTATCCTGTTATGTAGGACCCTCATCATTATTGGAGGCGTCTTGTTGTAAGAACAGTGGACATTGATCGTGTTGACCCGCTGTACCTCGGTGTCCCGGGCACTGTCCCCACTGTCTTCTGGTCTGCTTTCCGACCCTTCCGATTCGTATACCAGCCGAGCTGCTGTTTTTCTGCACATGCGAGCCAGATGGCCTCTATAGTTGCAGTTTCTGAAAACAGCATGCTGAAATCGACACCCCCTTGTTGAGTGCCTCCCCCCATATCTCCAGCACAGACCGCTTCCATTGTTTCCGAAGGATGAGCTGTGTCTGGCTGATCTCTCGAGCTTCTCTCAGTCTGTAGTTGATTGCTCGCATTGTGGGTTGATGAGGTGTGAACGGCCGTTCATGTGGCCCTTGATGGCTTCTGGTGCCACTGCCTGCTGTTGAAGGCCTGATCTCCTGCCTTTGTGTGTGAGGGTAGCGGCTTGTTTCACGCTGTGAACCCCTTGTTCCGATGTTTCGTTAGTTGTCGTACCCGCAGTATAGATCAACCTCGTTTCTTCTGCTGCCAAGAATGTCTGTGCGACCAGTGCTGCTGCCTCTAGGGTCAAGTTCTTGGTCTCTATAAGCTTTCGGAATATGCCTGCATGGCTTATTCCTTCAATAAAAAAGTCTCTCGATATTTCTCTCCTCAGTTCATCGGAGAACTCACATAAACAAGCCAGCCTCCGAAGTTCTGCCACAAAGTCGGGTATGCTCTGGCCCACACAGCATCTGTAGTTGTAGAACCTGTGTCTGGCCATGTGTAGGCTGCTCGCTGGCTTCAGGTGGTCTCAACTCCTCAAACAACTTGCTTGCTGGTTTCTCGGGTGCCAGCAGATCCTTCATTAAGGCGTATGTTTTCGAGCCACAGCTGGTCAAGAGATGGGCTCTTCTCTTGTCTGCCTTATCGTCGCCTAACCAGTCTTTGGTCACAAAGCCTTGTTGGAGCCCTTCTATAAAGTCCTCCCAATTGTATTTCTCATCTGAGCCGTTGGTAGCCATTCTGTGGATTCTGTGATCCTGTAACTCGTCGCCACTGTAAAGTCCTGACCCTGCAATACAGACTTACACGAGACACATGCTGAAGTCAAGGTCACTCTGGACCTGCACCTTTATTTCACAGCTCTCGAGTGCCGCACTTGCCTGAGACCTACCTTTATATACCTGTGTGGAACAGGTATACAGTGTCTCCTGCAAGTGCACCCCTGGTGGTAAAGTATGCTTGTGGTTACAGGTCATATCTAGTTACAGTCATGTATACAGTTATATACAGTAGTGTGAGATACATGACAGGGATCTTTTACGTCCACCTGAGAGAGCAGATGGGGCCTTGGTTTAACATCTCATCCGAAAGACGGCACCTCCAACAGTGCAGCACTCCCTCAGCCCTGCACTGGAGTGTTAGCCTAGATTTATATATTCAAGTCCCAGGAGCGGGACTTGAACCCACAACCTTGTGGCTCAGAGGCGTGTGTGCTACCCACTGAGCCACGGCTGACACCAAAGGTGAACGTTGAACTGTTATGTTATTAAAGAAAGAACTTTTATTTACACAGCGCCTTTCACATTCTCAGGAGTTCCCAAAGTGCTTTAGAGCCAATGAGTCACTGTTGTAATGTAGGGAAACACGACAGCCGATTGCACATAGCAATATTCCACAAACAGCAATGAGATAAATGGTCACATCATCTGTTTTTAGTGTTGGTCGAGGAATAAATATTGGATAGGGCACCAAGGAGAACTCCTCTGCTCTTCTTCAAAATAATGCATTTACATCCACCTGAGAGGGTAAACGGGGCCTCGGTTTTACGTCTCATCTAAAAGACGCCACTCCCTCAGTACTGCACTGCAGTGTCAGCCTGGATTATTATACAATTGTGCGCTACAACTTCTGTTGACAAAAGGTTTCTGTTGACAAAGCAGACATTGATGGGGAGATTCAACACCGCCTCCAGTGCGCCAGTGCAGCCTTCGGCCGCCTGAGGAAAAGAGTGTTCAAAGACCAGGCCCTCAAATCTGCCACCAGGCTCATGGTCTACAGGGCTGTAGTAATATCCATCCTCCTGTATGGCTCAGAGACATGGACCCTTTACAGTAGACACCGCCAGTCGCTGGAGAAATACCACCAACGATGTCTCCGCAAGATCCTACAAATCCCCTGGGAGGACAGACGCACCAACATTAGCATCCTCTACCAGGCCAACATCCCCAGCATTGAAACACTGACCACACTCAATCAGCTTTGCTGGGCAGGCGACATGGTTCGCATGCCAGACACGAGACTCCCCAAACACATGCTTTATGCGGAGCTCCTTCACGGCAAACGAGCCAAAGGTGGGCAGCGGAACTGTTACAAGGACACCCTCAAAGCCTCCCTGGTAAAGTGCGACTGACACCTGGGAGTCCCTGGCCGAAGACCGCCCTAGATGGAGAAAGTGCATCTTGGAGGGCGTTGAGCTCTTCGAATCTCAACGCCGAGAGCCTGAAGAGGTTAAGCGCAGGCAGCGGAAGGAGCATGTGGCAACCCTTCGATGAATGTCTGTCCCACCCGTGACAGAGTCTGTGGCTCTCGTATTGGACTGTTCAGCCACCAAAGAACTCACTTCAGGAGTGGAAGTCAGTCTTCCTCGATTTCGAGGCACTGCCTCTGATGATGACAACTTCTGTGTTATGTGAAGAAGTTTTGCAAGAAGGGGTTATTTTTCTCTGCATGCTCTGCCTGCTGTCTCCCTGAGTTTGCAGGAAACATCTACACTGAGTCCCTGCCTTACATGGATGAAGAGTACACATTTATACAAAATTGGGTGCACTTATCTTGGCACTATTCCCAATGCTACTGAACTTCATTTGTCCTGAGTTGCCATAGTTGAGACATTATATTCATTTATACAGCTCGCACATCAGATTTAACAGGTTGGCAATCTTTGGCATTACCCTCCTTGGCAGCACCACCTGCAGCAAATCTTTGAGATTAATCAACCTGCCAGCCCTTCTGTCCTATGAATGTAACCCCTGGGGAGCTCAATAGTAGCATTTTAAAAACATTTTACATCTGAAATCCCGAAGCGTGACATGCATTGATGCTGAAGTTGTAGTACTACAAGATCCTAATATGGCACCCCCCACAGTGCAGCATTCCCTCATTACTGCACTGCAGTGTCAGCCTGGATTATTATACAATTGTACCCTACAATTTCTGAGTTATGAGAAGAAGTGTTGCAAGAAGGGGTAATTTTTCTCTATAACATCCTCCAGCCCTATAACCCTCCGAGATCTCTGCGCTCTTCCGATTCTGGCTTCTTGCGCATTTGCGATTTTCATTACTCCACCATTGGTGGTCGTGCCTTCAGCTGCCTAAGTCCCAAGCTCTGGAATTCCCTCCCTAAACCTCTCCGCCTCTCTACCTCTCTTTCCTCCTTTACTACGCTCCTTAAAACCTACTTCTTAGAGCAAGCTTTTGGTCACCTGTCCTAATATCTCCTTATATGGCTCCGTATCAAATTTATAAAAACATAAGAATTTGGAGCAGGAGTAGGCCATTTGGCCCCTCGAGCCCACTCTGCCATTCAGTAAGATCATGGCTAATCTGATCTTGGCCTCTTTTCCACTTCCCTGCCCGCTCCCCATAACCCTTGACTGCTTTATCGTTCAAAAATCTGTCTATCTTCACCTTAAATATATTCAATGACCCAGTCTGCATAGCTCGCTGGGGTAGAGAATTCCAAAGATTCACGACCCTCTGAGAGAAGAAATTCCTCCTCATTTTAGTTCTAAATAGACAATCCCTTATTCTTAAACTATGCCCTCTAGTTCTGGATTCCCCCACGACTGGAAACATCCTCTCTTGTTGAGCCCCCTCAGTATCTTAAATTTTGTTTGATAAAGTTCCTGTGAAGTGCCTTTGGAAATTTTATTGTGTTAAAGGGCCTTGGCGAGACCATACCTGGAGTACAGTTTTGGTCTCCTTATCTAAGGAAGGATATACTTACCTTGGAGGCGGTACAATGGAGGTTCACTAGATTGAATCCTGGGATGAGAGACTGTGTAGAATGGGCCTATACTCTCTGGAGTTTAGAAGAATGAGAGGTGATCTCATTGAAATATACAAGATTTTGAAGGGGATTGATAGAGTAGATGCTGAGAGGTTGTTTCCCCTGGCTGTAGTATCTAGAACTAGGGGGCACAATCTCAGGATAAGGGGTAGGCCATTTAAGACAGAAATGAGGAGGAATTTCTTCACTCAGAGGGTTGTGAATCTTTGGAATTTTCTGCCCCAGAGGGCTGTGGATGCTGAGTCTCTGAATATATTCAAGGCTGAGATAGATAGATTTTTGGAGTTTAGGGGAATCAAGGGCTATGGAGATCGGGCAGGAAAGTGGAGTTGAGGTCTATGATCAGCCATGATCTTTTGAATGGCGGAGCAGTCTCGATGGGATGTAGAGCCTACTCCGATTTCTTATGTTCTTCTTTCTTAAGGCGCTATACAAATGCATGTTGTGTTGGAACAGTTGGGTGCTGCGGTGGGAGGAACTATACATTCTTCCAGAAATATTGAGTTAAGGTGGGCCAAATGACCTTTCCTTTCTGTATCTATCTTGTGATAAAGTTTTGCAACAATTTATTTCATAATGTGCATCTCCAATTATAAATTGTGTCTTTTTACATTGTTGCAGCGTAAAGGCAGTTACACCAAGTGATAAATCAGCAAGTGAAATGCTGGTAAAGAATGCTGAGAACCTGATGAGAATTGTACTGCAAACCTTCCAAGCAGCAGAGGCAGCATGCATCAAGGTGAGATGAGGGAAGTGTTACCTTTGCCCTCTTTCCTACCACCATTTTGCCACAGTATTGCTGGTCCCTTTTGTTCACAAATGACACATAGCTACTTCGATATTGACACCATTTAAATTTAGTGTCTCTGTAGATTTGCGTATCAGCAGAAATTCTTCTTTTTAATAATGTTCTGCTGGTTACAAATTGCCAGGTGACTCAGGCTACAGGAGTTAAAGTATCAGCCATCCATTACTATTTTCATCACTAATTTTGTGTCACTCAAGATTCTTCACTATGTACCCGTGTTCCCCCATAACCATCATCCCATCGAGGCATTAAATTTACCCATGAATATAATATCCCTTGTAATTTGTTATAAAATGACTGTTTTTCTGCCCCTTCGGCTGTTTGGGTTGGCTTCTAGGTCTGCATAATTATCACACAACAGAGTTGGCATTTCCCCTATACAATCTACCGGTCAGAACTTGGCCAGTGCTTCCCTCCACCAATTCTTTGATTCCACTGATGCAAGCTTCTTAGTAGCCCATCCAAGTACTAACTTATGTGGGAGACATAGCGCCAAGAGAGATAGAGAACAAGGGTTCTGATGAATACCTGAAACATTAACTCTGTTTCTCTCCACAGATGCTGCTTGACCTGCTGAGATTTCCAGCATTTTCTGTTTTTATTTCAGATTCCAGCATCTGGAGTATTTTGCTTTTGAGATAGAGAGCAAGGTGGGGAAGGGGAGTAAAATGAAAATAAAGAAATACAAATGTGTCTGTGCTGTATGATTGTATTAATGTATAAGCTGGAATAAGTAAAGAGAAAGCCGGTTGGCAAATTCTAGTCTGCAAATGCCTGATCTCATCTGATCTTGGAAGCTAAAGCAGAGTCTGCCCTAGTTAGTACTTGGATGGGAGACCACCTGGGAATACCACCACAGGCTTCTCCCAACATTCATACTGCAGTTAACCAATCAACAAACTTTTTGCTGCTCCCTCCTGCACTCAATCTCTCTCTCCCTCTGCCTTTATTTTGCCCGTTTCTTTGCTGCACATTCTCCTGTGTCAGAAGCTGTAATCTCCCTGTCATGTATTCAACCAGCATTGTAACCCATGTATAAACTGACCTAAGTTGTACACCGTGAGAACACTGACCACTAGGTGGGAGACACTCCTAACCTGGACCTTCAGGTATAAAAGGGGAAGCTCCACCCACCTTCATCACTTGAGTGCTAAGGAATAAAGGACAGGTCACAGACTGACCTTCTCTCAAGCATGGGCCTCGTGTGCATTTATACTGTGTAGTAAGGACGTATCAGTGGCGACAAGAACGTGGGATTTAAACCACGCGAGCATGGCCACTAGCAGAACAGATGAGAGGTACTGTGCTAAGGAATGGTTGGGACAGAGATTCAACATTGTTAAAGCAGCACACAGTTCTCCAGGCAGATAAGGGTCAGTTACAGCCGGTAGCTTATGCCTCCAGGAGTCTGTCCCAGGCAGAAAGGGGCTACGGGATGGTAGAAAAGGAGGCACTCGCATATGTATATGCGGTAAAGAAAATGCACCAGTACCTGTTTGGCAGGAAATTTGAGCTGGAGACAGATCACAAACCCCTAACGTCCCTTTTGGCCGACAATAAGGCCATAAATGCAAACGCATCGGCCCGCATACAGAGGTGGGAACTCACGTTAGCTGCCTATGACTACACAATTCGGCACAGACCGGGCACCGAAAACTGCGCCGATGCACTCAGCAGGCTCCCACTAGCCACCACTGAGGGGGCTACCGAGCATGCTGCTGAGATGGTCATGGCTGTTGAAGCTTTCGGAAGCGAAGGCTCACCAGTGACCGCCCGTCAGATTAAAGTCTGAACAAATAGAGACCCGCTATTGTCTCTAGTCAAGAAATGTGTCCTGAATCGGGACTGGGCAGCCACGTACAGGGCATGCCCTGAGAAATTTAAACCATTTCACAGGCGCAAGGATGAACTCTCGATTCAGGCCGATTGCCTACTGTGAGGAAACTGCGTAGTCATGCCCCAGATGGGCAGAGAGGTGTTCACCAGAGAACTCCACAATGGGCACCCGGGCATTGTCACAATGAAGGCAATTGCCAGATCACACGTTTGGTGGCCAGGGATAGAAGCAGATCTGGAACTTTGTGTTCGCAGGTGCAACACATGTGCCCAGCTGGGCCATGCGCCCAGGAAAGCCCCCCTTATCCCCTGGCCATGGCCCGCCAAGCCTTGGTCACGCATCCATGTGGACTACGCAGGTCCTTTCATGGGGAAAATGTTTTTGGTTGTAGTAGACGCCTACTCCAAATGGATCGAGTGTGACATTTTAAATTCAAGCACATCCTCTGCCACGGTAGAAAGTCTACGGGCAATGTTTGCCGCCCACGGTCTACCGGACATCTTGGTCAGCGACAATGGCCCGTGCTTCACAAGCACTGAATTCCAGGACTTCATGGCAGGCAATGGAATTGACCATGTTAGAACGGCACCGTTCAAGCCGACCTCAAACGGCCAGGCAGAACGAGCAGTGCAGATAATCAAACAGGGGATGCTCAGATTCCAAGGGGATTCCCTACAAACCACTTATCACGCTTCCTGTTGGCCTATAGATCCCGACCACACTCGCTCACAGGGGTTCCACCCGCAGAGCTACTAATGAAAAAGACACTCAAAACCCGATTATCCCTTATACACCCCACCATGAAAGAAATTGTCGAGAGCAGGCGCCAGTCACAATATCACTACCATGACAGGAATGCGAGGGCACGATGTATTGATGTAAATGATCCTGTTTTTGTCCTCAACTACGCTGCAGGGCCCCAAATGGCTCGCAGGCACTGTGATTACCAGAATCCTATTTCCCTCTTTGGCAGTTAAACTTATCAATGGACAAATCTGCCGCAAACATGTGGATCAAACAAAAAGGAGGTTCAGCAACCCCAAAGATGCAGAGGAAGAACACGATATAGAGTTCACTCCACCACAGGTGACCGAACACCGGAACCAAAGGAAGGAGAGCCCAGTCACTGTGGGCAGTCCGGACAGGCCTGAGGCACTGCAAACAGCAGACACTCAGGCCAGCGCCCAACAACCGGAGCCTCAACTCAGGCGCTCTACAAGGGAGCGTAAACCACCAGAGAGACTCAACCTGTGATCCCAATAAGACTTTGGGGGGGGGTGGGGGGGGGAAGGTGATGTCATGTATTCAACCAGCATTGTAACCCATGTATAAACTGACCTAAGTTGTACACCGTGAGAACACTGACCACTAGGTGGGAGACACTCCTAATCTGGACCTTCAGGTATAAAAGGGGAAGCTCCACCCACATTCATCACTTGAGTGCTAAGGAATAAAGAACAGGTCACAGACTGACCTTCTCTCAAGCATGGGCCTCGTGTGCATTTATACTGTGTAGTAAGGACGTATCACTCCCAATCAATTCTTTGGCACAAACACCCAGCTAAACCTCCTCAAATCCACAGATCTTCACATTGTAACAATGTGGCCCTACCAGTCTGTGTTGGTGATATCTTCCACATGAGCAGGTGTCCCAATTCCATGTGCCTGCATTGTTCCCATATCTTGTAGCACATTTCACAACCCTCTGCATAAAAAAAGTTTCTCCTATTCACCATCTGAAATCTCTTACATTTAACCATATATTTATATCCCCTTGTTCTAGACCACACCAGCATTGGAAACAGCCTATTTCTATCTACTCCATCCCATCCCATCACATTTTTTACCACCTCCAACTCACCCTGTAATCTGAAAAACAACCCTGATTTTCAAAACAGCTATTTTTCCCTTCCTCCTTGGTTTAACATCCTTACATTCTACTAGTAAACTCTTATTTGCTCCTGAATATCTACCATTCATCATCAATTTATTCCTAGTTACCATTACAGCCCTGGAGTTCCAGCATGGAAGTTAGAGCCTGCTATCACTAGATAAGTTGTGTGTATTGGTTCAGCTTTGTTTAACTGCGTCAAGCCATTTCTGTCAATGATGACACCAGCACTTACTATCTCAAAACGATCATTGGAAAAGATGAAAAAAAATTATTAAATTTGTCTCTGATTCTAGCTGATTTAAAAAAATCTTCCTGCTGGTAGAGCATTCCTGCCTTAACTATTACACCTGTACTGTAATATCGTGACCTCAATATATGTGTCCACTTCTGATGTGAGATCAGATAATGGTTGTGTTAATATAATAGATGATTCTAACACACCACTCTTTGATTCAAGGGTCTGAGACAGCCCCCTTCTAACACAGATGAAGCTGAGGCTGCTTCCCTGTGCATTCAGTGGAGGAAGAAGTTGCAGCAGTACAGAGCCCATGAAGCCTCCAATCCAAAGATATCTGAGTTAGGACTGCGCCAGACAAGAGCCAGAGAAGGAACACCCAGTCTGACCTCTATTTGTAAACTACCAAACTTCCTATAACAAGCCAACCAATGGCATTTGGGTGACTATTAACAATTTTACATAAAGAAAAATGTAACTTCACAAACTCTATTTCATTGGCTGTAAAGCGCTCTGGGACATCCGGTGATCGTGAAAGGTGCTGTATAAATGCAAGTTTTTCTTTTCCTGTAGGTATACAACTGGCAGATCTCAGCTTTGGAAGTGTGAAGTTTACTGTACAAATTACAAAGTTGATTGCATTGTTGAAATACATAAAAACATAAGAACATAAGAAATAGGAGCAGGAGTAGGCCATTTGGCTACTCGAGCCTGCTCTGCTATTCAATAAGATCATGGTTGATCTGATCTTGGCCTCAACTCCACTTCCCTGCCCGCTCATCATAACCCTTGACTCCCTTATTGTTCAAAAATCTGTCTTTCCCCACCTTAAATATATTCAAAGACCGAGACTTCAAGCTCTCTAGAATAGAGAATCCAAAGAGTCTCAGTTCTAAATGGACGACCCCTTATTCTTAAACTATGCCCCCTAGTTCTAGATTCCCCCACGAGTGGAAACATCCTCTCTGCATTGCTCTGTCGAGCCCCCTCAGTATCTTATATGTTTCAATAAGATCACCTCTCATTCTTTTAAACTCCAATGAGTATAGTCCCAACCTGCTCATCCTTTCTTTATAAGTCAACCCTTCATCCCTAGAATCAACCTAGTTAACTTTTGCTGAACTGCCTCCATTGCAAATATATCCTTCCTTAAATAAGGAGACCCAAACTTTATGCAGTACTCTAAGTGTGGCCTCACCAATACTCTGTGCAGTTGTAGAAGAACTTCCCTGCTTTTATTCTCCCTCCCCCTTGCAATAAAGGCCAATAATTATTTTGCCTTCCTGATTATGTGCTTTACCTGGATACTAACTTTTTGTGTTTCATGCTCAAGGACCCCCAGGTCCCTCTGCACTGCAACATTTTGTAATTTGTTTTTTTATTTTTTCTGCCAAAGTGGATAACCTCACACTTTCCCACATTATACTCAATCTGCCAAATGTTTCCCCACTCACTTAGCCTGTCTACATCCCTTTGCAGATATTTTGTGTCCTCCTCACAACTTGTTTTCCCACCCATCTTTGTATCATCAGCAAACTTGTCTACATTACACTTGGTCCCTTCATCCAAGTCATTAACATAGATCGTAAATAGTTGAGGTCCCAGCACTGATCCCTGTGGCACCCCACTAGTTACCGTTTGCCAACCAGAAAATGACCCATTTATCCTGACTCTTCTGTTTTCTGTTAGCCAATCCGCTATCCATGCTAACATATTACCCCCAACCCCACTGTGAGTTCTTATCTTGTGCAGTAACCTTTTATGTGGCACCTTATCGAATGCCTTCTGGAAATCCAAATACACCCCATCCACTGGTTCCCCCTTATTCACCCTGCACGTTACATCCTAAACGGACTCCAGCAAATTTGTCAAACATGATTTCATTTTCATAAAACTATGCTGACTCTACTTGACTGTATTATGCTTTTACAAATGTCCTGCTACTGCTTCCTTAATAATGGATTCCAGCAATTTACCAACAACAGATGTTAGGCTAACTAGTCTCTAGTTTTCTGCTTTCTGTCTGCCTCCTTTTTGAAATAGGGCCGTTACATTTGCAGTTTTCTATTCTGCTGGGACCTCTCTAGAATCCAGGGAACTTTGGTAGGGTACAACCAATGCATCCACCATCTCTGCAGCCACTTCTTTTAAGATCCTAGGATGCAGGCCATCAGGTCCAGGGGACTTGTCCTCCTTTAGTCCCATTATTTTACCGATTAATTTTACTTTAGTGATAGTGATTGTTTTAAGTTCCTTCCTCCCTATAGCCCCTTGATTATCTATTATTGGGATGTTTTTAGTGTCTACTACCATGAAAACCGATACAAAATATTTGTTCAAAGTCTCTGCCATTTCCCTGTTTCCCATTATTAATTCCCCAGTTTCATCCTCCAAGGGATCAATGTTTACTTTAGCTACTCTCTTCCTTTTTATACAACTGTAGAAACTCTTACTATCTGTTTTTAAATTTCTTGCTAGTTTACTCTCAATGTATCTTCTCTCTCTATTATTTTTTTAGTCACTCTATGCTGATTTTTAAAAATTTCCCAATCCTCTGGCCTCCCACTAATCTTGGCAACTTTGTATGCCATTGTTTTCAATTTGATACCATCCTTTATTTCCTTAGTTAACCATGGATGGTTTTGCCTTCTCAAAGTCTTTCCTTCTCACTGGAATATATTTTTGCTGAGAGTTATGAAATATCTCCTTAAATGGCTGCCACTGTTTATGAACCGTCTTACACTTCAATCTATTTTCCCAGTCCACTTTAACCAACTCTGCCTTCATACCTTTGTAATCACTTTATTTAAGATCAGGACACTGGTTTGAGGTCCAACTTTCTCACCCTCGAACACAATTTGAAATTCAACCATGCTATGGTCACTCTTTCCTAGACGATCCTTTACTATGAGATCATTTATTAATCCTGTCTCATTACACAGTACCAGATCCAAGATAGCCAGATATTTTGGTTGGTTCCGCAACGTACTATTCAAGGAAACCATCTCTGATACACTCTATGAACTCTTCCTCAGGGCTACCTTGGCCAATCAATATGAAGATTAAAATCACCCATGATTATTGCCGTACCTTTCTTACAAGCCTCCATTATGTTTTTTTTTATACTCCGTCCAACAATGTAGCTACTGTTAAGGCGCCTATAGACTATGCCCACCAGTGACTTCTTTCCCTTATTATTTCTTATCTCCACCCAAACTGATTCTACATCTTGATCTTAGAAACATAGAAACATAGCAAATAGGTGCAGGAGTAGGCCATTCGGCCCTTCGAGCCTGACAACATGGCTGATCATGCAACTTCAGAACCCCAATTCCTGCTTTCTCTCCATACCCCTTGATCCCTTTAGCCGTAAGGGCCACATCTAACTCCCTTTTGAATATATCTAACGAACTGGCCTCAACAACTTTCAGTGGTAGAGAATTCCACAGGTTCACAAGTCTCTGAGTGAAGAAGTTTCTCCTCATCTCGGTCCTTAATGACTTACCCCTTATCCTTAGACTGTGACCACTGGTTCTGGACTTCCCCAACATCGGGAACATTCTTCCTGCATCTAACCTGTCCAATCCCGTCAGAATTTTAAATGTTTCTATGAGATCCCCTCTCATTCTTCTAAATTCCAGTGAATATAAGCTTAGTCGATCCATTTTTTCTTCGAATGGCAGTCCTGCCGTCCTGGGAATCAGTCTGGTGAACCTTCGCTGCACTCTCTCAATAGCAAGAATGTCCTTTCTCAGATTAGGAGACCAAAACTTTACACAATATTCAAGGTGCGGCCTCACCAAGGTGCTGTACAAGTGCAGCAAGACCTCCCTGCTCCTATACTCAAATCCTCTCGTTATGAAGGCCAACATGCCATTTGCCTTCTTCACCGCCTGCTGTACCTGCATGCCAACTTTCAATGACTGATGTACCATGACACCCAGATCTCGTTGCATCTCCCCTTTTCCTAATCTGTCACCATTGATATTATGCTGCCTCCCTGTTTTTGCCAAAGTGGATAACCTCACATTTACCTACATTATACTGCATTTGCCCACACACCTAACCTGTCCAAGTCACCCTGCAGCCTCTTAGCATCCTCCTCACAGCTCACACTGCCATCCAGCTTAGTGTCATCTGCAAACTTGGAGATATTACATTCAATTCCTTCGTTCAAATCATGAATGTATATTGTAAATAGCTGGGGTCCCAGCACTGAACTTTGCAGTACACCACTAGTCACTGCCTGCCATTCTGAAAAGGACCCATTTATTCCTACTCTTTGCTTCTTGTCTGCCAACCAGTTCTCTATCCACGTCAATACATTACCCCCAATACCATGTGCTTTAATTTTGCACACTAATGTGTGTGGGACCTTGTCAAAAGTCTTTTGAAAGTCCAAGTACACCACATCCACTGGTTCTCCTTTGTCCACTCTACTAGTTACATCCTCAAAAAATTCTAGAAGATTTGTCAAGCATGATTTCCCTTTCATAAATCCATGCTGACTTGGACCGATCCTGTCACTGCTTTCCAAATGCGCTGCTATTACATCTTTAATAATTGATTTTAACATTTTCCTCACTACCGATGTCAGGCTAACCGGTCTTTAATTCCCTATTTTCTCTCCCTCTTTTTAAAAAAAGAGGGGTTACATTAGCTACCCTCCAATCTATAGGCACTGATTCAGAGTCTATAGAATGTTGGAAAATGACCACCAATGTGTCCATTATTTCTATAGCCACTTCCTTAAGTAATCTGGGATGCATACCATCAGGCCCTGGGGATTTATCGGTCTTCAATCCCATCAATTTGCCTAACACAATTTCCTGACTAATAAGGATTTCCTTCAGTTCCTCCTTTTTGCTAGACCCTCGGTACCCTAGTATTTCCGGAAGGTTATTTGTGTCTTCCTTCGTGAAGACAGAACCAAAGTATTTGTTCAATTGGTCTGCCATTTCTTTGTTCCCCATTATAAATTCACTGATTCTGACTGCAAGGGAGCTACATTTGTCTTAACTAATCATTTTCTCTTTACATATCTATAGAAGCTTTTGCAGTCAGTTTTTATGTTCCCTGCAAGCTTCCTCTCATACTCTATTTCCCCCCTCCTAATTAAACCTTTTGTCCTCCTCTGCTGAATGCTAAATTTCTCCCAATATCATTTCTCACTACTGCACTGATCTCATTCTTTATTAACTAAGCTACTCCACCACCTTTTCCTTTCTGTCTATCCTTCCAAATTGTCAAATACCCCTGAATATTCAGTTCCCAGCCTTGGTCACCCTCCAACTCATCTATCTTGTTACAAATGCTGTGTGCATTCAGATAAGGAGCTTTTAACCTCAGGTCGGAGGTGTTCGCCCAAAGGAAACCTCTGACCGCAATTTCCCCCTAATTCAGTCCTAAATTTACCTTTTGTTAGTTTTAACCTGCATCCACTTATGCTACTCTAACAATCTAATTTAATCTGGCATTCTGGATTTACCTTTTCATATCCTTAACTATCTTCATGTTCCTTTATAAGTTCACCTCACAGGTGTCTATTTTCTGGGCTGAAAAAGCTTTCCTCAGACTTTGACACTAGGGATCAGCCTCGTGACTGTTCTCTTTGCTGCCTCTCATGACTTGTTTCTCAATGAACGGAACTAGACACCGTACTTGAGGTCTGATCAGGGCATTCTACTGCTTGATCACAACTTGACATATATTCTATTGTTTGGAAATGTAGTACATTTTTCTCTACATTGGTTGGACCTGTTGAATGTCACATCTACAAGGTGTCAGCTTAGCACACTGGTCGCACTCACCTCTGAGTCAGAAGGTCATGGGTTCAAGTTCCATGAAGGCTGCGCTTCACTCCCATACATTGGGAGCCTGCTGTCGGCAAGAGCAGACATTGACGACGAGGTCCAATACTGCCTTCAGTGTGCCAGCGCAGCCTTTGATCGCCTGAGGAAGAGAGCATTTGAAGACCAGAACCTCAAATCCGTGACCAAGCTTATGGTCTGCAGGGCAGTAATGATACCTGTCCCCATATATGGCTCAGAGATGTGGACTAAATACAGTAGACAACTCAAAACACTGGAGAAGTACCACCAGCGCTGCCTCCATTGGAGGATAGACACACCAACGTCAGTGTTCTCTCTCAGGCCAACATCCCCAGCATCGAAGCATTGACTACACTCGATCAGCTCTGTTGGGCCGGCCACATCGTCCCCATGCTCGACCCAAGACTCCCAAAGCAAACGCTCTACGTGGAGCTTTGACACGGCAAGCGAGCCCCTGGTGGGCAAAGGAACCACTTCAAGGACACTCTCAAAGTCTCCTTGATAAAGTACAACATCCCCACCGACTCCTGGGAATCCCTGGCTCACGACGGCCCAAAGTGGAGGAGCTGAGCACCTCGAGTCCTAGTGCCGAGAACAAGCAGAAACCAAGCGTAGCCAGCGGAAGGAGCGTGCGTCAACCCAGGCTCCCCACCCGTCCTTTCCTTCAACCACTGTCTGCCCCACCTGTGACAGAGTCTGTAGGTCCTGCATTGGACTCCTCAGTCACCTGAGAACTCACCTTTAGAGTGGAAGCAAGTCATCCTCGACTCTGAGGGATTGCCTATGATGATGATGTTACCAGGGTTACTCAGTTTATTGGTAATACACTGCAGAGTAAATTATATTCCAGACGATATGCATTAGTGCTGTGAGACACTCTTAAGTTGTCATCTCAAATTGCCGCTACTACCATTGCCTGTAACAGCTGTATAAACATGCTTACCTCGATAAACCTTGTATAGTCAAAATATTCCCTCCAAACAACTAGTCCGGAGAAACAAAACCTCAGTTCACATACACAGTATGAATGTTTCACCGACTGATCATTACTCAGGATGTAAATAGCAGGGTAGATAAAGGGGAACCAGTGGATGTAGTATATTTGCATTTCCAAAAGGCATTCGATAAGGTGCCACATAAAAGGTTATTACACAAGATAAGGGCTTGTGGGGTTGGGGTTAATATAGTAGCATGGATAAAGGATTGGTTAACGGACAGAAAACAGAGTAGGGATAAATAGATCTTTCAAAGATTCGCAGGCAGTAACTAGTGGGGTGCCGCAAGGATCACAGCTATTTATAATCTATATTAATGACCTAGATGAAGGGACTGAGTGTAATGTATCCAAGTTTGCTGACAATACAAAGCTAGGTGGGACAGTAAGCTGTAAGGAGACACAAAGAGTCTACAAAGGGATATGGACAGGCTAAGCAAGTGGGCAAAGGTGGCAGATGGAGTATAATGTAGGGAAATGTGAGGTAGGAAGAATAGACAAACAATATTTTTTAAATGGTGAGCAACATTTAAATGTTGGTGTTCAGAGAGATTTAGATGTCCTCGTGTAAGAAATACAAAGTTAACGTGCAGGTACAGCAAGCAATAAGGAAGGCAAATTGCATGTTGGCCTTGATTGCAAGGGGATTGCAGTATAAGAGTAAGGAAGTCTTGCTAAAATTGTACAGGGCCTTGGTGAGACCATACCTGGAGTACAATGCACAGTTTTGGTTTCCTTATCTAAGGAAGGATATATTTGCCTTGGAGGCGGTGCAACAAAGGTTCGCTAGATTGATTCCTGGGATGAGAGGGCTGTCTTATGATGAGAGATTGTGTAGAATGGGCCTGTACTCTCTGGAGTTCAGAAGAATGAGAATTATCTCATTGAAACATACAAGATTCTGAACAGGATTGGCAGGGTAGCTGCTGAGAGGTTGTTTCCCCTCTAGAACGAGGGGGCATAATCTCAGGATAAGGGGTCTGCCATTTAAGCCCAAGATAAGGAGGAATTTCTTCACCCAGAGGGTTATGAATCTTTGGAATTCTCTGTCCCAGAGGGCTGTGGATGCTGAGTCTTCTGAGTATATTCAAGACTGAGATAGATAGATTTTTGAAATCTAGGGGATTAAAAGGGATATGGCGATTAGGCGGGAAAGTGGAGTTGAGGTCGATGATCAGCCATGATCTTATTGAGTGGCGGAGCAGGCTCGAAGGGCTGTATGGTCTACTCCTGCTACTATTTCTTATGTTCTTATGTACTCATTACTAAAATCCGAGTGACATCACCATAAAATATTAGATTATCTACTGTAGAAGAAATCATTCTTTGAATGAAATTCTCCATTCCACAAGGAAAATCAGCTGAGCACACTGTCCATTTAATAAATTCAAACCACACATATTCACATGACCATCTCTACTTTGTTGAATTTAAGCAGCACTTTTACAATTGTGATTGAAGAAAGCCACGTTGAGATCCAAAGCACAACATACAAAGGAAAAAGGAAAGGTAAAAAGACCAGTTGGCCCATCATGCCCATCTCATCCTGGCAAGGTGTAACATCTGCACACCATCAGCCCCATTCTTTCACCCACCACCCCCCTCACCCCAACCACCTTAACCCAATCTCCAGGGAGAGGCAAAGAAACAGAGAAAATAACAGGAACATTTAGAGGAAACTCTTGGAAATTCCATTCCATTCCCCGAAGGCAATCAAGCAAGCTCCAGGAGACCATGGTGATTAGGACATAATCACCAATGACTTGTCTACCTTCTGTATGTAATGATGTTAGCCACTCATGCAGCTCCCTTTGGAATGCTTGCAGCGAATCTGCACTCACTGCACAGATGGGAAAAGTACTCAGACAGCTGATGACTCAAGAAATAACTCCTAGCATCTAACCTACTTGTATGCTTATTTAACTTGTACTTATGCTCCCTGGCTCGCCCCAAGCGAGCTTGAATAGCCTATCCACGTGGGCCAAGTTCAATCTTTTCATTTTAAAGATCTCAAAGATCTCAATCAAATTTCCTCAAAGTCTATGCTTTTCTAAAATAAAAAGCTTCTCAGTCTTACCTAGTAACTGAAAGCTCTTAAACTAGATATCAATCTAATGGCCCTCCTCTGAACATGTTCCAAGGCCTCTGCATCCCCTACCATGTGACAGGACCAATCATGGACACAATATTCTAGATGTTCTAGATTAAAGCCTTATACAAAGAAACCTATTTCTTGCAATTGAAACGTAGAGAAAAAAGTTTCAGTGCAAAAAGAAAAACAGACTAGGATGGTAGAGAACTTTGTCTGTGTCTGTTCATCTTTTAAAATTTGAGGAACACACATCTTCAGTAAGATAGTCTAATCCCTTATTTTCTCAACATCCACATACAAGGACAAAATAATGCATAAATTGATAGTGGTACTCTGGAGGCCTGTCTTCAGGGTAGCCAGGAGCACAGCAGTACCAAAGCATTTGTTATTCATGAACTGTCCAGGTGAAGACAATGATTGAAAGCATACACAAACTGCTCCATGTAACTGCCTTAAGAAAAACCTTAAATGAACTGTGACTTTGCCTGACAGGCCCTGCCCTACCTGAGGAATATTGTAGAGAGGTAAATTCCTATTACCATTTCCAATTGAAACATACAACTGCCTGGATCAGTTAAAAACATATTTCCTCCTTTGCAGATAGAAGACTTGGGCCCTGCATACTCTCATCATTTATACGGCGGCAGACTAGGAAAAGGGGAGGTGCAACGAGACCTGGGTGTCATGGTTCATCCGTCACTGAAAGTGGGCACGCAGGTACAGCAGGCAGTGAAGAAGGCAAATGGTATGTTGGCCTTCATAGCTAGGGGATTTGAATATAGAAGCAGGGAGGTCTTACTGCAGTTGTACAGGGCCTTAGTGAGGCCTCACCTGGAATATTGTGTTCAGTTTTGGTCTCCTAGTCTGAGGAAGGACGTTCTTGCTATTGAGGGAGTGCAGCGAAGGTTCACCAGACTGATTCCAGGAATGGCTGGGCTGTCATATGAAGAGAGACTGGATCAACTGGGCCTTTATTTACTTGAGTTTAGAAGGATGAGAGGGGATCTCATAGAAACATGTAAGATTCTGACGGGACTGGACAGGCTAGATGTGGGAAGAATGTTCCCAATGTTGGGGAAGTCCAGAAACAGGGGACAGAGTTTTAGGATAAGGGGTAGGCCATTTAGGACTGAGATGAGGAGAAACTTCTTCACTCAGAGTTGCTAACCTGTGGAATTCCCTGCCGCAGAGAGTTGTTGATGCCAGTTCATTGGATATATTCAAGAGGGAGTTAGATATGGCTCTTACGGTGAAGGGGATCAAGCGGTATGGAGAGAAAGCAGGAAAAGGGTACTGAAGAAATGATCAGCCATGATCTTACTGAATGGCGGTGCAGGCTCGAAGGGCCGAATGGCCTACACCTGCACCTATTTTTCTATATTTCTAATCTGGGAGGGGAGGGGAGAAATTTAGGGCAGCACCCAGTTACGCTGGATCCCCATCCTTTTTTCTGCCCATCACAATCTTCTGTACTTTTGGAGCACAATGGGCAAGAGTATTATGATGCCATACAAATAAGGGAAATACATTACACGTTGCCGATTTCTATCATCTGAACCCTTGGCTGCCAAGGACACCTGTACATCCTAGCATCCAGCAATGGTAAGAGCTTAAGTGGGGGGCGGGGGGGGGGGGGGGGAGGGATTTAAAAGGCCAGTTTCCCTATTGCAGTCAATTGCTGAGTGACTGATTGCAATTTTAAAATCATTCTATTGATAAGACAAAGCAGTTAATTACTTTAAAAAATCTTCGGGCGCACCATCGGGACCACTTGTGTCAGCTGTGGCTCAGTGGGTAGCACACTTGCCTCTGACTCAGAAGATTGCGGATTCAAGTCCCATTCCAGGGACTTGAGCACATAAATCTAGGCTGACACTCCAGTGTAGTGCTGAGGGAGTGCTGCACTGTCGGAGGTACCATCTTTTGGATGAGATATTAAACCTGATCTCTCAGATGGATGTAAAAGATCCCATTGCACTATTTCGAAGAGCAGGGGAGTTAACCCCGGTGTCCTGGCCAATATTTATCCCTCAATCATAACAAAAAATAGATTATTTGGTCATTATCACATTGCTGTTTGCGGTGCGCAAATTGGCTGCTGCGTTTCCCACATTACAACAATGACTACACTCCAAAAGTACTTCAATTGCTGTAAAGCGCTGTGGGACATCCAGTTATCGTGAAAGGCGCTATATAAATGCAAGTCTTTCTTTTTTTATAAAAAAGTGAGATATTGCAGTCACTTTAAAATCCTGCACTAGCCAAAAAATTTAAATACCCAATCGCCAGGAAGTGAAATAGAGCGATGGGTAAAAAAATACTAGGTGTTTGTAGGTCCTGTCCCTCCATATGTATTGCAGCAAAGTGAGTGAAGAGTAAATTCACGCCCATTAAGTAGGAACTATTATTTCAATATGCAGTTCATTAGCCTTCTGTGTATAGACAAGTATTAGTAGTTGCTTTGAATGAGAAAAATCTAGCCTCACAAGAATCCAGATTCTAATATGAAATCCCATGTCGGGGCAATTTATGGAACAAAAAGTATACATGTACCTTGATTCCCAAATCTTGTGAGCAATACACTGGTAGTGAATTGGCCAATGGAGTTTGACTCTTTTCTGCTGTGTTGGAGCCAAAGTGAATTCTCAATGAATATACATTCCCTTGAGGAATAAAAATGCCACTGAAAAAGTGGTACAACCATGGCCAACTAGAGAAGGTAAAAACAGTATTAAGGGTTATGTTACCGGACTAGTAATCCAGAGATACGAGTCCAAATCCCACCACAGCAGCTGGGGAATTTAAATTCAACTAAAAAAATCTGGAAGCGCTAGTGTCAATAATGGAGACCATGAAACCAACTGATTGTCGTAAAAACCCATCTGGTTCAATGATGTCCTTTAGAGAAGAAAATCTGCTGTCCTTACCCGGTCTAGCCTATATGTGACCCACAGCAATGTTGTTGACTCTTTACTGTCTTCTGAAATGGCCTAGCAAGCCACTCAGTTGCAGGTGGCTCACCACTACTTTCTCTAGGGCAATAAAGACTGGCCTTGCCAGTGATGCCCACATTCCATGAATGAATAGATTAAAAGAGGTCTTCAATGTTGCTAGAAAGAATAGTTAGCCTGAGGATTGGGAGGGTTTTAAAAATCAGAGATGGATGACCAATGATAAAGATGGGGAAAATAGGATACAAGAGTAAACTAGCAAGAAATATAAAATCAGATTGTAAGAGCTTCGACAAGTATGCAAATAGGAAGAGATTAGCAAAAGTAAACATGGGTCCCTTAGAGACAGGAGAAATTATAATTGGGAATAAGGAAGTTGTAGAGACATTAAACAAATATTTTGTGTCCGTCTTCACAGTAGAAGAAACAAAGAACATACCAGAAATTGTGGGGAACCAAGGTTCGAATTAGAGTGTGGAACTTGGAGTAATTAATATTAAAGAAAAAAAATACTGGAGAAATTATTGGGACTAAAAGCTGACATCCCCTGAACCTGATGGCCTACATTCTCTGGTTTTAAAAGAGATGGCTGCAGATAGCAGAAGCATTTGATTTTCCAAAATTCCCTAGATTCTAGAACGGTCCCAGTGGATTGGATGTAGCAAATGTAACCCCGCTGTTCAAGAAAGGAAGAGAGAAAACAAGGAACTATAAGCAAGTTAGCCTGACATCAGTAGTAGGGAAAATGCTAGAATCCATTATTAGGGATGTGGTAACAGGGCACTTAGAAAATCATAATATGATTAGCCAAAGTCAATACTATTTTGTGAAAGGGAAATTGTGTTTAACAAATGTATTTAGTTTTTTTTTTGAGAGTGCAACTAGCAGGGTAGATAAAAGGCAACCAGTGGATGTAATATATTTGGATTTTCAGAAGGCATTTGATAAAGTGCTACACGAGGTTGTTACACAAGATTAGGTCTCATGGGATTGGGGATAATATATAGCTCGGATTGAGGATTGGTTAACAGACAGAAAAGAGTAGGAATAAAAGGTTCATTTTCAGGATAGCAGGGTGTAACTAATGGAGTGCCATAAGGATTCAGCTATTTACAATCTATATCAATAACTTAGATGAGGGGATTTTTTTTTAATAAAAGGAGACACTAGTAAATGTTGGGATTCAGGGGGATTTGGGGGTCCTTGTACACGAATCACAGGTTAACTTGCAGGTACAGCAAGCAATTTGGAAGGCAAATGGTATGTTAGCCTTTATTGCAATGGTGTTGGGAGTACAAGTGTAAGGAAGTCTTGATGCAATTATCATCATCATAGGCAGTCCCTCGAAATCGAGGACTTGCTTCCGCTCTAAAAGAAAGTTTTCCTTGAAGCGATTTCTCTGCCCATCTGCGGCTCGTTTGCCGTGTAGGAGTTCCAAATAGAGCACTTGATTAGGGAGTCTCGTCTCGGGCATGTGGATGATGTGACCCGCCCAACGGAGCTGGTTGAGTGTGGTCAGTACTTCGATGCTGGCCTGAGCGAGCACACGGACGTTAGACGTGCGCATCACCTGTGCCATGACAGAAGCCGACGACTGCTGGATGGACCACCGCCTAATCCGCTCCATCATTAACATTAATATAGTCCCCAAAGCAGCGATGGCAACGGAAACAATGCCGCAGAAAAAAACACTATGGCACTCAAAGACCCAGTTAAGAAAGCCCTATACAGCCAGCGCCTCACTACCAACCTGACAACCCTCGATGATCCCAAGACACAGTGCCCACAGCACCTGGTTTGCCCTCAAAGCCTCCATAATCAGCACTTGCGAGGAGACGCTCGGTCACTCAACCAGGAAGCACCAAGACTGGTTTGACAAGAATGACCAGGAGCTAAGCCGCAAGCGCAAGGCATTTCTGAACTAAAAGCAGCTCTACAAGCAGCTGAAGGCCGAGGTCCAAAAAAAACCCATGACCTAAATAGATGGTGGGTGGAGAAAGCACAGGAGATCTGGTGCTGGCCAACAACCATGACCAGCGAGGATTCTTCAGCGCAGTCAAGGCCACTTATGGCCCAAGCACCCAAGGCCCCACCTCACTGGCCAAGAATGGAAAAAGCATTCATCAAGAACACCGAGGCAGTCAGGGCCCGTTGGAAGGAGCACTTCGAAGATCTCCTCAACCGAGATTGCAATTATATAAGGTTTTAGTAAGACCACACCTGGAGACCAGTTTTGGTTTTCTTACCCAGAATTGGATATACTTGCCTTAGAGCTGGGTGTAACAAAGGTTCACTAGATTGAATCTTGAGAGAGGGCTGTCCTATGAGGAAAGATTAAATATACCTATATGGTCTGGAATTTAGAATAGAGGGCTGAATGGCTTAATCCTGCACCTATTTTCTACGTGTCACTTTGAAACATAACATTTTTTAAGGGACTTGACAGGATTGATGCTAAGAGGTTGTTTCTCCTGGCTGAGGGTCTAGAACTAGGGATCATAGTCTCCAGATAAGTGGGTCAGCCTTTTAGGACAAGAAATTCCTTCACTCGTGTTGTGGATCTTTGAATTATTGACCCCAGAGCTCTGTGGATGCTCAATGAGTATATGCAAGACTGAGATCAACAGATTTTGGAGAACTAAAGGAATGAAGAGATTATGGGGATAGGGCGGGAAAGGGGAGTTGATGTAAATCGTGTTAAATGGTGGAGCAGGCTCGAGAGGCCGTTATGGCCTTCTGCTCTTATTTCTTGTGTTATGAATAAATACCAAGGTCCCTGCTTTGAGCAATGTTAAAAGTCTACACATGTAGGGTGAAATTGAAATTATTAGCATTCTGGTCAATGACCAGTCACTCAAATCAGCAGTGACATTAAACTGGTACCCAAAAGCAATACTCAAATTTACTTTTGACTTTTGCTAGAGAACGTTGTGGGGAATTTAGAACACTCCATTATCCTTTCCCCAAATCCAAATGCTCCACCCTTTGTTTCTGATTGGTCCCCTTGGAGGATAAGCCACACCGTGAAGTTTCACAGGAATGTGCCACTGGAACCACCCAAGGTCTCATTGACTTTGCAAATTGTAACTCGATCCATTTTGACTTCCTGAAGCGGACAGAGCTCCCCAGAAGACAGCAAGGGCAAGCCAAAGTCCTGTACCCCAGTCCAAGTACATCCCTCCCCCAGTCAAAGTGCCTTACCCCAGTCCAAGTGTATGCCAAAAAGTGCAGCACGGGCAATGGAGGGAGGGGGTTAACAGACAGCTGTCTGTCAAACAAAAGTGCAGTATAAATAGTTACTTCGAATCCAAACAGCAACAAATGTGGCTCCTTCACTGTATCTTTATGGGAAACACCCGAGAAATATCCTTCCTAACACACAATTCTGATTCTTAATGCCAAATTTCTCCCTACCCTCCTGAAGGAATCAATTCATAAATGCAAAACCCGCAGAGATCACTGGACAGTAATCAAAAGCCAAAATGCCAGCCTATTTCCTCCTCCTTACTCCAGCATTGCCAGGCCAATGTAGTGCCCTCAGCAAAACCTGGTGTTAAGGAAATAGGTCTTAAAAGTTTTGCATCTTGCACGACGCAAAACTCAGGTGATGTCTTTCCTGCTGAACCTAAAACTGGCCATCATTCATGCTGTTCAAGATATAAACTATCTGAAGCATGTTTCACTTAAACACAAAAGTATTGGTTCAATGCAAATATGCAGCCATCCTCAGATGAAAAGGTTGCTTCTACAACTAGTCACTTAGGACCTCAGTACAGTGCAGCAGCTCTATCAGAATACTGCTGGAAAGTCAGATTCAATCCTCCCCCTACCATCTCTTCAATTCATTGTGATCCAAACCAGATAGCTATTTTATTTGACAGTGGCAACCAGACTGTATCTTGTGCTTTCTAATACCCTGTAATTGATCAAAAATGACTGGCAATTTTATCAATGGAAAGAACGTTCATTTAAATAGCACCTTTCACATCAAGACATCTCAAAAGTGCTTACAGCCAAATAATTACTTCTGGTGTATTTTGTCGTTTTGTCGGCAAACATGGCAACCAAAGTGCACACAGCAAGACTGTACAAATAAAATAAATTACTAGTTAATCTCTTTTGGTGCTTTTAAGGGATTAACATTGGCAAGGAATCCCTTTCACTTCTTTGAATAGTGTCTGGAGTGAAGTTAAGAGTCATAACTCAGATGAGAATACCACGAGCCAAGCATACAATTGGAATTCTTCATATCTTATTGGGTACAATCCCATACACCTAGAAGTCACCTCAGAGTTCAGGGAAATCAGTAAGAGTTTGCAAGGCTGGAGTGTCCCAAACTCCATCATATAGCCCATGAACCCATCCATACAGTACACCAGTGTTTGCAGAATAGGCTGTGTTCCAGAGTGGTCTGTCAGTTTTGGAGATCTGCTTTTATAAATGGCTGCTAGTACCTGCAAGGATCCCCCCCCCCAGAGAAAACAGCTCAGTGCACAACTTTTACTTCTTTCCGTCAAAATATTACTCTTCTCATCCCTGAAAAATGAAGTAACAGAAAATTTCAAAACAGATCCGATTTTCCAACTTACAGACTTATTACAAGATGTAGATACAATTACATTTTAATCAATATAATTTATCAACACATTTAGCATGCAAAACCTAAATGCAGATGATCTTGAAAACAAACCCAACTGGACCCTACTGGAGCTTTACTTCTGCATGGATGGACCAGTGCAGAATGACCACTGTGCATTAGTGTTCACAAGAATTACATCAGCTCTTATAATGGTGTAGAATTGTTTAGGTATTTAGACAGTTGGTAACAACAAGCATGCATTTCAGTCAAACTACTGGGTGCATGCATTTCAGTCAAACTACTCGGTAAGTGAAGACAGGAGTCCCAATAGTCTTGTTTTCAATTCAGCCCAAAACAAAGGTGTTAAATCTAAGTGTAATGTTAACTAAAATGATTCCTGGTCTAGGGGTCGTAAGTCCACAGTAGTTTAATTTACATTTTTAGCTCTTCAAAAGTATTGGCTTTAAAAATGGAAATGCGTAATGCAGATGATGGAGCACACAGACCTACAAGATACCAGCACTGCTTAATAAGAAAACATGAAATATTATCAGACAAGGACAAGTCTTCCATTCCCACAGCAACCTTTCAAAAAGCATTTTGTCCAACAAGAATGTTATCATTCCAGAATGTCACAACCATTACAGTAGGTAAGTGTTTAGTTTTGTTTTTTATATAAACATAATGCACTCTTTAATTTGCTACTCAATTCAGTATCTCAATCTGGATCCTGAGAATTATTACTCTAATTTTCCTTGCAGGTCATGTACTTTTCAGTTTTAAAGCTGTCTTTAATCTTAATATTTAGCTTCAGAGACTCAAATTCAAATGACTGCAGGTCAAGTTGAAGTATTATATGCAGCACTACATAAAAATCAACTAAAAATTACAGCATACATTTAAAATATACGTTAAAAGATTTTAATACATTTGTACAAAAAGCTTTTACATTAGGCTTTGTTTATAAAGCTAGCTCTCAGTAGCTCAATATGAAAATATGGTGTCATACGTAAAGAACAAGTTCAGAAACTTTTATTAATTCACAATAATCCACTACTAGTTCCTTGTATTAAATGGATAAGTAGTTGTTCACTAAATTTCGGACTTATTCTAGACCAAACAAAAAGGTTTTCACAATAAATGCTTTATACATTGTGTACATTGATCTTCTGTAAATTATGACATGATTCTGGTTAATTTGCCAATTTAAAAACAGATGATCAGCTGTTACATTTGCTAAACAAAAAACCCACATAATTGTTGAAGTACATAACAAGATGTACAGTGCAATATCTATGAACAGTGTCTAACTGCAAATGGTTCCACACTCGATTGTGACAAAATATCAAAGCAACTAATTTAAAACAAAACTGCAGTGCACGCATGACAGCATCGATTAACAAAACTCAAACTGGTTAGGACGTAAGTATACCATCGTCGGAGTGGTATGATTGAAACTGTACAATATAAAAGTGGCAGTCATTTTTCTCTTTAAGATTAGCTCTCACAACAAAAAAAAGTTACTTGAAAGTACTAAAAACAATATACAGTTTTTCAGTGTACTACTTCAATAATACATAATCACACAATACCCAAGCAGGAAATAACTTAGAATGCGAGAACTGTACAATAGATTTTAAGCAAGTTCAGTACACGGAAAAACGATTACTTCACCGGGAAGAAGTTTAAATGTGGTCACAGGTATATTCTCTCTATACATATATATATATATATTTCTATTACCATAAAAAATTATTCATTCAAAATGTAGTTCTTGCATACTCAGACCAAAAGAAAATGAATCATACAGTCTGGCATGTGCCACTGCATGCATTTCTTTGAACAGTTAAACAGACTGTACATAGTAAAAAAATAAATAAAACACTACCAACAAGCCAAATAAGTTAAAGAATCAGGACAAGCTACAATATACACACTGAATACCAGTCTTTCGACGAGTGGGTTCTAACAGAAAGGTGATGCTGTTGGATCAAAAGTCTTGAACATTTCTTTCAGTGGTTTTTTACCCTTTTTAACGTTTAAATCATCTTCCTCCACTTGGCTAGGAGGTCCAGAATGTTTTGTTTGTCTTGGGTCACTGTACTGTGGTCTGATTAGGCCAGCTAAAGCCTGGATTGGTAGATTATGTACTGCAGGAGCAGGAGCAGAAGCAGCAGCTGCCTGGGCTGCTTCAGACTTTGACTGTGGTTTGTAACTGTCCAACTTCTCTGCGCCAAGATCAGTTGTATTATCTGCACTACTACCTTCCTGCACCAATGAAGATTTATACAGAGATGAATCACACTGAACATTTTCTGATTTTGTGGGATTTTTTGGTACATGTAGTTTCTTTAGTTGCTCTCCCCCTTCCCTAGAGGAATCGGCTTGCGTAGTTAAAACTGGAGTCACCAAGCTTTGTGAAGTCTGTGTCCGTGGGTCATAGAGACTGATTCCACTGAGCAATGTGCTGGGGGATCCAAGACCTATGCCACTTGCAGACAGTTTGGGAGCATATGGAGGGAGTGCAACCTGATCCATCTTAAGAGTGGCTGCTGACACTTGTGACGAACCACTACTTACTTTTGATAAGCGAGGATCTACTCGGGCAATGTGGGACTCTCTTGAAGTAGTATCTGTGCTGTTGCTTTTCTGCAATCTAGGATCTGATGACTTTTGTAAACGTGGGTCTAAAGGTCTGTCAGAAGAAGCCCTCGAGTCTGCGTTCTTTTCTGTGCCTTTTATTGCGCTATTCTCTTTGGACCGCAAAGACAACCGTGGATCAGCAATCTGACGAGGATCACTTATAATACTCAGAGCTCTGTTCAGGCGTTGATTAGCTATTAGTGGAGGGAGAGGTAAATTTATTGAAGATACCGGGTCTGGCTTTGGCAGTGGTAGTGGAAGGAGTTCCTCAGGTGTCCAAGCAACAAGTTTTGCAAAGTGGGGTTTAGAGAGGGTGATGTCCATCTTGATGTGGCTGAACTGCTTCAGCTGACAGCGTGGATCCCGTAATGTTGCACCAGGTATTGTCTCCAAAGGTATTATGGCCGGTTTCTCCCTCAGTTCTCGTTCAGTCTCTTCGTCATCGTCCAGCCCTTGCTGCTTATTGTTTGAGATAGGATGGGAATCATGTTTAGGGCTCTCAGTAACAGAAAGGCCTATACTGGCATTCTCATGTACCTTCATCTTTCTGGGATCTCTTGCTAATCTTGGATCAGCAGAGACTACCTCTGAAGGCTTTTTGACTTCTCCAGCTGCACCTTGTCGTAAATCAGCTCGTAATCGAAGATCTGAAGGTTTATTTTCAGGGGCTTTTTCTTTTACAAGTCTGGGGTCCATGTATGTGTAAGATGTCTGCTCCTTTACAGGAGGCTGCTGGTGCTTCATGGTCTCGCTTTGTTTCTTGAGAGTTTTCAGTATTGATTTTACACTGCTACCGTCTTCCTCTTCATCACTCGAATACCAATTTACAGTCTCATCTGAAACAAGTTAGGAAAACATCAACATGAATTCTACTAGTAAATTCTAAATACCTATTTTGAGTAACCAACATCACTGTAATGAGATGCTTTGCCAATGAGAAGCAAATTTAAACAATTCTGCCCCTTCCAGCGCTATGCATCGTATACTGGAGTGCAGCTTGCTCCCAAGACTACATCAATGCTGTGTTAGATACAGCCAATAGGAGCAAGAGCATGACACAGGCAGCAGTTAACCATTCAGTTGTCGAATTTATGCACAAATGCTGTAGCCATGTCAGTGGAATCAAAATGAAGGGCTCTAGTAAAATGAGTTTAGGCAGTGTTAAACCAGTTACTGCTGAGTGGGACTCCATAGTAAAGAAGTCACATAATTTAGCACCAGCAGACAGTTACAAAAGCTGATCATAACAGAGGTCAATCTGAATATTGTTCCTTAGGTTTTAAGTAAAAGAATGAAAGGAAAATATTTCTTATCGATAACACCTGCCACTAGACACAAAGAATCTGTCTATACAATTTTGATGTACCGAAGACATATAGATTGTACTGACACTTCTAGGTCACCATTAAGCAATTTCAAAATGATCTAAAACACATTACACAAATGATTGTATGCAACAAGCTCAAGTTCACCCTTTAACTAAAGTTATGGTTTAAAAATGGACCTAAAAGGATAAAATGTTAGTTTACATTGAGCTACACAGTGCTAATAGATCATAATCTAGCTATTACTAAATCTTACACTGGATGCACACCTCCTGTCCACAAACCTTACTTCCAGTTGTCACAATTTTTAGCCATGTATTTGTCAACATTTCCCATTCAATTTTGTTGTGTAGCTGGTGTAGTTTAGTCTTTGACCACTAGGTGGCACCATGAAGCAAGATTTTTGAAGGCTTATCCAAATCCATCACCATCTTGTATACAAAGCAATTCATTAAATTACATAGTATTGACGGTACAGAAATAGGCCTTTCAGCCCAACTCTCCTGTGCCAGTATTTATGCTTCATACAAGCCTCCTCTCACCTGAATTCATCTAACCCCATCTGCATATCCTTCTATTCCTTTCTCCATGCACTTAGTTTCTCCTTAAAGTCATCTATGCTATCCGCCTCAACTACTCCATGTGGTAGCAGGTTCCACATTCTAACCACTCTGGGTAAAGAAGTTTCTTCTGAATTCCTTATTGGATTTATTAGTGACTATCTTATATTTATGGCCCTTAGTTTTGGTCTCCACCGCATGTGGAAATATTTTCTCTACGTTTACCGTGTCAGCTGTGGGTTGTGGGTTCTCGGGACTTGAGCACAAAAATCCAGGCTGACACTCCAGTGCAGTGATATACTGTCGGAGGTGCCGTCTTTCGGATGAGATGTTAAGCCGAGGCCCTGTCTGCTCTCTCAAGTAGATGTAAAAGATCCCATGACATTATTTCAAAGAAGAGTAGGAGGGTTATCCCCGGTGTCCTGGCCAATATTTATCCCACAACCAACATAACAAAAACAGATTATCTAGTCATTATTACATTGTTGTTTGTGGGAGCTTGCTTGTGTGCAAATTGGCTGCTGCGTTTCCTACATTACAACAGTGACTACATTCTAAAAGTACTTCATTGGCTGTAAAGCGCTTTGAGATGTCCGGTGGTCGTGAAAGGCGCTATATAAATCCAAATCTTTCTTTCTTTTCTATTCCATCAAATCCCTTCATAATTTTAAAGAATTCGACTAGGTCATCCCTCAGCCTTCTCTTTTCTAGAGAAAAGAGCCCTAGCCTGTTTAGTCTTTCCTGATAGTTATAATCTTGCAGTTCCGGTATCATCTTTATTGCACCTTCTCCAGTGCCTCCATATCCTTAGCAGTTTTCCACATTGTCGGGTAGATACCAGTGTTGTAGCCGTACTGAAACAGCTTGGCTAGAAGCGCGGCTAGTTCTGGAGCACAAGTCTTTAGCACGATAGACGGAATGTTGCCGGAGCTCATAGCCTTTGCTGTACCCAGTGCGCTCAGCCGTTTCTTGATATCATGTGGAGTGAATCGAATTAGCTGAAGACTGGCTTCTGTGATGGTGGGGCCCTCAGGAGGAAGTCGAACTGGATCATCCACTTGCCACTTTTGGTTGAAAATGGTTGCAAATGCTACAGCCTTGTCTTTTGCACTAGTGTTCTGGGCTCCACCATCATTGACGATGGGGATGTTCATGGAGCCTGTTGTTAGTTGGCTAATTGTCCGCCACCATTCACAACTGGATGTGAGAGGACTGCAGAGCTTTGATCAAATCCGTTGATTGTGGGATCGCTTTTCTCTGTCTATAGTATGCTGCTTCCGCTGTTTAGCATGCATATAGTCTTCTGTTGGCACTTCATTTTTAGGTATGCCTGTTGCTGCTCCTGGCATATTCTTCAGACTCGAGGAAGGTATACAGTGGTGTTCCCCAGGGGTCGGTACTAGTACCACTTCTTTTTTTGATATATATTAATGACTTGGACTTGGGTGCACAGGGCACAATTTCAAAATTTGCAGACAACAAATTTGAAAGTATAGCAAACAGTGAGAAGGATAGTGATAGACTGCAAGACAGACAGGCTGGTGGAATGGGCGAAGTGATACATTTTGGTAGGAAGAACAAGGAGAGGCATTATAATCTAAAGGGTACAATCCTAAACGGGGTGCATGAAGAGAGAGAGAGATCTGGGTATATATTTGCCCAAATTGTTGAAGGTGGCAGGGCAGGTTGAGAAAGTGGTTAAAAAAACATACGGGATCTTGAGTTTTATAAACAGAGGCATAGAGTACAAAAGCAAGGAAGTTATGATGAACCTTTATAAAATACTGGATCGGCCTCAATTGGGCACTGCATTTTAGGAAGGATGTGAATGCCTTAGAGAGGGTGTGGAAAAGATTTACGAGAATGATTCCAGGGATAAGGGACTTCAGTCACACGGACAGGCTAAAGCAGCTGGGGTTGAGAGGAGATTTGATAGAGGTGTTCAAAATCATGAGGGGCCTGGACAGAGCAGATAGAGAGAAATTGTTCCCATTGGTGGAAGGGTCGAGAACCAGAGGACACAGATGTAAGGTGATTGGCAAAACAAACAATGAGGACAACAAGGGACATGAGGAAAAACTTTTTTTTTTTTTTTTTTTAAACGCAAGTGGTTAGGATCTGTACTACACTGCCTGATAGGGTGGTGGAGATAGACTCAATCGTGGCTTTCAAAAGGGAATTGGATGAGTACCGGAAGGAAAAAAACAAATTGCAGGACTACGGGGAATGGGACTGCTGAAGTGCTGTTACAGTGAGCCGGCACGGGCTCAACGGGCCAAATAGCCTCCATCTGTGCTGTAATCATTCTATGATTCTAACTGCTCACAGTACTCAAGTATAGTCTAACCAAGGTTCTATACAAGCTTAATATAACTTCTTTGTTTTTTAATTCTGTTCTCGAGAAATGAACCCGTGTTTTGTTTGCATTTTTTATTTGTTCCTCTACCCCATTTTGACTTATTTTACAAGGGGTAGGAGGCCTCCATATTTCTCCGATCAAATGCACCACTTCACACCTATCTATATTGAAATTAATTTGCCATTTACACGCTCACTCAGCAAGTTTTCTATCTTCTTGAATTTTGCCGCAGACTTCCTCAGTAATAACTATATACCCAATTTGGTGTCACCCACAAATTTTGAAATTGTACCTCCAATTCCAGAGTCCAAATCATTTATGTAAATAGTGAACAGCAGTGGAATGCCACTTCCCACTAGTCTGAATAACTACCTGTTTTGTATCCAACTTGCTACCCATTCTGCTACTTGTCCTCTGTCTCCACATGATCTGACCGTAGTCATGAGTCTACTGTGCAGTACATTATCAAAGGTATTTTGAAAATTTAACCTACTACATTACCCATGTCTCTTTGTTACCTCTTCAAAGAATTAAGTAAGGTTGGTAAAGCATGCCCTTCCTTTGTGAAATCCGTGCTGACTATTAATTATATTTTCAGTTTCTAGGTGTTTATTACATCAGTCAGTATGATTCCATTATCTTTCCTACCACTATTATAAATTTATACTTTTATAAATATATAATAGTGCCTCTGTTATCTTCTCTAGCTTCTTTTAGTATGCGTCAATGTAATCCATCTGGACCAGGGGTTTTATCCTCCCTAAGTTGATCAATTATCTGCCCCTTTTCTACCTTAAACGTCTTGATATCTTTTTTGATTTCTTCTTCTCATGTCATGTCCATCCCTTTACTCTCCCTGGTAAATACTGAGCAAAAATTATTTAATATTTGTGGTCATTTAAGTCATTACCTGAGAGTTTATCTTGTGCATCCCTTAGTGGTTCTACTGTTCAACTGAAGAGTTTGCATCCATATGCAAACAAGGTTTGACATTCGATGGAGAAAAATGCTTGGGATACTGCCCCTTTAATAATTTGTGCCTTGTTCAGGTGTTCCTTCTCTAACTTGCTGTAAGGCCTTGTTAAGAACCACGACATTAATATGTGTTCAGAGATGGAGCTAAGTAACAGCAAGAACACCGAAACCTAATACTGCAAGTTTGTCAAGTAGCTACAAGTCAGATCAGAAATGGAACAAGTGACAGGCAGGGAAGAAACATTGTGTCTTGGGATTGAACTTCTTTCAAAGAATAAGGAACACATACATAACAGGTCGTTAATATGCTCTTGTGTTCATTCAACATCCACATACAAAGAGAAATATACAAAGCAGTACAGAAAATTGGTCATGGGATTCTGGACGACCTACAATTTCAGGGTGATTTGGAACACAGATGCTCCAGGCATTTATCATACGGAGTGATTAAGATGAGCTCAAGAGGAATGTTGGGCCAAAAAGCAACCCTGGAATAAGCTTCACTTTGGAAAATCTTACAATCAAGAACTTGTAAACAGCCGCCGTGGGTATTTATCATTAGAAGACATGTAACAGCCAAATCAGATTTTAAGACCAGATGATAGCACAAGCCAGAGCAAGAGGCGCTGTAAAGGGTTAATAGCTTGTAAAGGGTTAATAGTTCACTGAATCAAGTGTCACAAAGGCCAGTCTTGTTAATGGCTTCACTTTCTCGACTATTATGAATGTGCTTGTTAGTTATTGCTTTCTGTCTGTAAAACACAAAGACACGATTCACCAGTAGCTAAAAATACAAAAAATATTGGTGATGCCAAGAACTCAATTTACAGTGGAGGTAAGTGCTTGCCCAAAACATAAATGTATCAAAATTCAAAGAAAAATGCTCAAAAGTTGCAAATTAATTTTATTTGTTCCAGAGTGATTGGGGAAAATAAGTAAATTGTCAGTTGACAACAACAACTTCTTTCTGACCTGGGTTCAGAATACCTGATTAAAAAAAAGACCAGCAACCTCCCTCATAGTAATGCTATAAATTAATTAAATACAGTGTCCAACATTTGGAGTTGGGGAACCAGATACACATGGCAAATCCAGTAATTGGATCATATAGGATTACATATGAGCCCCCCCCCACCCCGCAATAGATAAAAAGGTAACCCCCACCCAGAGTGAGTGTCCTATACATATTTTAAAAAGTGACGCTGCCATTTTCCGTTACCCCATCAACACCTCAACGCATGAAAACTTGGAAGCATCAGTTGTTTAAAGTTCCTGGGCCTGAAGGACTGGAAAAGGCTTCTTCCCAATTGGTGGGTTTTAACCAATCAGGAAGAACGCCCTTTTCAGTCCTCCAGGCTTGAGAACTTTAAAGAGCTGCCCAAATCTGGGTTATGCACAAGTGCGAAGACAAAAGGAGCCAGCAGGAAAGTCACAAGCCAGATCAAGAGGCGCTGTAAAGGGTTAATAGCTTGCAAAGGGTTAATAACTTCACTGAATCAACAGTCACAAAGGCCAGTCTTCTTAATGGCTTCACTTTCTCGACTATTATGAATGTGCTAGTTAGTTAATGCTTTTTGACTGTAAAACACAAAGACACGATCACCAAGGCCAGTCTTGTTGATGGCTTTACACAAAGACACCATCTTTAAGGCCAGATTTGTTAATGGCCTTACGGAATCGACTATTGTAATTGCGTTTGCTAGTTAATGCTTTCAGTCTGAAAGATACGGTCACAAAGGCTAGAGGGGATGGGACCATCATCATAGGCAGTCCCTCGGAACTGAGGAAAACTTGCTTCCACTCTTAAAATGAGTCCTGAGGTGGTTGAACAGTCTAATACGAGAACCACAGTCCCTGTCACAGGTGGGATAGATAGTCGTTCAGGGAAAGGGTGGGTGGGACAGGTTTGCCGCATGCTCTTTCCGCTGCCTACGCTAGATTTCTGCATGCTCTCGCGATGAGACTCGAGGTGCTCAGCGCCCTCCCAGATGTACTTCCTCCACTTAGGGTGGTCTTTGGCCAGGGACTCGCAGGTGTCAGTGGGGATGTTGCACTTTTTCAGGGAGGCTTCGAGGGTGTCCCTGTAACGTTTCCTCTGCACACCTTTGGCTCATGAGATTGGAACACGATAATTCAATCATCAACGGAACAAGGTGAAGCCCCAGACAGCCATCATTGAGGAATGCGACGATTGCATATCGAAGAAAGGTATATGAAAGTTAACTTTTAGACCTCTCACCACACAGAAACGATTTCAAGGAGGATAGAAGAGAGGATTGACCAGCGGAGCAACCCACGTCAGCGCGTTCCGTCGTCCTTGTTGGACGGGAAGTAAAGACTGTGTTTTAACCAAGTCATTACTGTCCAAGTTTGTACAACGCATGCTGTGTGTTTAATAAACTGCTCTGGTTTAGAAAATAGAGCAGTAATAGGACATTCGGCCCTTAGAGTCTGCACCACCATTCAATATGATCATGGCAGATCCTCTATCGCAACACCACTTTCCCGCTTTTTCCCCATACCCCTTGATGCCTTTTGTTTCTATAAATCTATCTATCTCCCTCTTAAATATATTCAGTGACTTGGCCTCCACAGCCTTCTGTGGTAGAGAATTCCACAGGTTCACCACCCTAAGTGGAAAAATTTCTCCTCATCAGTCCTAAATTTCCTACCCCCTATCCTGAGACTGTGATCCCTTATTCTAGACTTCCCAGCCAGGTGAAACACCCTCCCCGCATCTAGTCTATCCAACTCGGTCAGAATTTTATACATTTCAATGAGATCCCCTCTCATTCTTCTAAACTCGAGTGAATGCAGGCCTAGTCGACCCAATCTCTCCTCGTATGACAGTCCTGCCATCCCAGGAATCAGTCTGGTGAACCTTCGCTGCACTCCCTCCATGGCAAGTATATCCTTTCTTAGGTAAGGAGACCAAAACTGCACACAATACTCTAGGTGAGTACCCTTGTCTTCACCATTTATGCCAGTCAAGTCTAAGTAAATAAGGACATTTAAAACTGCCTACATCACTCACTAGGACCACAGGCCACCAGGGCCTACATTCTACCCCACCCCAAGGATGGAGCAAAAAGCAGATATTTTTACATAAAGGTTGAATAAATGAGGAAGAATCCGGCTTAGTTGCATTGTCTCTAGTCTGCCAACACTCATTGTCTAGATGCAGATACAAGGATTGATCACTTAATTAGAAACCTGATGGTTGTCAGCACCCAAACTCCAAGAATTGGCATCTTCAGGACGGAAAGGGAAAAATTGGTGCAGCAAATAAAAATAAATGTGTCTTGGATCGGGAGAGAGTAAACACCATTCTGTCTCAGAAAGAAAATAGTCTCCAACCAATCAAATTAACAACATCTTTTAAGACTAACCTTCATCTCTGCTCTGCAGCAACTGCGACTGGTTATTGTCAGATCCTCCCTCTTCCTGTTGCTTCTGCTTAATTCTTAGAAACAGAGCTTTTTGTTTGGCTGGGAGGAAGTCTGGAACAGTAACAGTAGGCTTACGACCTGTTGAACTGCTGGCATCCGATTCAGTGTCACTGTCTCTAGAATCATCTGTACCCATGTAAGACTGATGATCCCTCTGCTCAGATGCTCCATCTGCATATTTAAAAACAAAGAAATGTGTTACTTTGTGAGTAAATAAGACACGACCAATGAGTCACAAATAAGTCTTCAAAGAAACTAACTTTATTTATATTTTTCTGAAACAGCCATATCTTTTTCAGTTAAATTTTATTGCACTATAATCTTCAGATTAATTTCTATTTTATGTCTTCCTGGTCTAGTTACAAGTAAGGAACCATTTCCAGACATATACCATATCATAATATAGTGTTAGGAGATGTGTAAGACTCGACTGAGTTAAATTGTTTGGCTACACATTTGGTTGGAAGGCAGAAACCCAGTGAAGGCACATAATTCACCATCTGGGGAATTACAAGCAAAAAGTCTATTTCTTCTATACTGTGATACAGCATTCCATCTCAATGCAGTTAGGAACAAATAACTAAATAAACCAGTTTAAAGCACCTAATTGAAATGCTGCCATAATCATAACGAAAACTGTCTATTTCCACCTCCGCTCATCTGCTGCTGAAACCCTCATCCATGCCTTTGTTACCTCCAGATTTGACTATTCAAACTCACTCCTGACTGGCCTCCGATGTTCTACCCTACTTGAGGTCATCTACAACTCAGCTGCCGGTGTCCTAATTCGTACCAAGTCCCGTTCATCCATCACCACTACATTTGCTCCCGGTTAAGCAACGTCTCTATTTTAAAATTCTCACCATTGTTTTCAAATCCTTCCATGGCCTCGTCTCTCCTTATCTTTGTAATCTCCTCCAGCCCCACAACTATTGCCGCTCCCCACCCCCCCCCCCCAGAGATATCTGCGCTCCTCTAATTCTGCCCTCTTGAACCATTAACTTCTGGTCACTTGAAACTGTTACTAGATCACTATACCAGTGGATAGTGGCAATGTGTCCCAACTCCATAGTGGAACCCTGCCAGCGATAATTGAAAGACTAGTTTAAAACCACAAATACAGATTTTAATATCCAAGTGGTGTCTGAACAAAGGTTATTTTAATTGTGACATACTGTTACTTTATGCAGCACCTTCAAGCAAGTTCAATTAAGTGACAATCAAGCCGTACCTCCCATATGGTTTTCTTGCTCCAAACTATGTACTGCTTGCTGCGAATAGTAAGAGTTATAGAAGTCCACTGGATTTTGGATTTGCTGGTATGCGATGTCTTGCTGGTATGCCATGTCTGGCGGCATTTGTTGAGATGCATCGACTGGAAACTGTGGATGAGTCTGATTTTGTGATGGTGGTGGTATCTGATGTTCCATGGGCATGTTCATCATCGCTCCCTGAAATCCCATCTGACCTGGAGTTCCATTTGGTCCTGAATTTATTGGTGGACCTGGAAATCCTGGCGGGAGTGGTAAACCAGGGTGTCCTGGAGGAACTGGTGCTCCAGGTTGGCCTTGTAACACTGGCTGTCCAGGTAAGCCTGGCGGCATGACTGGCCCAGGCATACCTTGTGGAGCTGGAGGACAGGGAGGACCAAAACCACCTGGAGACTCTGGAGGTCCATTGGGTCCTGGAGGCATCATGTTTTGGTCTGGACCTGGACCGGCTCCAAACATCTGAGGGGCAGGCGGTGGTTGGTTTCCTTCAAATGGTGAATGTGGGGGCGACTCGCTGTTATAAAACTGTGGCCTAAAAACAGCAAATGATTAATGAAAAACGGTAGAAAATCATCTCTTCCTCTGAACCAGATAGTGAGACAATTTAAAGTGTCACTGAATATCCTTGCTACCCCTACCCTCTAACAGGTTCAATTATTCTTTAAAAACCACCACCCTTATAAGTAGAGGTCAATCAAATTTATGATGAATGCGTCACAGATCTGTCTTGTGGAAATTACTGCTTTCTTCCATTCCTTGGAGGATACCATCTCTGGTTTTCCAACCCTCAAATGCTGTACTGTGTCCAGATGGTTGACCATGGCACTCTTTTTACAATCACATGACCTCTGCTCAGGACATTTTCTGGTGATCAATTAGTTTCCCTCGTATCCAAAATGTTGGAATCTTTTTCAACCCTCTCGACCTATTGTTTTTGCAGAAAATGTCTGATAGACAAAAATATATTGCTTTATTTAAATATATCAGCCAGATCTCATTACATATTGCAAATCTGATTGATTTAAAGGAACTATTAAAATGGCAGTAAGGGACGAACAAGTTTTAATTATAAATGATATATCCCAAAACGGCAGCAGTGCTCTCAATGCTGATTTGAATTGTTAGATAAGCAGCTTGAAAATATCAGTTTGGAGTTAGAGTTGACTCCAGTTCGAGAAACTGACTGTATGTAGAAAGCACAAACCCATTAATGAAAATCTATTTTGCTGTAGTGCTGTGACAACTACAGACTGGGATAGTCAAGCTGCTTGATTCCTCAATCATAAAAACTGAAGTGACTAAATGTTTTCTTGTTTTCCTATAAAGAGGAAGTCAATTCCAACTCCAAACTGATATTTTCAAGCGGCTTATCTAACAATTCAATTCTATCAGACATTTTCTGCACAAAATAGGTCTAGAGGGTTGGAAAAGATTCCAACATTTTGGATACGAGGGAAACTAATTCCAATGTTCCGATGATTTTCAAAACCAGCTATGCCTTTGCCACAGACCAGATTTGTAGAAAAAAATAGAAGTTAATCACAATGTCAAATAGCTTTAACTCAAACACTGCTCCTTTAAACTGAAAATCAGTACAGTACTTTCAAAAACCTTAAAAACACAGGTGAAGTCAAACAAGCCATTTTGGAAGATAAGCCTGATGTTTGTTACTTTAGGCTGCATTTACACTACACAAGTTTAGCTTAGGAGTGAAGATGCAGGAGGAGTAAAGCGCATACACTAAACTTGCATCATGTAAATGCAGACTTGACCCAGATCGGACTCCAAAATAAGTGGAGCGAGACTCCCCCCTCTAGAGTCTTGCTCCACAGTTAGGCCAGGCCTCAACTCCTTATTAGATATAGTCTGCATCTAGCCAATAACTGTAGCATGAGTGTGAATCAAAATGTCTTTGCACTGAACTAGTAGCGTAAATGCATCATATCAAATCTTGGAGATAAGTTGGATAACGTGTATACGTTGATTATTGGGAGGACACAAGGAAACCCTCAACATATAAAAGATTTCACATTTGCAGTGAGCGTATACTAGTACATTTTAAACTCTGTTCATTTGAATGAAGCGAGTAACCCACTGTACCTGATCACTGGCTTTGATTCCAGTAATAGATACGCATTAAATCAACATACCTCAGTCCCATCTTGTGAACAAAGACACTAGTTGGCTGTACAACAATATCAAAGATAGAGGGAATCTTCCTTCCTGGTGAAGTGGGTTGAGGCTGGTTGCCAGGAGGACCCATCGGCATTGGGCCAGGAAAGTTTGGTAGTTGTGCAGGAGTTGGCAGTAATCCAACCCCTGGTGGCGGCTTTGGGAGAGGACTTATGCCTTGTTTCCTAAGTTCTTCCACTTCAAGTTTATCATCATCTTCATTATACACGTACTCATAATCATATTCATAACCATCAAAATCATTGGTGTTGCCATGGTCATTGTTATCATAATTTATACTTTCACTGTTCAACACCTGACAAAATATAATGAACATTAATTTGTCAAGCAGGCACAAGTTAAATAAACAATTTTGCAAGATTTACAAAAGCAAGCACAAGTTTCTAAAGTTTAGAACTTAACCTAGCTAAGGGTGCAAATAAATTTCATAAAAATAAACCTATAACCAAATACTCTTGCTTAGACCAATAGTCGGTTAATCAAATGCAATAACTTTACCATTCCTTGGTAAGTATATAATCCTCCATCAGACAAATGTGAAATGGCCACACCTAGAAATGATCAATGACCTTTAGCTTTCAACTTGGCCAAGACACAATGTAAAAATGTAATGCAGTTAAACACAACAGAAATCCGACCCCCAATTTTATCAAAATCATTTTAGGTTTCATTCAATAATATAAAATCAATGATTCTCCCATCCCAGTCTGCAAGTTACGATTCTTCATGAGTCTTTAAATAAGCTTCAGACAACTCAATCATAGGAGGCAACATACCTGACCCTATACTTAACCATCCCAGATACACACCCTCACTTACACACACGCCACAGAAGCTGGATGGCCAGTGAAATGGAACCCGTCAAGGATATTGAAGCCAATCTCCGCATCGCCAGTACCATGCTTGCTAAGATCAGCTATCACAGCACAGACCAACAAATGAACCTGGGATTTTCCTGATCTGTACCACTGAAAGGCACATCATATTGTGCATTTACCTACACAGCCAACAGGGCTATTTGTAATACATTTTATGTTTTTAATTATATGCATTTGACGACAAACAAACCTTGTTTAATAGTTCCCTTGTTTCATCAGTAAGTGGAGCATGAGAGAACTTGCAGTTGTCTCCTTGGTAGCACTTTGCTCCTGTGTGGTAGAACTTGCATGGATATTCACGTAAAGGTACATTAAGGAACATAACTGATTTAATTGAAACACTTAAACAGAACAAGGAAATCTGTAGGAGAGAGAAATTTTAGAGCTCGTGAAATCTAAAGGACCACTTCTTACATACAAGTACATTCTCCCATTAATAAAAATCAATGGGAAAATTATAATACACCCTAGACTTATCAATCAAGTAACTTTATGAACCACATTAACACAAACATTCACTTAATGCTATAATAGAGCAACTTGAAAATACACCATTCAAAAACCTGTTAACTATTTCATTTGGCTAGATGATTCCAACTGCACTTGCATTAAGCTCAAAAGAAACTGGATTTTGGAGCCAAGATTTGCTTTAATTTCCAAAATGGACGGGGGAGGGACAAAACAAAGATGGTGTTAAAAAATGCATAAACAACATAAGTGAAGCACAAGGAACATGGTACTGCAAGGTAAATTGGATAAAAAATTAAAGTTATATACAAATGTGTGCAGAGGCAATTGTGGAAGTAGAAACATGCAGAGGCAACCATGAAAGTAGAAACATGTTCATTTTAATATTTATTTTAGTCCATGGTTATTACAATAATAAAGCTATTCCTGGCACAAGTCACTTTCATTACTGTAATGCTAATGGTTGCTTCGGCATAATGTGAACTGAAATGGGACAAAACTAACCAACTCAAGAAGGCAGACATTTACCTAGACCTTTAATAATTGAGGATTAATATTTCTGCATATAAAGGCTTTATTAAATATTTACAAGCCAACCCAAAGTTTAAAAGCTAATCAAGAACTCACTGGCTTCAACACAAGGTCGAATGAAATCCAAAATTTGAGGATGAATATTTACACATACATGCAGCTAATAAAAAGATAAAGGATATCATGCATGAAAATGCATTTGTCGCCTTTGGTACAAAACCCATTAAGGTAGAATTTGCAGATGTCCTTCTTCTTCTGTACGGCTCCATCATGACTATATCTGCATTGGTCCCCCTATTTAAAATTCAAAAAACATATAACAGCTGCAAATCATAGCAAAAAGGAAGCAAATTTGGTGCCGTTAGAAAGTACTCTTGAAAACTTTGTGCAAGTTGCAAATTTCTTGAGGCTCGAGACTTGTAAGTATCAGTTAGAGTGGTACTATATTGGAGTTGTTAACCTGTTCTCAGTTATAAAATATAGAAAGTGCAGTGTGATATATATATATATACACATCTGAAAAATTATGTATAGTCTGCTGAACTGAATTCCTAAAATGCTATTTAGCAGCATCTCAGTCACCTTACTTTATGATTTACAACTGGTGTTAGGAGGCAATTTGTGTGGACTCACTTTCCATGATAGTAAGGAGTTCTAGTCTACAGACACTATTGTGATGGACATGATGCCCCATTCTGCATTGTATAAAATTATTCTTTAACTTGCTTTATATAAATTAAATTAGGTGTTTTAGCCTGAACTACGAAGATGACAGCTTGGCATTTTCAGGAACATTTGGTGGACATCACATATGATTTCTGCTATTAACTCAACAAAGGGATATTATTAACTGTGCGGTAAACCAAGCCTGTTCATTGCAGGTTTTAAATTGTAAGTTCCTGCTCACAGTGATGTGGGTTCACCTATGGAAATCTGTTATGGAGAGAGAGAGATGGAAAAGAATTCAAATATAATAACCATGAATCAGAACTATCCACAATCTACCTTTACAATGTCAATTGGGGGTGGGTGGGGGCGAAAGGGAGGAAGCGATAGGAGTTCCATACTACCTTTTAATCTACAGTTCTAACTGATGCATACCAGTAAGTTACTTTAGATTATTAAGAGAGCATGACGTACACACATTTTGCAATGGAGAACATACCCTAGTACAGCGTCCCTCCAGAAAATACTTGCATATGCCTCCTTTCCTATTCTTTTCCCCTGTACCGTGGTATGAAAAATCTTGATTTTTCTTCTTCTTTCGTGAAAAATTTGTACCTCCATAACCATCCTGCAAAAGACAGTAACGTTGCTTGAAACAGTTCAGGTTTTTTTTCTTCCATTTTACATAACTTGCAGCTCAAAGCTATCACATCAGGGTTAATTAGTACAGCTTTCTAACATTCTCAAGACTTCTGATAGATTAGGTTTCTATCCACCTTCCCAATCATCTAATCATAGAGTTGTCCCTACCCAAAATGTCCACTGTAACAAAAATGTGTATTTTGAATAAATGTGATTTTTTTTTCTACTGCAAACATAATTAAAACAATTGAATGAAGCTTACATTTAGCTCTGGTATGCAGAAGTAAAGAAATCTGTTCACTAGAGAAGAGAATGCTGCCAATGTAGCAGTAAAGGAGGAGACTGTAGCAATATTGGATAGGATAAAAATAGATAAAGAGGTACATTAAAGGTTGACAGTCCTCAAAGTAGAAAAGTCACCCAGTCCAGATGGGATACATGCTAGGTTACTGAGGGAAGCAAGAGTGGAAATTGTGGAGGCTCAGGCCACAATTTTGCAATCCTCCTTGGATATGATGGTTGTGTCAGAGGGCTAAAGGATTGCAAATGTTATAACGCCGTTTAAAAAAGCAGAGGGGGATAAACCTGGCAACTACAGACCAGTCAGCTTAACGTCGGTGATGGGAAACCTTTATAGACGATGGGCTCAAATTTGGCCCACCCTTTTTCAGCACACTTACTGGAGATGCGCCACTTTTCTCTGTTAATAAGTGCGTCGAACAAAATCACTCCCCGGCCTCTACTCGGTCTTCGCGCAGCGTGGCCAGTTGGGTCGGAGCCAGCAAACAGTGAAAGGACGTCTGCACGTGCGCAGGGCAGTGTCCACGCATGTGCAGTAGCTCCTCGCCCCCAGCCTTTGTGTGTGTGTGGGACCCGATGCCTGCCCCTATCCCTGGCCGAGTGGTCTCCCGGTACGATCGACCTCAGGTTTGAAATTTTATGCGCTGTAGCTATTTTTGAACTTTCTTAATGGCTTGTCATTTTCCTGGAATTTTGAATATTTTGAAAAAATTATGTAAATATGTTTTGTGAATAGTGGTGACCATTTGTCAAGCCTAGTCACCTGGTGCTAATGTGAAAGAACATAAGTGACGGAGGAACGCAGAGAATATCTTATTTATTGAAGTAGACTTTATTTAGATAATATGGGCTCAATTTTGGCCCAGTATAATCATTGCAAACAAATAGTTGTTTAAATTAGTTGAGAGATTAGGGTAATTTAATTTAACTATCTTTTACTTCTTTTATTTTTGTAGTTTAAGCTTCCATGAATGCTTCTGTTGTATAGTAAATTAACTTTGCGAAGTTTGTCATATGATGTCCTGTATAGCTGTTTGATCCTATTCACATTCTTTAGTCAAGTCATTAAGTTCTGCTGGCCTCCGATGTACCTACCTGCACTGATTTCTTAACTCTCCGCAAGGGTTTTCTGAAGTGGCCACATATGCTGGCCTAAGTAGATTTGGAGTAACTATTAGCTGGCCAAAGTGGCCTAAATGACCAAAACTGGCGTCGGTGGCTAGTAATGCCCCCTTTTGAGAAAAACGAAACTAAAAAAATCATAACTAACTCACTTACACGGAAATTGAACGTGCAAAATGGGGATTTTTAAGATACTCCAGAAAAATCAAGTTGCTCCAAAAAAAAAACGGAGCAACTCCGAACAAAATTAATTGCCATTTGGAAACATATGGGCTAATAAATGAAAGTCAGCGCGAATTTGTTAAAGGCAAATCATGTTTGACTAACTTAATTTCTTTGATGAAGTACCCGACAGGGTTGATAAGGGTAGTGTGGCTGATGCTGTGTACATGAACTTTCAAAAGGCTTCTGACAAAGTACCAGATAATAGGCTTGTCAGCAAAATTAAAGCCCATGGGATTAAACAGACATTAGCAGCACGGATACAAAATTGGCTAAGGGACAGAAAGCAGTGAGTAGTGGTAACAGTTGTTTTTCAGACTGGAGGAAGGCATACAGTGGCGTTTCCAGGTATTAGGACCACTGCTCTTTTTGATGTATATTAATGAACTGGCCTTGGGTATACTGAATATAATTTCAAAGTTTGCAGAGGACACGAAACTCAGAAATGCAGTAAACAATGAGGTTAATAACAGAGTCAGGAGGACTTAGACAGACTGGTGAAATGTGCAGACATATACCAGATGAAATTTAATGCAGAGAAGTATGAAATTATATATTTTTGTAGGAAGAATGAGAGGCAGCAATATGAACAAAATGGTACAATTTAAAAAGGGTGCAGGAACAGAGAACATAAGAATTAGGAGTAGGAATAGGCCATTCAACCCCTCGAGCCTGCTCTACCTCAACTCCACTTTCCTGCACTGTCCCCATATCCCTTGATTCCCTTAATATTCAAAAATCTATCGATCTCTGTCTTGAATATACTCAAAGACTGAGCCTCCACAGCCCTCTGGGGTAGAGAATTCCAAAGATTCACACCCTCTGAGTGAAGAAGTTTCTCCTCATCTCATTCCTAAATGACCGACCCCTTATTCTGAGACTGTGACGCCTGGTTCTGGACTCCCCAGCCATGGAAACATCCTCTCCCTGCATCTACCTTGTCTAGCCTGGTAAGAATTTTGTATGTTTCAATGAGATCACCTCTCATTCTTCTAAACACTAGAGAACATAGGCCTAGTCTGGTCAATCTCTCCTCATAGGACAATCCCCCATCAGTCTGGTGAACCTTCGTTGCACTCCCTCTATGGCAAGTATATCCTTCCTTAAGTAAGGAGACCAAAACTGTACACAATACACCAGGTGCGGTCTCACCAGGGCCTTATATAATTGCAGTAAGATGTCTTTACTCTTAAATCAAATCCTCTTGTAATAAAGGCCAACATACCATTTGCTGGGGGTGTATATAAACCCACCTTTGAAGCTGGCAGGACAACTTAAGAAGGCTGTTAAAAATGAATATGGAATCCTTGGCTTTATTAACAGAGGAACACAGTACAAAAGCAAGGAAGTTATGCTAAACTTTTATTAAAAACATGATTAGGGATCAGCTAGAATATTGTATAGAATATTCAATTCTAGGCACTACATTTACTGCCTAGAGAGAGGGTGCAGAGGAGGTTTTCTAGATTGGTACCAGGGATGAGGGACTTCAGTTAAGTGGATAGACTGCAGAAGCTGGGGTTGTTCTCTTGGAGCAAAGAAGATTAAGAGGAGATTTGTGAGGTTCAAAATCATGAAAAATGATGAGTAAAAAAAAAAAGAGAAACTGTTTCCAGTGACAGAAGGGTCAGTAGGCAGAGGATACAGATTTAAGGCGATTGGCAAAAGAACCAGAGGCAACATGAGGAAACATTTCTTTTATACAGCGAGTTGTTGTGATTTGGAATGCACTGCCTGAAAGGGTGGTCGAAACAGATTGAATACCAACATTCAAAAGAGAACTGGATAAATATTTGAAGGAAAAAAAATAGGGCTATGGGGAAAGAGCAGGGAAGTGGGACTAATTGGATAGCTTTACCAGCACAGGCATTGATGTGCTGAATGGCCTCCTTCTGCGCTGTCATTCTATGATTTTCAAGGAAATACAATAAATAAAGCTTTTATACAAGTGAACAGAGATTTTAGTTGCAAAATTTTATTATAGATTTATCTCAATTTTTATAAAATAATCTGTAAATGGTTTTATGTTTACAGTCCAGAAGTTTGAGATATAATTTTGAATTAGTGGAACTGTTGATCCAATCTGCTACAATGCCAAACATTTAGGTAATGGGCAGGCTGGAGTGTTTTATGAAGCAGTATTACATCAAGGCGTGTAGACAAAGTAATTAAAGTAAAACGCAAAGGAGTTTAATGCCCCCAAGATCTATTGCTAACAATACACTTACAAATAACAAATATTAATATTAGTGGTTAGCCATTCTATGATGATGGTATAATATCCTTGGCATTAAATATAAAGGCTCTAGCCAACGAACACTTTTGCATTTTCTATTGTCCTTAGCATCATCAATTCATACTTAGAGACCAGGCCACAGCCTACATGTCTGATCTCTGATCCTTTTTCCTTTGGAATGCACTGCCTGAAAGGATGGTAGAAGCAGATTAAATAGTAACATTCAAAAGAGGACTGGATAAATACTTGGAAGGGAAAAAAAACCATAGGGCTATGGGGAAAATCACAAATGACATCCTTTGTGACTGTGACAAAGGAAAACTATCCCTCCTCGTCCTGCTTGACTTGTCTGCAGCCTTTGACACGGTTAACCACTCTATCCTTCTCCAACGCCTCTCCACTGTCATCCAGTTGGGTGGGACTGCACTCCCCGGTTCCATTTTCATCTATCAAGCCAGAGAATCACCTGCAATGGCTTCTCTTCCCGCCCCCGCATCGTTACCTCTGGTGTCCCCAAGGATCTATCCTTGGCCCCCTCCTATTTCTGATCTACATGTTGCTCATTGGTGACATCATCCGAAAACAGAGCGTCAGTTTCCGCATGTACGCTGATGATACCCAGCTCTACCTCACTCGACCCTTCCACTGTCTCTAAATTAACAGGCTGCTTGTCCGACATCCAGTTCTAGATGAGCAGAAATTTTCTCCAATTGAATATTGGGAAGACCGAAGCCATTTTTTTCGGTCCCCGCCACAAACTCCGTTCCCTAGCCACTGACTCCTTCGCTCTCCCCAACTCCTGTCTGAGGTTGAACCAGTCTGTTCACGACCTTGGTGTCATATTTGACCCTGAAATGAGTTTTCGTCACATATCCGCAGCGTAACTACGATTACCTATTTCCAACTCCGTAATATCGCCCGTCTCTGCCCTTGCCTCAACTCATCTGCTGTCTTTGTTACCTCGAGACTTGGCTATTCCATCGCACTCCTGGCTGGCCTCCCGCATTTTACCCTGCGTGCTAAGCATCCCTGATTATAATTGCTTAACCATTGGTGGTCGTGCCTTCTGTTGCCTAGGCCCCAAGCTCTGGAACTCCCTGCCTAAACCTCTTCACCTCTCTTTCCTTCTTTCCTCCTTCAAGACATTCCTTAAAACAAACAAGCTTTTGGTCACCTGCGCTAATTTCTACTTACGCGGCTCGGTGTCAATTTTTTTAATCGCATAATACTCCTGTGAAGTGCCTCGGGGCATTTCACTACGTTAAAGGTGCTATATAAATACAAGTTGTTGTTGTTGTTGGGAAATTCTCAATGATCCATGGATCATTAACCCCTCACATGCGAACTCCAGCAATGAATATAAATTAAAAATGCAACACAGATTAAAAAAACATTTAAAAAAAAACACAATGGTATATTGGATGATAAACAGTAGCAGAACTATCAAACCACATGAATTGAGCTGCATGATATTGGATACCATTCCATTGCATCTTACATAACAACGTATCTTACATTTAGTTCATGTTCCAGTGGCAGAACTTAATGCCTTCATATAAGTTGCTCTGGGAAAGGATGTTACAATAAATTAGCGATTTTTTCCTTTACCTCATCACCTCCATCCATCATACCACCATCAGCTCCTCTTCCAGGTCCCCAAACCTTGCGCTTCTGTTTTGGTTGTCCTCGCATACCACGGCCTCGACCAATTCCTCGGCCTCGACCTTTCTGCATAATACCTGGAACAATTATATATCAAACTAAATTTGCAAGTTTATTTTGTACCCTCAAATCATACATGCCTTTCCTAGCTAAAGACCTGTGTCTGAGTCTGTATATTCTAGAAACTGCATACAAGAAATTTTGAGTCACTGGCCTTCAGCATTTCCCTTATCGGGAGGTGGATTTTTTCATAGCCGAGAGCAGAGAATCTGGAGCGAGGAATCAGACCTGACATAGCCTATTTCAGTTCCAATGCATCTTTGTAAATCATTTAAACGTGGGCATTGTAAAGATACTGATGACTGGATAGTATAGTGTGCTATACACTGGCCTTTTACTTGGGTTAAAATCAAGGAGAAATTGGTGGGATGAAAGTTTCTTCTGTCTGTGGGACTACAAGGGTTCTACGTGAAATGAGCCTAGGCAGTCAACATCAATTCTTAGTGAAAATGGGGCACAGACCAAATCTTCTCCAAATTCAGCATTAAGTTGCCAATTTCACAGATGGCCTGTGCATGGAATAAAAAAGTCACACGCTCTAAGTTTAGGGCTGGGATACATTATTTGGTTAGATTTACTTTGTGTCAATCAATGCTGCAGCTGACTTGGGAATGTTTTGATGCAAACACGTGGTGCCTGATATTGGAAGATGCTCAGTTTCCAAATGCTAACATTTCTTAACATAAATTTCTTCAAAAATATTCTTCAAATTCTTCATGCCCGTTTGATCTGGGCAGGCTGTGAATAATTAATATGCTGTACTGGTAGCTCACTGGGATAGAATGCATCAATATTTTGCATCATGGAGCATAAGAAACATGCTCATACCCCACAACTCCAAGAACATGAAACTGCCCTATCTCAACTGGACCATCTCGGGAGTTAGTGAGACTTCCAATAGGTTAGGGGGAGGGGGTGAGAACTCAAGTTCTTACATCTTTCAACAGTCGCTTCAAGGTTGGTACTTGGAGCAGGGTATGTGCTCACTTACCGATGCCCCTCCACCACCCCAATTTAGTATAAAGAGAAAGTATCTAAACACTGTAGACAACCTGTTTTATTTCATAGAATCATAGAGCACAGGCCATCCTGCCCATCGTGCCTGTGCCGGCTCTTTGAAAGAGTGATACATTAGCTCTTTTGTCACAGTCTTGCAATATTTTCTTTTCAAGTACATATTTAATTTCCCATTGAAAGTTATTATTGAATCTGCATCCACCACCTCTCAGGCGGTACATTCCAGATCATCATAACTCGCTGTGTACAAGAAAAAGGTCTCACTTCCCATTTGGTTCTTTTGCCAATTAGTTTAAATCGGTGTTCTCTGGTTACCGACCCTCCTGCCAGTGGAAACAGTTTCTCCATATTTACCCGATCAAAATCCTTCATCATTTTGAACACTTCCACATTAAATCTCCCGTTAACCTGCTCTACTCCAAGGTGAACAATCCCAACTTCTCTAGTCTTTCCACATAACTGAAGTCCCTCATCCTTGGCATCATTCTAGTAAATCTCCTCTGCACTCTCTCCAAAGCCATGACATCCTTCCTAAAGTGTGGTATCCAGAATTTGATAATACACCAGCTGAGGCCTAACCAATGATTTATAAAGGTTTAGCATTAACTTCCTTGCTTTTATATCCTTCTATTTATAAAGCCCAGACTCCCATGTGTATTGTTAGCAGTCTTCTTAACTTGTCCTACCACCTTCAAAGATTTGTGTGTGAACCCCCAAGTCTCTCTGTTCCTACAACCCCTTTAAAATTGTACCATTTTGTTTATATTGCCTCGTCTCATTCTACATAAGATATACGGCACAAAACCAGTCCATGCAGGCATTATGTTCCACTCGGGCCTCCTCCAGTCTTTCCTCATCTAAATCTATCACCATAACCCGCTATTCCCTTTTCACTCATATGCCTGTAAAGCCTCCCCTTAAAATGCATCTATAACATTCACTTCAACCACTCCCTGTGGTAGTGAGTTCTGTATTCTCATCAGTCTTTGGGGAAAGAAGTTTCTTCTGAATTCCCTATTGGATTTCTTGGTGACTATCTTATATTGGTGGCCTCTAGTTATGCTCTTCTCCATAAGTGGAAACGTTCTCTCTGTAGCCACTCTATCAAAACCTTTCATAATTTTAAAGACCTCTATTAGGTCACCCCTCACCTTTCTTTTTTCAAGAGAAAAAGAGACCCAGCCTATTCATCATTTCCTGTTCGGTATATCCTTGCAAATCTTCTCTGCACCCTTCTCCAGTGCCTCTATATCCTTTTTATAATATGGCGACAAGAACTGCACGCAGTACTGGAAATGTGGTATAACCAATGTCCGATACAGGTTTAGCATAACTTCCCTACTTTTCAATTCTATCCCTCTAGAAATAAATCCGAGCGTTTGGTTTGTTTTTTTATGGCCTTGCAATTTTTAGTGATTTGTGTATTTGTACTCCGAGATCCCTTTGTTCCTCTACCCCACCTAGACTGGCACCCTCCAAGTAATAAACTTCCTACCAAAATGTATCACTTCACACTTCTCTGCATTAAATGTCATCTGCCATGTGTTTGCCCATTTTACCAGTCTGTCTCTATCCTCCTGATGTCTGCTACTATCCCTCACTGTTTACAACATTTCAATCTCATTCTTTTTAGTATTTTATTGGTTTGGAAGTTTTTCCCTTGAGCTTTGCTTTGCACAAAAACAAATGCTTTAAAATGTAATCATTTGAATATAGCACACTTGTATGTCAAGATATTTATCTGACTGTCTTCAATGTAATTCCATAATCTTCCAGCAGGAGGTAATTAAATATACGTAGCTAAGGGACTTTCAATGGCTATGTACATCACTGCCAATGGCTATGAACATCACTTCCACTCATCCGTAATCAATTCTCTTGCAAAGTCATTCTATATAATGTCCCAGAAATGTATAGCATGAAGGTAAATAGTTTTGCAATGAAAATGATATATCATGCTGAGTACAACAGAGAGGAAAAAAAAAGTGCATAGAATCATAGAAATTTACAACACGGAAGGAGGCCATTTTGGCCCATCGTGTCCGTGCCGGCCAACAAGCGGCTATCCAGCCTAATCCCACTTTCCAGCTCTAGGTCCGTAGCCCTGAAGGTTGCAGCACTTCACGTGCACATCCAAGTACTTTTTAAATGTGTTGAGGGTTTCTGACTCTACCACCCTTTCAGGCAGTGAGTTCCAGATTCCCACAATCCTCTGCATGAAGAAATTTCCCCTCAAATCCCCTCTAAACCTTCTACCAATTACTTTAAATTTATGTCCCCTGGTTGTTGACCCCTCTGCTAAGGAAATAGGCCCTTTCTATCCATTATATCTAGGACTCTCATGAGGTCACCCCTCAGCCTCCCCCGTACCAAGGAAAACAAACCCAGCCTATCCAATCTGTCCTCGTAGCCAAGATTCTCCACTCCCGGCAACATCCTCGTAAATCTCCTCCGTACCCTCTCCAGTGCAATCACATCTTTCCTGTAATGTGGTGACCAGAACTGCACACAATACTCCAGCTATGGCCTAACCAACGTTTTATACAGTTCAAGCATAAACATCCTGCTCTTGTCTTCTATGCCTCAGCTAATAAAGACAAGTATTTCGTATGCCTTCTTAACCACCTTATCTACCTGGCCTGCTACCTTCAGGGATCTGTGGACATGCACTCCAAGGTCCCATTGTTCCTCTAAACTTCTCAGTGTCCCACCATTTAATGTGTATTCCCTTTCCTTGTTAGCCCTCCCCAAATGCATTACTTCACACTTCTCCGGATTAAATTCCATTTGCCACTGTTCTGCCCACTTGATAAACTGCAGGAAGATATCAGTCGCTTTCTTCATTATCAAACACACAACTGATTTTATCATCTGCAAACTTCTTAATCATACCCCCTATAGTCAAGTCTAGATCATTGATATGTATAACAAAAAGCAAGGGGTTAAGTGCTGAGCCCTGCAGAACCCCACTGGAAACAGCATTCCAGTCACAAAAATACCCATCAACCATTACCCTCTGCTTCCTGCCTTTGAGCCAATTTTGGATCCAACTTGCCACTTTGCCCTGGATCCCATGGGCTTCTATTTTCAGTTTGCCACATGGGACTTTATCAAAAACCCTGGTGAAATCAATATATACTACATCAAATCTCATCGACCCTCCTTGTTACAGGGGAGGTCCCAGCAGATTGGAAAACTGCAAATGTAACACCCCTATTTAAAAAAGGAGGCAGACAAAAAGCAGGAAACTATAGACCAGTTAGCCTAACATCTGTGGTTGGGAAAATGTTGGGAGTCCATTATTAAAGAAGCAGTAGTAGGTCATTTGGATAAGCAAAATTCAGTCAGGCAGAGTCAGCATGGATTTATGAAGAGGAAGTCATGTTTGACAAATTTGCTGGAATTATTTGAGGATGTAACGAACAGGGTGGATAAAGGGGAACCAGTGGATGCGGTGTTTTTGGACTTCCAGAAGGCATTTGACAAGGTGCCACATACTGCACAAGATAAAAGTTCACAGGGTTGGGGGTAATATGTTAGCATGGATAGAGGATTGGCTGACTAACAGAGAACAGAGTCGGGATAAATAGTTCATTCTCTGGTGGCAACTAGTGACGCAGGGATCAAGTGCTGGGACCCCAACTATTTACAATCTATATTAACGACTTGGAAGAGGGACTGAGTGTAATGTAGCCAAGTTTGCTGACGATACAAAGATGGGAGGAAAAGCAATGTTTGAGGAGGACACAAAAAAATCTGCAAAAGGACATAGATAGGCTATGTGAGTGGGCAAAACTTGGCAGATGGAGTATAATGTTGGAAAGTGTGAGGTCATGCACTTTGGCAGAAAAAAATCAAAGAGCAAGTTATTATTTAAATGGAGAAAGATTGCAAAGTGCTGCAGTATAGCGGGACCTGGGGGTACGTGTACATGAAACACAAAAGGATAGTATGCAGGTACAACAAGTGATCAGGAAGGCCAATGGAATCTTAGTCTTTATTGCAAAGGGGATAGAGTATAAAAGCAGGGAAGTCTTGCTACAGCTATACAAGGTTTTGGTGAGGCCACACCTGGAATACTGTGTGCAGTTTTGGTTTCCATATTTACAAAAGGATTTACTTGCTTTGGAGGCAGTTCAGAGAAGGTTCACTAGGTTGATTCTGGGGATGAGGGGGTTGACTTATGAGGAAAGGTTGAGTAGGTTGGGCCTCTACTCATTAGAGTTCAGAAGAATGAAAGGCAATCTTTTCAAAACGTATAACATTATGAGGGGGCTTGACAAGGTGGGTGCAGAGAGGATGTTTCCACTGATGGGGGAGACTAGAACTAGAGGGCATAATCTTAGAATAAGGGGCCGCCCACTTAAAACAGAGATGAGGAGAAATTTCTTCTCAGAGGGTTGTAAATCTGTGGAATTTTAGACAGAAATAGACAGTTTCTTAAACGATAAGGGGTTATGAGGAGGGGGTGGGGAAGTGGAGCTGAATCCATGATCAGATCAGCCACAATCTTATTGAATGGTGGAGCAGGCTCGAGGGGCCGTATGGCCTACTCCTGATCCTATTTCTTTTGTTCTTATGTTACCTCCTCAAAATATTCAATCAAGTTAGTCAGACACGACCTTCGCTTAAAAAAATCCATGCTGACTACCTTGATTAATCCATGTCTTTCTAAATGACCTTCTGAATTTTTTCCAATAATTTCCCCACCACCGAGGTTAGGCTGACTGGCCTGTAATTACTTGGTCTATCCCTTTCTCCCTTCTTAAATAAAGGTACCACATTAGCAGTCCTCTTACACCACACCTGAAGCCAGAGAGAATGTGAAAATGATGGTCAAAGCCTCTGCAATTCCTCTTTTGCTTCGCTTAACAGCCTGCGATACATTTCATCTGGGCCTGGGGACTTACCCACTTTCAAAGCTGCTAAACCCCTAAATACCTCCTCTCTCACTATGTTTATTTCATCTAATATTTCACACCCTTCCTCCTCGATAACCGTGTCTGCATCACTCCTCTCCTTTGTGAAAACAGATGCAAAGTATTCATTAAGAACCATACCCACATTTCCCCCCTCCACACACAGATTACCCTCATGGTCTCTAATAGGCCCTACGCTTTCTTTAGTTATCCTCATGCTCTTAATATATTTATAAAACATCTTTGGGTTTTCATTGATTTTACTTACCAAGAATTTTTCATGCTCCCTGTTTGCTTTCCTAATATCCTTTTTAATTTCACCCCTATACTTTCTATACCCCTCGGTATCTGTTATGAGCCTCCCTTTTTTTCTTTAACCTATCCTGTATCTCCCGAGACATCCAGGGGGCTCTAGATTTGTTAGTCCCACCCTTTTTCTTTAAGGGCACATATATGATCTGAACTCTCCGGATCTCCTCCTTGAATGCCTCCCAGTGCTCTGACACTGATTTATCTTCAAGTTGCTGTTTCCAATCCACTATGGCCAAATCACCTCTCAGCTTAGCAAAGTCGGCTTTTCCCCAATTTAGAACTTTTATTCCTGGTCTATCCTTGTCATTTTCCATAACTACCTTAAATCTAACTGAATTATGGTCACTAGCACCTAAATGCTCTCCCACTTCCGCCTGCCCAGCTTCATTCCCTAAACCTAAATTCAGAAATGGCCCCTCCAATGTTGAGCTTGCTACATACTGACTAAAAAAAGTTCTCCTGAATGCATTTTAGGAAATCCGCACCCTCTGTACCTTACGCACTAATTTTATCCCAGTTAATATTAGGATAGTTGAAATCCCCCACTATTACTGCCCTATATTTTTTGCACTTCAGAATTTTGTCCTACATATTAGCTCTTTTATCTCCCTCTCACTGTTTGGGGGTCTATAGTACACTCCCAGCAGTGTGATTTCCTCTTTGTGTTTTTCAGTTTGACCCATATGACCTCGTTTGATGATCCCTCTAACATATCATCCCTCTTAACAGCTGTAATAGTTTCTTTAATCAATACCGTGACCACCCCCCACCCCTCCCTTTTTAACCCCCTCTCTATTCCATTTGAAAATCCTGTAACCAGGAATGTTGAGCTGCCATAGCAGAAAAAGGTAGCAATACTATAGCTATGGTCAGAAAACAACCTTTATTAACCTTCACCAGATATCAATGTGGTCTCCAATACTGCAAATCCTCTTCTAGAATTATAGGTAGCTAGAACTAGCCATCCTTCATATTACATAGAAACATAGAATATAGGTGCAGGAGTAGGCCATTCGGCCCTTCGAGCCTGCACCACCATTCAATATGATCATGGCTGATCATGCAACTTCAGTAACCCATTCCTGCTTTCTCTCCATACCCCTTGATCCCTTTAGCCTTAAGAGCCACATCCAACTCCCTGTTGAATATATCTAACCAACAGGCCTCAACAACTTTCGGTGGTCGAGAATTCCACAGGTTCACCACTCTCTGGGTGAAGAAGTTTCTCCTCATCTCGGTCCTAAATGGCTTACCCCTTATCCTTAGAATGTGACCCCTGGTTCTGGACTTCCCCAACATTAATAAGAACATAAGAATTAGGAACAGGAGTAGGCCATCTAGCCCCTCGAGCCTGCTCCGCCACCCAACAAGATCACGGCTGATCTGGCCATGGACTCAGCTCCACTTACCCACCCGCTCCCCATAACCCTTAATTCCCTTATTGGTTAAAAATCTACCTATCTGTGATTTGAATATATTCAATGAGCTAGCCTCAACTGCTTCCTTGGGCAGAGAATTCCACAGATTCACAACCCTCTGGGAGAAGAAATTCCTTCTCAACTCAGTTTTAAATTGGCTCCCCCGTATTTTGAGGCTGTGCCCCCTAGTTCTAGTCTCCCTGACCAGTGGAAACAACCTCTCTGCCTCTATCCTCTTCATTATTTTAAAAGTTTCTATAAGATCACCCCTCATCCTTCTGAACTCCAATGAGTAAAGACTCAGTCTACTCAATCTATCAGCATAAGGTAACCCCCTCATCTCCGGAATCAGCCTAGTGAATCGTCTCTGTACCCCCTCCAAAGCTAGTATATCCTTCCTTAAATAAGTAAGGTGACCAAAACTGCACGCAGTACTCCAGGTGCAGCCTCACTAATACCCTATACAGTTGCAGCAGGACCCCCCTGCTTTTGTACTCCATCCCTCTTGCAATGAAGGCCAACATTCCATTCGCCTTCCTGATTACCTGCTGCACCTGCAAACTAACTTTTTTCATGCACAAGGACCCCCAGGTCCCTCTGCACTGCAGCATGTTGTAATTTCTCCCCATTCAAATAATATTCCCTTTTACTATTTTTTCCCCCCCAAGGTGGATGACCTCACATTTTCCGACATTGTATTCCATCTGCCAAACCTTAGCCCATTCGCTTAACCTATCTAAATCTCTTTGCAGGCTCTCTGTGTCCTCTACACAACCCGCTTTCCCACTAATCTTTGTGTCATCTGCAAATTTTGTTACACTACACTCTGTCCCCTCTTCCAGGTCATCTATGTATATTGTAAAAAGTTGTGGTCCCAGCGCCGATCCCTGTGGCACACCACTAACCACCGATTTCCAACCTGAAAAGTACCCATTTATCTCGACTCTCTGCTTTCTGTTAGCCAGCCAATTCTCGATCCATGCTAATACATTTCCTCTGACTCCGCGTACCTTTATCTTCTGCAGTAACCTTTTGTGTGGCACCTTATCGAATGCCTTTTGGAAATCTAAATACACCACATCCATCGGTATACCTCTATCCACCATGCTCGTTATATCCTCAAAGAATTCCAGTAAATTAGTTAAACATGATTTCCCCTTCATGAATCCATGTTGCGTCTGCTTGACTGCACTATTCCTATCTAGATGTCCCGCTATTTCTTCCTTCATGATAGCTTCAAGCATTTTTCCCACTACAGATTTTAAACTAACCGGCCTATAGTTACCTGCCTTTGAGTCTGCCCCCTTTTTTAAACAGAGGCGTTACATTAGCTGCATTCCAATCCAATGGCACCTCCCCAGAGTCCAGAGAATTTTGGTAGATTATAACGAATGCATCTGCTATAACTTCCGCCATCTCTTTTAATACGCTGGGATGCATTTCATCAGGACCAGGGGACTTGTCTACCTTGAGTCCCATTAGCCTGTCCAGCACTACCCCCACAGTGATAATGATTGTCTCAAGGTCCTCCCTTCCCACATTCCCGTGACCAGCAATTTTTGGCATGGTTTTTGTGTCTTCCACTGTGAAGACCGAAGCAAAATAATTGTTTAAGGTCTCAGCCATTTCCACATTTCCCATTATTAAATCCCCTTTCTAAGGGACCAACATTTACTTTAGTCACTCTTTTCCATTTTATATATCTGGAAAAGCTTTTATATCTGTTTTTATGTTTTGCGCAAGTTTACCTTCGTAATCTATCTTTCCTTTCTTTATTGCTTTCTTAGTCATTCTTTGCTGTCGTTTAAAATTTTCCCAATCTTCTAGTTTCCCACTAACCGTGGCCACCTTATACGCATTGGTTTTTAATTTGATACTCTCCTTTATTTCCTTGGTTATCCACGGCTGGTTATCCCTTCTCTTACCATCCTTCTTTTTCACTGGAATATATTTTTGTTGAGCACTATGAAAGAGCTCCTTAAAAGTCCTCCACTGTTCCACAATTGTGCCACCATTTAGTCTGTGTTCCCAGTCTACTTTAGCCAACTCTGCCCTCATCCCACTGTAGTCGCCTTTGTTTAAGCATAGTACGCTCGTTTGAGACACTACTTCCTCACCCTCAATCTGTATTACAAATTCAACCATACTGTGATCACTCATTCCGAGAGGATCTTTTACTAGGAGATCGTTTATTATTCCTGTCTCATTACACAGGACCAGATCTATGATAGCTTGCTCCCTTGTAGGTTCTGTAACATACTGTTCTAAGAAACAATCCCGTATGCATTCTATGAATTCCTCCTCCAGGCTACCCCATGCGATTTGATATGACCAATCGATATGTAGGTTAAAATCCCCCATGATTACTGACGTTCCTTTTTCACATGCCTCCATTATTCCCTTGATTATTGTCCGCCCCACCGTGAAGTTATTTTTTGGGGGCCTATAAACTACACCCACCAGTGACTTTTTCCCCTTACTATCTCTAATCTCCACCCACAATGATTCAACATTTTGTTCATTAGAGCCAATATCGTCTCTCACAACTGCCCTGCTATCATCCTTTATTAACAGAGCTACCCCACCTCCTTTCCTTTCTTGTCTATCTTTCCGAATTGTCAGATACTCCTGTATGTTTAATTCCCAGTCTTGGCCACCCTGCAACCACGTTTCTGTAATGGCCACTAAATCATACCCATTTGTGCCGTCAACTCATTTACTTTATTTCGAATGCTGCGTGCGTTTAGGTAGAGTGTTTTAATACTAATTTTTAACCATGATTTTTAGTTTTGACCCCTCCTGCAGTCCCTTTATATTCATACATATTGTCCCTTCCTATCACCTTGTGGTTTACACTTACCCCAGTGCTACTCTGCTCTGTTGCCTCCTGCCTTTTGCATTCTTTCTTGGGGTTCTGTTCATCTGAGCTCTCACCAACTCTAACTAGCTCAGAGCCCCCTTCTGGGTTCCCATCCCCTTGCCAAGCTAGTTTAAAGCCCTCCCAACCATACTATCAAAACCACCCGCGAGAACATTGGTCCCGTCTCTGTTGAGGTATAACCTGTCCGACTTGTACAGGTCCCACCTTCCCCAGAAGCGGTCCCAATTGTTCAGGAAACTAAAGCCCTTCCTCCTACAACAACAGGAGAGTGGAGAGCACCGGTTTCAACTGTCACAGGACGGGAAAGTGGAGAGCACCAGTTCCAACTGTCGCAGTAGAGAGAGTGGAGAGCACCAGCTCCAATTGTCACAGGAGAGAGAGTGGAGAGCACCAGCTCCAACTGTTGCAGGAGAGAGTGGAGAGCACCAGTTCAAACTGTCACAGGACGGGAGAGTGGAGAGCACCAGTTCCAACTGTCGCACGAGAGAGAGTGGAGAGCACCAGCTCCAACTGTCGCAGGACAAGAGAGTGGAGGGCATCAGGTCCAACTGTCGCAGGAGAGAGAGTGGAGAGCACCTTTTTGTCAAAAGCCTTTTGAAAGTCCAAATGCACCACATCCACTGGTTCTCCCTTGTCCATTCTACTAGTCACATCCTCAAAAAATTCTAGAAGATTTGTCAAGATTTCCCTTTCATGCTGACTTGGACCGATCCTGTCACTGCATCCAAATGCGCTGCTATTACATTTTTAATAATTGATTCCAACATTTCCCCACTACCAATGTCTATAATTACGTGTTTTCTCTCTCCCTTCTTTTTTTTAAAAAGTGGGGTTACATTAACTACCCTCCAATCCATAGGAACTGATCCAGAGTCTATAGAATGTTGGAAAATTACCACCAATGCATCCACTATTTCGAGGGTCACTTTTCCTGAAGTACTCTGGGATGCAGACTATCAGGCCCTGGCGATTTATCGGCCTTCAATCCCATCAATTTCCCCATCACAATTTCCTGACTAATAAGGATTTTCTTCAGTTCCTCCTACTCGCTAGACACTCGGTCCCCTACCTAGTATTTCCGGAAGGTTATTTGTGTCTTCCTTAGTGAAGACAGAACCAAAGTATTTGTTCAATTGGTCTGCCATTTCTTTGTTCCCCATTATAAATTCACCTGATTCTGACTGCAAGGGACCTACATTTGTCTTCACTAATCTTTTTCTCTTCACATATCTATAGAAGGTTTTGCAGTCAGTTTTTATGTTCCTTGCAAGTTTACTCTCACGCTCTATTTTCCCTCTCCTAATTAGACACTTTGTCCTCCTCTGCTGAATTCTAAATTTCTTCCAGTCCTCAGGTTTGCTGCTTTTTCTGGTCGATTTATATGCCTCTTCCTTGGATTTAACACTATCCTTAATTTCCCTTGTTAGCCACGGTTGAGCCACTTTCCCCGTTTTATTTTTATGCCAGGGATGTACAATTGTTGAAGTTCATCCATGTTATCTTTAAATGTCTGCCATTGCTTATCCGCCGTCAACCCTTTAAGTATCATTCGCTAGTCTATCCTAGTCAATTCACGTCTCATACCATCGACGTTACCTTTCTTTAAGTTCAGGACCCTAGTCTCTGAATTAACTGTGTCACTCTCCATCTTATGGTCACTCTTCCCCAAGGGGCCTCGCACAACAAGATTGCTAATTAATCCTCTCTCATTACACAACACCTAGTCTAGGATGGCCAGCATATTAGTCTAGAAAACCATCCCTTATACACTCCAGGAAATCCTCCTCCACCGTATTGCTACCAGTTTGTTTAGCCCAATCTATATGCAGATTAAAGTCACCAATGATAACTGCTGTACCTTTATTGCACGCATCCCTAATTTCCTGTTTGATGCCATCCCCAACCTCACTACTACTGTTTGGTGGTCTGTACACAACTCCCACGAGCGTTTTCTGCTCTTTGGTGTTCCGCAGCTCTACCCATACAGATTCCACATCATCCAAGCTAATGTCCTTCCTTACTATTGTATTAATCTCCTCTTTAACCAGCAATGCTACCCCACCTCCTTTTCCTTTCTGAATGTTGAGTTCCCAGCCTTGGTCACCCTGGAGCCATGTCTCCGTAATCCCAATTACATCATATCCGTTAACAGCTATCTGCACAGTTAATTCATCCACTTTATTACAAATGCTCCTCGCATTAAGACATAGAGCCTTCAGGCTTGTTTTTTTAACACTCTTTGTCCTTTTAGAAATATGTTGTAATGTAGCCCTTTTTGATTTTGCCTTTGATTTCTCTGCCCTCCATTTTTCCTTATCTCTTTTCTACCTTTTGCTTCTGCCCCCATTTTACTTCACTGTGTCTCCCTGCCATATTAGTTTAAATCCTCTCCAACAGCACTAGCAAACACTCTCCCAGGACATCGGTTCCGGTCCTGCCCAGGTGCAGACTGTCCGGTTTGTATTGGTCCCACCTCCCCCAGAACCGGTTCCAATGTCCCAAGAATTTGAATTCCTCCCTCTTGCACCATTCCTCAAGCCACTAAAAAAAAATATGCAATCATGCTGCCCTGATACAGATAGAGGAAGAAAGTAACTAACACCTGTAAGCTAGTTACCTCCATAATATTGCTCATCTTCGCCCCTGCCTCAGCTCACCTGCTGCTGAAACCCTCCTCCATACCTTTGTTAGCTCTAGACTCAACTATTCCAATGCTCTGCTGGCCGGCCTCCCACCTTGCACCCTCTGTACACCTGAACTCAGACATAACTCGGCTGCCCGTATCCTAACTTGTACCAAGTCCCATTCAACATGCATTTCTACTAAGCCAACATTTCAGATGCAAAATATGTAATTTCTAAAAGATACAGATAGAACAACTGACCTTTCTGGATACCTTTCATTCCAGGCTTTCGCATCTGTCCCATAGGTGGCCCTTTTGGAGATGTAACAGTTGAGGCTTCCTTTGCCTGCTTGTACTGTTTCAGTTCATTAGCAAAGTCATCGCACTCTTCCTCTTCATAGGCATCATACTTTTCCTCACTGTAGTCGCTGTATTCAGCATAGTCCCGGCCCTCAGCATAGTCCCGGCCCTCAGCATAGTCCCGGCCCTCAGCATAGTCCCGGCCCTCAGCATAGTCCCGGCCCTCAGCATAGTCCCGGCCCTCAGCATAGTCCCGGCCCTCAGCATAGTCCCGGCCCTCAGCATAGTCCCGGCCCTCAGCATAGTCCCGGCCCTCAGCATAGTCCCGGCCCTCAGCATAGTCCCGGCCCTCAGCATAGTCCCGGCCCTCAGCATAGTCCCGGCCCTCAGCATAGTCCCGGCCCTCAGCATAGTCCCGGCCCTCAGCATAGTCCCGGCCCTCAGCATAGTCCCGGCCCTCAGCATAGTCCCGGCCCTCAGCATAGTCCCGGCCCTCAGAATAGTCCCGGCCCTCAGAATAGTCCCGGCCCTCAGAATAGTCCCGGCCCTCAGAATAGTCCCGGCCCTCAGAATAGTCCCGGCCCTCAGAATAGTCCCGGCCCTCAGAATAGTCCCGGCCCTCAGAATAGTCCCGGCCCTCAGAATAGTCCCGGCCCTCAGAATAGTCCCGGCCCTCAGAATAGTCCCGGCCCCCAGAATAGTCCCGGCCCCCAGAATAGTCCCGGCCCCCAGAATAGTCCCGGCCCCCAGAATAATCCCGGCCCCCAGAATAATCCCGGCCCTCAGAATAATCCCGGCCCTCAGAATAATCCCGGCTATCAGCCTTGTTGTTATTGTAAGATTTCTGTGCAGGTACAGGTGCAGGGGATTTCATGTAATTTCCAGGTCCTTGTGCATGCTAAAAACAAAGGTAGTTTAGTTAGGTCCAAATACAGAAGTTTTATATCTACTTCAGCTTCACCTTAACATTATCAGTACATTTTATCAACTGAGTAACAGATCCATAACAATGCCTTTTTGCCAGAGACTAAATCCAGATCAAATTAAGTTAAGGTTTCCTCTCATGAGGGTTTTTAAAATAAAATGAGTTCTAAGTATTATGATCATTCTGGTGATGGTAGTTGAATTAACAACCACAATACAATACCAGTTACCATTTAGTACTAAATTCATCAACTTCACCTTGAAGTATGACAACTCAGGAAATGGAATAAGAGAAATACAGTAAAGGTAACATTCTGAAAATATTGTTGCACAACATTGTCAATGCAATCTGGTTGAGAGCTCAGTACTGCACAGGACTAAGTATACTTGATTCCATCACTAACAAGAAAGTTGGAAAAAATCTTCCATCCCACAGAGCCTCATCAAGCAAAGTTTGACTGTAATCTTCATTAACTTTCTCCTTTATTTATGGACAATAATCAAGCCTGGTGCTAGCACTAGGAGAAAAAGGCACTACTGAAGTACTGAATAATGCCTTAAATGCAATGTGGGGGAATGGGAAAGAGGGAAAAATGTTTTAATGAAAGTGATCGCACAAGACATTTCTTAAAGAGACACTGTCCCTAGATGATCCTATAGGGATAATGCACAAATGAACCCAGGTAAGGATTTCTACGCAGATTTGGTCAAAGATGCACAGAAATTATAACTGAAGATTTAAAACCACTCCATTAATAAATGACATGGTAATGCACGTCTTGAGCTTCAGTCAAGTGAAGAAATCTTAACAAAATGTAATATATTTCAAAGCAGTTTAACAATTCCAAATTTATCCCAAAATTCAATTTGAGTATAGAGAGAAAACAGTTAAGGAAAGACCCAATAGGCTCATACAAAATATTAAGCCATACTACTGGACCTCTTGCAGTGCTATTGAAGATGATTCGGAAGATATGGTTGACATTTGAAGATGCCATGACAGTGAAGTGGATATCACTTTCTGATTATTCCTGACTAAATATGAAATTACAATATATTTTGTGTTACCAACAGTTTATTTTGAAAAGTGTCACCCATGCTATATGCAAGACTTTTAGATAAGGCAAAGCTAGAATATCAGAGACAGGAAAGTGGGATTAGAGGACATGAATTTAAATGAGTGATAAACAATTTTAACACAAATCAGGATGGATTTCTTTGCCAAATATTATATTATAAGAACAATCTACCTAAAGAGTGGGGCAAGGGAAGGGTCTCAAGATGCCATAAAAGGATCAGGTTATGAGCTGAATGCCCCACTCTTAACATTAACATGTTTTTAGGTTAAAATTACACTTTGAAATAGAGAAGGATTGCACATTCTTTTCTGCATTACTCAAGAACACTTCCTCGTCAGCTGATTAAAAAGAGCACCACGCATGTTCCTGTAGGTTTCATTTGGAGCATGACTCCCAAGCCCACGTTTTTTGCTCTTCACTGCTTTCCCGAGATTTCCTACAACATCAGGACTGGAGTAGAGTGGTTACTCAACACAAATTAGTACATGCATTGCATTAAACTATATGTACTAGATTAGCCCAAAAATAGAGCCCTCTTGTTTAGAAACCACAACATAACCATCTTTGGTTACCTACCGGAGGGAAAGGAGCATCATATTCCCTGTAGGGTGCAGGACCTTTCTTGTATGACCTTTCAGTATCAATATCAGAGTCATAACTGAAGTCTGAATCACCACTGGAAGGAGAATGTCGCTGTAAAAGAATTTAAGTTCACTCAGTATAATAAGCCCCCACACACTATAAATGTGAATGCTTAAAGAGGATGTATTTTTTCTACAATAACCAAATTATATCTGTAGAAAACAGATCAATAAAACAATAGCTGAACAGGGTTGTCTGTTCACAATACCTTGTGTTTCTCTTTCTTCCTCCTCTTTGCTTTTTTCTTTTCCCTTTCTTTCTCTCGCTTTCTCTTCTTCTTCGATCTTCTGTGGGATGACTTATCCTCTTTCTCACTTTCTTTTGATTCTTTCTTCACGTCCTGGTTTCCTTCAAGTCCATCATCATCTATTTCCCCATCTTCAAGTTCCCCATCCTCCCTGCAAGTCCAAATACCACCACCATAAAAAGGTCACATCATGTGCAAGAGTTGCTACATTTTTAATGGGAGCCTGAGCTGGGTAAAGCTTTTCCTGTCATTTTTTAAAGTTGGCTTTTAAAAAAAAAACACATTTGTCAAACTTTCTCTTCCAAAAAACATAAAACTGCCCTTTTCACAAATATCAGAACCAAATAGTTGATCATGCTGACCAAGTGATCACTTGTGAGAAATTAAATAAGTTATTTATATTAACTTAATTGTGGAGTGCTCATATTTCAGACAAATATGGCAAGCCAGATTCACTTTCCAGTGAGATCTGTAAATCTTTGAACTAAAAATAGTTTATCCACTGCTATTGTATAAATGGATTCCAGGACTAGTTATTAAATACAATCCAAAATTATTCTCACAAAAAAAGAATTATGCCACTGAAGAGCTGACGGTGCCCATTTGAAGCAAAATTAACTGTATTATGGCCCATTTTATTTCTTTGGACATACTCCTCCTCTTTGGGTCACCAATATTGCATGGAAATATCACGACAAATAGACCACGTGTAAGACCAACATCTAGAGAACAAAAGATGGAGTTATAACAAAGGAAAAACATACTGAAACAAAAAGAGCAGACCCGACATGAACGAGAAATTACAGCAACAAGACAAGTGAGGCACAGCAGAAGATAGCAGTTATAAAAGTATTGAGATTTACATAGTTGGTGTGTCCAACTTAACATTTCACTTTTGGAGGTTTTCTTTTCTCTTCTTCACCCACCAACTCCCCCCCCCCCCCCCCAACCACCTCACCAGTAGAATCATAGAATACAGCACAGGAGGCCATTCAGCCCATCATGCCTATGAAGTTGCTCAACAGACAGCACGTAAAATACTTTGCTCACTTCAAACTTATATATATTCTATAATATTTGGCTTGTCAGATCCTACAGTTCCCTTTGTTCACTTCTGGGGTGACCTTCTTTGAAAGAGTTATCCAATTAGTCCCACTCCCCTGGTCTTTCCGCTTCGCCCAACAAACTTTTCCTTTTCAAGTATTTATCCAATTCCCCTTTGATAGTTATTACCGAATCTGCTTCCACCACCCTTTCAGGCAGTGCTTTCCAGATAACAACTCGCTGCATCCAGATAACAAAGTACTTCATCCAAATGGCCATTCTCCACTTGGCAGCCAAGTAGCCAATTTAATTATTGGGAAAGACCATAATCAAGAATAATTATGTCCAGCAGGAGCAGAAGCCCTGGCTGATTATACTCCTAACTAGTGGATATTCAGGTCAAATGAAGCAACACATTAGTTAAAAATCGTACACGCCCAGGATTCGACCCAGAGAGCTTCCTGGTCGATATAGCTCAACTTCATATACTCTACACTTCCCTGGATGGGTTCGGCTGCAACAGTCCAGAAGCTCAACACCATTTAGGACAAAGTAGTCCGATGATCAGCAGCCCATCCAACACCTTAAACATCGACTCCCTCTACCCCCAGCGCACCGTGGATGCAATATGTACTATCTACAGGTGCACTGCAGGCAACTTCCAAGACTTTTTTGCCATCATCTCCCAACCCTGTGACCTTCACTACTTAGAAGGACAAGGACAGCAGATGCATGCAAACACCATCACATTGAAGTTTCCCTCCAAGTCATACACCACCACGACTTGGAAATATATCAGCATTCCTTCATCATTGCTGGGTCAAAAACACAGATCCCGACCTAACAGAGCTGAGGGGTGATCACCACAGGACTGCAGCTGTTTAAGGCGGCGGCTTAGCACCACCGTCTCAAGGACAGCTAGGATGGCCAATAAATGCTGGCCTTTCCAGTCACCAATATCCCAAGAATGAATAATTTTTAAAAAACTGACAATCTACGAGCTCATTAGTGCAGTATATTGTCAGATTGTGCACTTCAGCTATATAAATAAACTGCATAGGACAGATGGATAGTTCTGATCTAAAACTACATAGGCAACTGCAGTACTACTTCACTGAAATTGTACAATCTGAATGGAAATGTTTTTATTTTAAGATACTGCCAAATGGCCCAAGCACCTAATTTAAACACCTTATACTTATAGTTGACATTAAAGACAGTATCAGCTAAATAAGACAGCGTTATTCTACATTTACACTGCATGCATGATTAGCATGCCAATTGATTACCATATACTGTAATTTCTTCCAAAATTGGGCTTTACTTTTATTTAACTGAATTTTAGTAGTTAGTAAGGGTTTTACTAAAAGAGTAGCTAGTCATACAGTTGTAGCTTTCACAATTCTGGCAGCAGGGACTAAAGAAACGTGAGCAATAAGTTTGTTGGACTTCAGTTAATTCAGGATTTTGGGCCCAAGTTTCGAGCCGTGCCTAGAACGGCGCAGTCCCGACCTGGACGCCCGTTTTTCGCGCCACAAAGTGCGCCTAAAAAAAACCCTCCAGATTCTCCACCTCCCTGCTGGTCCTCTGGCCCTCGGCGCCGCGCAGCAGGAGCTGTAGGGGGCGGAGCCAGGTCCCTGCGCCGAATATAGTGCCGGGACCTCTGCACATGCGCGCTACAGTGGGCGCGCAAGTGCAGTAGCTACAGGCGCCCGAAACTATGTGGGAGGGGCCCGAAGCATGCAGCCCCTAGCCCTGGCCGAATGGCCTCACTGGGGCTGCGTGAATAAGGCTCCTCCCACGGCCAGCTCCTGCTTCCTCCTGACCCGACTCTCGCTTCCGGACCCCCCCCCCCCCCGGACTGGACCCGACACCTGCCCCGCCCCCCCCCCCCCCCCCCACCTGACCTCCCCCTCCCTCCCTCCTTCCCACTACCCCCCCGACCCGACCCAACGCCACCTACCTGTAAATCTGGTGCTGGGGACAGGCCTGCCTGAAGTCTTGGGCCCGGCCCGTTCAGCCTCCCTCCCCCTTCTCCTCCTCCCCCCCCCCCAATCTCCTTCCACCCCCCCAATCTCCTTCTCCTCCCCCCTCGCCCAATCTCCTTCCCCTTCCCCCCCCCAATCTCCTTCCCCTTCCCCCCCCCAATCTCCTTCTCCCGCCCCCCCCCAATCTCCTTTCTCCCGCCCCCCCAATCTCCTTTCTCCCCCCCCTCCCCTTCTTCCCCTTCCCCCCCCAATCTCCTTCTCCCGCCCCCCCCCATCTCCTTTCTCCCGCCCCCCCAATCTCCTTTCTCCCCCCCTCCCCTTCTCCCCCATCCCTCCCCCTTCTCCCCCCCTACCCCCCTCCTCTCGCTGTCAGAAACACAGTCACTGACAGACAGAGATTGAGAGAAACACAGACAGACAGAGAGGGGAGGGGGGTAAAAGGAGAAAGAGACACTGACAGAGACACACTGAGGGGGGCATCCAAGCACGCTGTTGGAGGGCACCCAGTGCTGCAGTCGGTAAGTAGAAAATGTTTTATTTATTGATTTAAAAAAAAAATTATTTCTTATTAATTTTTTTTGATTGATTTATTGGTTGATTTATTGATGTATTTATCATTTATTATTGATGATGGCTCTTTATTTGTAAAACTGAAGTGTTTAATGTTTGTAAACTTCCCTTTAAACACCACCCCTCCCCCCCCCCCACCATTCCCTACGCCTGATTTGTAACCTGCGCCTGATTTTCTAAACTGTAGACAAGGTTTTTTCGAGCGTACAAAAATCTTCACTTACTCCATTCTAAGTTAGTTTGGAGTAAGTTTTCACTCATGAAACTTTGAAATCAGGCGTAAGTGGCCGGACACGCCCCCTTTTGAAAAAAAAAATTCTGTTCCAAAGTGAAACTGTTCTAACTGACTAGAACTGGAGCAAACTAAAATGACGAGAATTCCGATTTCTAAGATACTCCGTTCTACACCAGTTGCTCCTAAAAATCAGGAGCAAATCATGTGGAAACTTGGGGCCTACGCGTGGAGCTGATTAGACTTTAAACTGGTTTGGAAATACAATGGAGTTCCATTCACTCATTTATGGGTCAGCACTTATTTAATTATGATCACATGCACAAGTTATGTAAGTAGAAGATTCATATAACTCGTGACTACCTCGGTATTTGAAGCATATGGTTAGTTTAGGTCTTGTATATTTGTATTGTAAACTGTGTGTGCACAACAGTCAAGATACACTTTCCAGACACAAGTCATACAAGTGTATTATGCTTCAAAGTCCAGCAATAAAATTGATTTGGTGGGGGTGGGGGGGGGGGGGGAAAGAGGTGTGAAAGCAGGGGACGATGGAAGAGACAAGACCTAAAATGACAGCACCGGTATTGATAATGTTATGGCAGGCAGAGTTCCCTTCCAATTAAAGACGATCCATGTAGATATAAGCTATTTATTTATTTATTTATTTATTTAGCATGTTGCTCAAATTCCAGAAAGATCACATATTAAGAAATGAATCTGTAACAGCACCACTGCTATTGCTCCCTATTACATATGTAGTTTCTATCAGAAAGGGAGGTGGGAAGGAATGAGTGGCAAAAAAAAACTAGTACAGGGTACCAACTGTGTAAAGTTTGAATTGTACTGAAAAACATAACAAAATCGCTTAGTGCAAGAAGAGAACTAAAATCCAACAAATACTATGTTACCTTGAATTTTCTACAATTTTCAAATAGGCACTACAAATAATTATCCAGATATAATCTACATAAGCTCTGATCCAGCGTCAAGAAGAGATAATATGCACAGAAATTGTTGAGTGCAATTAAGCCAGAGCAATAAGAAAGCAAGTATCGGCAAAGTGAGCTACTCACTGGCTGCTGAAATAGTGTCAGATGCACAGTAAGCAGAATGAAAGCATTTAAGAAATAACATAAAAATTGATTCCAATGCCAGATAAGTATGCTTAAAGAGTACTATTAGCATCAATTAGATTTAAATTATGAACAAACTAGTTTAGCTTCTTCACTTAGCAACCAAGCAATAATAAATGCAGGATTATAACAAACATTAACAAAATTCTCCAAAGTTTTTGCACTTTGGAAATGCACTTCAATTGGAAAATTAGTACCAAACTACAAATGTTAGTAATACCCACATATATTCCCAAATATCAACATAGGTGCTGAGAGAAGAAGCCAGCATGCATGTGAAAATATAATTATAAATTATAAAGGCACAATTTTCAAAGCTACAACCTTTTGGATAAAGTTGGTTCTTCCACTCATAAATGTGTTTTCCATCAGCATTAAGTTGCTCATTTTTGGCAAAGCACAAATTCATCAACAAACTGATGTAACATTTTTTAAGCTATTAATGCCCCAATGAAGCGATCATTTTAAATTTAAATCTTCAACTAACTGATGTTAATTCAGTATTAATGGACATAGAAAGGTATCAGTTTACAGCTTGCTTTACATTAATGATCTAAGTGAAATTTGCCAATTTTAAATTAGCAAGCTTAAAAGTTAAATACAGAACATGAACAGACACTGACACTGGCCAAGTCCCCAAGACTTTCTTAGCTGGAATAATTAGTAATGCAGGGAAACTTCAAGGAAAGAAAAGGGAGAAAATAAGTTTTATAAGAACCCAGGACGACGGTATGAAAATATCTGGGTTTTTAATATTAATGAAGGAATACAGTGCATCTGACAAAACATGCAAAGCAGGTCTTGTCGATAGCTCTGACCATGGCAATTTTCCAAAGGTGCCAAGTACTTAGGAATATATTTAAGTATGGTTAAAATCTAGTAATTGTTTTAAAAAAATGAAATGTCATATAGCATTATTAAATTTTTTTTTCAGAAACTTAGCAAAACCATTTTTAAAAAATACTGGTCTCAAAACATTACCAGGTTCAAAAGGACATGGGTATTTAGGAAACTGAGTAAGCAGAAGATTCTGTTAAATAATTAGTATGGGCATAAGAAACTAAGAGAGTATTTGTTTAATGAACAGTGGCATGTGATCAAGATTGTTTTTAAGATGCAGTGTACTCCTTCAATAACTATGAAAACCCAGATGTTTTCCTGCAGTCAACTGGCATTCATTTCATATTTATTTTCTCCATTTCCCTTCTTAAACTTTCCATACAGCAACTATTGCAGTTATGAAAGAGATCTAAAGTCATTGTTGGTTAGCACTTGGGTGCTGTAAATATACAAATAGCGTATTAGATACAAATCAAAGGGCTGTAGCATTGCTGTAAACATTAAGATCCCACCTCAAGTTTGGTCTCCTAAACATAGTGAGGCTGTTCTTGCCTTGTAAGAGTAAAGAGGCAAATATCCAAGATAATTCCAGAACTAGGAAATAAATTGTAAGATTAAGGAGTTGTCATTGCTCTGTTTGAAAAAAGTAGATTTTGAGGTGGCTTACTGGACCATTGAAGTGTTCGGGGTTCAGAGAACATCAGATGAAAATTTGAAAGATAGGTCAAGCAAAGTTTTTTTCAAAACAAAAGGATGCAATATTAAAAATCTGAGGCCTGCATGCACTTTTTGTCAACTTTTCCATCATAAATTCCCATGAGCACATTAATAATGGAAACTGTCTGTGATTACAACCTCTCCCAGCTGAAGCAGTACTGTGCCATCACTGGCAGGAGGATGCAATCCTACAGATATATATAGGCAGTTTTTATTACAACAAAAAGTTTACAATAAATATGTAATGGCAAAATGTATGACTTTAATATTAGGACTAAATTACATTTGTACCCTGGTCCAAATACCTCTCCCGCCACCTCCACTTGCCCTACTTGACCCGAAGACGACACTCAGTCTTGACACACAGCGTGCAATGTACGAACAATATATGTTTATGGAACAAAGTTATTCGGGAATATTATTGAAGAAAATATTGTGAATTGCCTCAAGTAGTAACTAGATTCATTTCTAGAGAAAGAGCTGGGTTAAAGTATGTGATTTGAAAGATAGGTTAAGCAAAGTTTTTTTCAAAACAAAAGGATGCAATATTAAAAATCTTAGGCCTGCACGCACTTTTTGTCAACTTTTCCATCAACTTTTCCAAGCAGGGTTGAGAGCAAAATGGAAAGGCTTTGTTGGACAAAGGACAGTTTCACATTCTTAAAAAAATATCATAAGTAATGAAGGGCACTTGCCTGTCTCCCTCCTGCTGTCAAACAGCATGTACTAAGAAGGACAGATGTGATGGGCTACAATTGATGGCCACTGTACCACATCCAAGTAAAGGTGGTAGCAGGAACACTTTGGTTGAAGTTATAAATACTATAAAGCTTCAGTGGTTTTCAGATATTTAATTTGTTAATTGTTACGTATTATAGCGCATCACCCATTCAAATGAGGTAGATCACATGTTTGTGATATTTTTAGTTGCTGGAGCTAGTCGCTCAATGGGAGTGGGGCGAGAGGGAAGAAGTGCCTTCGAGATCAAGAACAGCAACATTTAATACAAGAGACTACTTCTGCAATTACTTATACATAGGATATACAACACAGAAACAGGCCATTCGGCTCAACCAGTCCATGCCGGTGTTTATGCTCTACTCGAAGCTCTTCCCGTCTTTCGTCACGTATCACCAGAACCCTTCTCTCTCATATGCTTATTTAAACTTCCCTTAAATGCATCTATACTATTTGCTTCAACCACTCCCTGTGGTAGTAAGTTTCACATTCTCACTACTCTCTGTGTAAAGAGGTTTCTTCTGAATTTCCCATTTGATTTCTTGGCGACTATCTTATATTGATGGAATCTAGTTTTGCTCTTCCTCACAAGTGGAAACACTGTCAAAACCGGTTATCATTTTAAAGACCTCTAAAGAGAAAAGAGACCCAAGCCTATTCATCCTTTCCTGATAGGTATAACCTCTCATTTCTGGTATCATCCTTGTAAATCTTTTTTGCACCCTCTCCTGTGCCTCTATATCCTTTATATTATGGTGACCAGAATTGTACACAGTACTGCAAGTGGTCTGACCAAGATTCGATAAAAGTTTAGTATAACTTTTCAATTCTATCTCTCTAGGAATAAACCCTAGTGCTTAGTTTGCCTTTTTTATGGCCTTAATAATCTGTGTCGCTACTTTTAGTGATTTGTGTATTTGTACTCCGAGATCTCTTTGCTTTTCTAAATTTTTAAAATTTAATGATACATTTCGCTTCTGTGAAAAAAGATAAATTTGTTCAAGTAAAAAAACTATAAAGTTTGGATGGGGTGGTGCTGGTTGGTGATCATAGGTCTCAATCAACATTCTTTGATCTGGTTGCTGCAAGTTACCTGCACAATCCAATGTGCAACAGCTGCTACACCCCATGGGAAACAAACAAGCAAATTCAGGTCTCTGCTCACCAGCTCTCCTCAACAACAAAGTTCAAATTATAAATGGAGAATAAAACGGAGAAAACCACATTCTACAACATTGTTAGGATATCGCTTATGGTCACGTTATTGTTTTAAAAATATATTTTACTTTGTAGGTATGAACAAATGGAAACCATCCCGAAGACGGATAATGCATCACTGTCACAGTAATTTGCAAGGATAGAGTGGTAGAGGGTGTTATTTTAAAGAGGGGGTGATTGTGGGACAGTGTCTCAGGAGAAGGAACTATTTACAATGTCAGCTGGCATGAGGGCCAGGAAGGGAGGTGGGTGGTCAGCAGTTAAGTGAGAATGGGAACGAGGAAGCAGGAGGCAGACCTTATGGTTAAGATGAGTTCAGAGAGAATATGGGGAGCGAGAAGATGAGAGAAACCAGAACGATGGAGGTTCAGGTTGTGGGGGGGGGGGGGGGGGGGGGAAGCTGGCAGAAGATTTCATTTTGTAGACAAGGGGAAGCAGAGGCAGTTGAATTGATGGTTTTTTATCTTGCTGGCAAAGAAGTTCATGAGCTCCTTGCATTTGTTGCTGGAAGCATGAGTGGAGGAGCAGTTGGGAAGAAGGGTTTAAGGAGGTTGGCAGTGGCGAAAAATCACCGGATGTTACCGTAGCTTTCCAGCAGAGTCCAAGAGTAATGGGTGCTTTTGTCAGGAAGAGTAACCTGATAGCAAAGCTGAACAAGGGAAAGCTAAACCTACTGCACAGAAATCAATTGATGCTCGCGTATTCACAAAATTCCACCTAGCATGCTTTTGCTAGCATGTATGCACAGCCCAGACATACAGCAATTGTCAGCATGTGCTAATCAACAATCAGTGAGATTACTAGAAAGGGATGCGAATAAAATACCAGATAAAAATTACCAATTAGACTGCTTAACATTCACCGATATTCGAAAGATGACATCATCATTGGCCAATGAGACAGCTCAAAAAGGACACTTAAGTTTACAGACAGATTACTAAACAAGCTTGACTACGGTTAAGACAAGCTCCACAGCAAAAATTTTTTTAGAAAGTGAAGCTGTACAGAAAACATTTGTATAAAAAAAAATCAAAAGAAATTGTCTAGAAATTAGTGGTAGACTTCAAAAGAATCTCAAATCCAATGACTTCATAAATAGCACAAGTTGTTTTCTTGATTCAAACTGTAGTACACCTACAGATACTGTTCTGCTGTTACAAATGTGCACTTATGACTGAATTAACACCGACCTTGTGGCTGCCCATCACTCTCTCAGAGCAATGAATTTAAAGCTCGCAGTATTTCTCTCTTTCTCCACCTCCCTCCCCATAGGCATCAACTTATTGCGTCTTACAGATTCACAGTTGCTTGCTGCAATCTGGTACTGTGCCCAAGTAGCCGCATTTCTGTAAGCCTCAACGGCAAATGTCAACTAAGATGTTTGAATGGGGGGGGGGCGGAGGTAGGGCGGGTTACCGTCAAAGGTCTTAGCAATCAACAGCAGGAACCATGGATTATCCCACCTGCCAGAGATCTAGAGTTAGTAGCATTCCACTCCTTTCCCAGTTTCAATCAGGGATCAGTCCAGAGATCAAGCTCAGTATCACAACAATAATGCATTGACTAAATGAGCAACTGGAGAGCTCTTGTGGCAATTTAATTTTCCTACAACCTAAACAGAAGCATTACCCAAATTAACATGTTTAATTCAATTTATTCTGATGGATACCATTGGTCCATCTAGCCTATCCTTTCCAAACCACCCATCAGGATTCTTACTGTGACTCTAGCACTAACATACTGTCCATATGGACATTGGACAAGGATAGGATCAAGATGAATGCAATGTCCTCAGAGCCAGTAGCCTGATACATGAATAATGACCACATGCCAAGTTACCAGCACTTGTGAAACTGCATTACAGCAATAAATCAACATATTCAGGACAGGACAAATTGGCAGGGATATAAAGAAATCTTTACTCAGAGAGTGGTTTGAATGTGGAACTCACTAACACAGGGAGTGGTTGAAGCGAATGGTATTGATGCATTTGAGGCGCTAGATAAGCATATGAGGAAGAAGGGAATAGAGGGTTATGCTGATAAGTTAGATGAGGAAAAACAGGAAGAGGCTCGAGTGGAGCATAGACACTGGCATGGACTGGTGGGGCCGAATGGCCTGTTTCTGTGCTGTATATCCTATGCAATCCTTTGATTTTAATGTTTAATGTTTCAAGTCTCAGAATAAAATTAGTTCTTGCTTGGTTTGCTAGGGTGCTTCCTGGAAGTAGGAGTCAGTTATAGAAACATAGAAAATAGGTGCAGGAGTAGGCCATTCGGCCCTTCGAGCCTGCACCCAGTACCCATTTCCTGCTTTCTCGCCAAACCCCTTGATCTCTTTAGCCGTAAGGGCCATATCTAACTCCCTCTTGAATATATCCAATGAACTGGCATCAACAACTCTCTGCGGCAAGGAATTCTTTGAATGAAGAAGTTTCTCCTCATCTCAGTCCTAAATGGCCTACCCTTTCTTCCAATTAACAAAATATTCAAGTCAATACAGACTAATAAATGAAATATAGCTGGATGTGCCCAGTAATGCTGCAATTCAGTTACCAGATCCAAATAAATCAATAACTTAGAACAGCAAGGCATTACTCTTAAAAACAGGTGAATCCGTAGTATTACAACCATTGCTCACACTAACCATCCACTTTTTAGTATCTGAATAAGTAAAATGAATAATTGAGAGAAATGCTGTTATAATGATCAAAAATTGCAAGATGCCACAGAAGGAAACAGTTGCCATGAACTCAGGTGGGAGATAATAGGAATAATATTTTACAGCTGGGAAATCACAAGCCCATAATCCTAAAACATCAAAAATTCTGAACAATCGTACTTAAAGTTAGAAACATAGTTAACCACAATCACAGTGAAGTGGACTGCATGTGACTTCAGCAGCACATACAAAATGAGTAGATTGGGCAGAAAGACCTCAGATGAAATTTACTTGGAGAAAGAATGAGAAGACATATGGACTGTAAAACATTAACTGTAGAGGCACAGACTTATGGGTTCATATACACAAATCGCAAACTCAGAGACCAAGTTGTTAAAACTGAAAAAAAGGATTCAGGTTCGTAGGTTTATAAGCAGGGCACAGTGCACAAAAGCAGAGTGGCAATACTAAACCTATTCAATATACAGTCTAGGCTGCAGCTAGAACACTGTCTAGTTTTGGGCACCCCAGTTTAGGAAGGATGTCAAGGCCATGGAGAGGATACAAAAGAGAGCTACTTATACTAAAGCCATGATGAGCCGCTTTAATTATGAGATACTAGAGAAAATGGGGCTGTCTTCATTAGAGCAGAGTATGTCAAGAGATATTCAAAATTATGAAAGGTTTTAAGATAAATTGGGAAAAACTATTTCTACTAGTTGGTGAATTGTTAACTAGAGGGCATAAATTTAAAATCACCAAAAGAACCAAGGGAGATTAGAACAATTTATTTTAAGCAGAGGATTATTTGGACATGAAATGCTCTACTAAAAACAGTTGTGAAACTTGAATTCACAATAGCTTTTAAAAAAAAAGTGGACAAATATTTGAAAAAGAACATTTAAAGAAAAAAAAAAGAGTACCAGGAAAAGTACAGGGGAATAGAATGAATAAGACAGTTCGGAGCTGGTACAGGCATGGTGATCAAATGGACCTCTATCTGTGTTGTATTCTATTTCTCTGTCCCTGATCCTTAAGAGCGGGTTAATCATTCATAAAGCAGTCAAAACTCATAATCCACCCAAATATATAGTTCTTCTGTAATGCTGCTTTTAGAAATTACAAAATTATATGACAATGGTAGTCTCCATTCATAAGAGTCATTACATGAAAAGTGCTGGTATGCGCTCAACCATAAGGTTACCATGTTAATTATTCTCCTCATCCATTAACAAATTAACATGCCAATCCTATTCAGCTGTATTCCCATTTCTCCATCTTCTCTGCTCAAGCCTTCCTCAGTTTTCTTTTGCAGTTTAGTCTCTAAATCTATTTTCCTGTTTCTGTCCAAAATTAGAGGCCAGAAGAACTTGCAGACGAGGTGAAGGAATAGACAATGCCAAAATGGACTGAAAAGATCCCAAAAATTTGGATGACTGCCTTTCAACACATTTGATTTCACCCTTAGAGTTAACAACTCTCATATTCCAATTGCAGCACTTGGATGAGTCCGATATCCTAGCCTATTATGAAATTTCTATCACACTGTAAAGAAATACTTCCTGACATCTGTCTAAAATAGTTCTTCATAATCTTGAATCAGTGTGCTCTTGTCCTGGAGACTATATAAAATTGCCTGGTGTATCTGCCTGGTTTACAAAAATGGAATAGAAACTATCAAAACCATACCTAGTGTGCAGCAGCCGTGGAGAAACCTACAGCAAAAACTCTCCTCAGCTTGAAGATAAAATAGAGATAGGGAAGCAATTTTTTTAAAACTTTAATCCAAGTCAGTTTGATAAAAGCACATTTTATGCGATACATAAAATTTACTAGGACAGATATTTAGTGTATAGCTGATCACGTAACCAAATGACTTCTGAAAACCAGTTTCACTCACATTTGGGAAAGTGTAACAGCCACTTTTATCCCCCTAAGCATACAAGTTGATAGGGTCAGTGTAACAGTATATGCTGGAGCATTAATCGACTGCTCGGTGGTGAAATTCTAGTCTCCACACATTAATCTTAGCTGTCCAACCACTAGATAAGATTTTTGCTGATAAGACTATCAAGAAATATGAAGCAATGACAGGAAAATGGAGTCGGGGTGCAGATCAGCCATGATCAGAGAGACTGATTGGCCTACTGTTGTTCCTAGTTAATGTAAGCCAGACCTTAGCCCAAAGAGAAGTTAGTAAAAGGGAGTCCCCTGGACACACATCCTGACAGTTGATTTTGGAGAACTCCATGAGTTCTGGGAACAGGTTAATCTTCCTTTTAGCCAGGATGGTACATGGCACAAAAGCCAAGAAAGAAGAACTGACAACCTCAAAGTCATGATTTTTTAATTGTGTAAACAAATGTAAGCAGTCTAAAGATAGCCCGAGGAGTTATTGTGCCCACCAGCACAACTGAGTAAACATCCATTGTGTCATTAATAGTCAGCAACCTCTACTGGAAGTGCATGCATGAACAGATAAGGATAGGGTCATTTGATGCCCTTGTAGCCAAATAGCCTATCAGCATTTACTATCAAGACTTACTCAAATAATAGTCACTTGGGCAAGATATTCATGGACACATATCTGAACAAGTAGTCAATGTCCTTTGGGAGGAAAGGAAGGCAGAAAATTTGGCACAAAGAAATAAAATACACAATGTATGAACATTATGAAAAAGTTGCCATTCAAGACAACTTTACTGACAGTAAACAGAAAACTGTTGAAATATATTGGTTAGCTAGCTACTGAATAAATATTAATTGCTGCTAAAAAAGTTCCATGTTGCAAACCACTATTCAATTTCAAAAGCATGGCCTTTAAATGAACTGTTTGTCATTACATTGAGAGCTAACTAGAAATATGCCTAGCCATCAGCATATTCCTTACTACAAAGAAGTTTTAGCCAATTTAAAAACTCCCCAAAATTATCTATATTCATTCACTACACCACTTCATTGATAAACATTCACTAGATCACTTTTAGACTTTTTAAATTCTGTCTCATCTCATGCAAAGATAAAACCAAATGTCTAATATGAGCATCTAAAGTGATGACATATTGGGCCCAAGTTTCCACATGATTTTTAGGAGCAACTGGTGGAGAACGGACTATCTTAGAAATCGCAATTCTCCACATTTTTTTTTCTGCAGTTCTAGTCAGTTAGAACAGTTTCACTTTGGAACAGAATTTTTTCTTCAAAAGGGGGCGTGTCCAGCCACTGACGCCTGATTTCAAAGTTTCCACAGTGAAAACGTACTCCAAACTAACTTAGAATGGAGCAAGTGAAGATTTTTGTAGAACTGAAAAAACCTTGTCTACACATTAAAAAATCAGGCGCAGGTTACAAATTAGGCGTCCAGAACGAGGTTTGGGGGGAGGGGAAGTCATTAAGTTCTATAATAAATCCTTATTTATACTTATACAAATATTATACAAATAAATCTAACCTGAATAAAAATTTATAAGCAAAGAAAATATTAAATAAACCATCTTCCTACCTGTGTGAAAGTGCTTCAGCCAGAGAGAATGCTGCAGGAAGCCTCACAAGTTGAGGCAGCCGTAAGTTCCCGCGGGGCGGGGAGGAGGAAGCCGTTTCCGACGGCAGGCGGGCAGGGGGGAGGGAAACGGCTGCCTCAACTTTCTGAGGCTTCCTGCAGCCTTCTCACTGCTGCAAGAAGCCTCAGTGCTAATGGCAATGTGCTTTTATTAAAAAATGTTCAAAAATTAAACAGCAACAAAGAACTACAAAAATGGCCGAGTGCCAATGTTTCCTTCACACTGTGCTTGCGCGAACGCTCCAATGCGCACGCGCAGGGTTGCCGGGGAAAAAAAACTAATTTAAATGGTACCCGCCCCCTCCCACTTACAAAATCGGCGCGAGTGGTATGCTCTGCCCCCTGGGCGCCACGCCAAGCAGACATGGAGCTGCAGGGCGCTCCAGAATCGCGCGTTTTTTTCCGGCGCTGTTTTCGGCGCGAAAAACGGGCGCCCAGCTCGGAGAGGCGCCCGTTTTTTATCGTGTGGAAACTTGGGCCCTATGTACCTGTTGCAGAATGGAATGTCAATTTTATAGTTCACTTTTCAGAACTATACTACTTAAGGTGCAGTTACATTGTATCTACCAATTTCGGATCAAGTCACTAAAGCACCATTGGCAGCCACTATTTTTATACTGCCTGGCTGTGGCACAGATCTGGTTCCAAAGGTTGCATTTGAAATGTTTTGAGAGCAAAGCCAGGGCAACCGTACTCAATACATTTAAATAAGCAAGATATAAAGAGTCCAGAAGGTCCAACAGACCCGAGCACTTTTCAAATCCAATTTGACATTGCACTGAAATTATCTTCTATGCGATGTCAACCCCAAACAATGCAAGACTGTGGTGCTAAATCTGCAGTGCAAACACAACCGTAGAGAAATATAGTCCAATGGGAATGCTAAAGATATCCAACTGCTCCAGCTACAAAATACAAAGAATACAATTGCATAAACAATAAGTTAGTTAATGGAATGAATCATAACCATCCTGGGCAAAAGCAACAAACCCAATTTTGCAGGGGTAACAGATAGAACAGCCAACTGAGAGGTGTTTATAAGTTGAAGTTGAGCCTCTCAAACTGTACTCTATTTTTAATCCATTCACCTCAGGCAGTATTAAACTATACGTCTAGCAATGAATACACTGGATGTAAATTTGCAAGAAATGAATAAACAACCTGCTGATAATACATAGCAAGGACAGCTGAGGTGGCTCAAAGGAGTCTGATTGGCTGTAAAGGCAGGCCAGAGCTGTCTGGAAGCCTGGAACATTTAAGTTCCTAAAAATAGAACCGCCAGCTTGAGTTTGGAATCTGAGAATAGAACAGCTGATGTAGAGAAAGAGCAAACAGCGAAAGAAGAAGGAACAGATTAGGAGTGTCTGAGCAACACAATGAGGGAGTGAGGCAAGTTCCTAAATGAAAAATGGCCAGGAGAATCAAGTTAGGTTAAAACATTCAAAAGGGTAGGGTCACCCAAACATCAGGAGAGAAGGGCTTGTAACTGAAAATGTGGAAGCACGCCAAGTGAAGTAAAAAAAAATACGCTAGTGAAATGGACAGGAGATGGATGCAGCAACATAAAAGAACAGAACATACAGAGAGAATAAGGTAGCTATTGCAAATAGTACAAGAACCAATTGCTCTGTGTCTAAATGATATGAATGAGTTGGATTCAGAAACGGAGTAAATTACATCGAATTGACACCATAGAAACGGGCCATTTGGCCCAATAGGTCTATGGTGTTTTAGCACCACATAAGCTTCTTCCCACCTTACTTCACCTCACCCTAACATATCCTTCCATTCCTTTCTCTCTCGTGTATTTCTTTAGCTTCCTCTTAAATGTGTCTATGTTATTCGCTTCAACTACTCCATGTGGTAGCAGGTTCCACATTCTAACCACTCTCTAGTTAAATAAGTTTCTCCTGAATTCCTTATTAGATTTATTGATGACTATCTTATGTTTACATAAAATGTACAGATGATACTAAACAAGGTGGCAGTCAAATCTGATGAGTTAGCCAAGGATCTACAAAATGAAATAAAATTTGAGTTGGTGAAACATGGCAGGCAAAATTCAATACAGATAAATGAAAGGGAGTACACAGTGAAAGTAAACAATGTGTTGAACTATCTTAAGGATGAAGTTGAAAACCATGTAGGGATGTTTGTCGACTATGCACTCAAAATATCCAGTCACTGTGGAACAGTAAATAATACAAATAGACTTGGAACTGTAATATTAAATCTGTATAATTCAAGTTAGAAGTCCTCATGCTGAAACAGTGCAGTATTCTAGTCAGACCATCTCTCAAGTACTGTACCCAGGTTTGGTCACCAAACATTCATCTGGAAGCAATCCAGATTGGAGCCACTAGTCTGATCCCAAATCTGAGGATTGATTTAGAAGGAAAGACTGGATAAACTGGGGTTTTTCAGCCTTGAAAGGAAAGCAACTACTTTTGAACCTTAAAGGTATTCAAGATAATAACCAGTATAGAAATTATAAATCTAGTATATTTGGAACTCTATTCCAAGGTAAACCTAGACAACTGGACAAGTGGGGAAGGTACAGGATCAAACCAGTGAAAGGAAATTAATCTAACAGACAAAAAAACAACACATTTATATAGCACTAAGAAAAAGTCTTGAGGTGCAAGGAAAAACTGGACATCAAGTCAAAGGAGGTACTAGGAATGGCAAAAAGCTTGCTCAAAGCGGTAAATTTTAGAGAGCCAAATGGATAAGTGGAGGAAATTCCTGAGTCTGGGACCTATGGTGGCTGAAATACAGCTGCCAACAATGGGGATAAAGGATCCACAAGAGGATGAAGTTGTCAGAACAGAGAGTTTGCGGGGCGGGAGGTCGTGGATGCAGAAATCAAGATTACAGATAAGGAGGTACAAGGGCATGGGGGCATTTGAGCACAAGGATGAGAATTTTCAATGAGACATTGGGGGACCCAATACAGATCAGCAAGGATAGGGTTAATATGTGAACAGGACCGATTGGACACGGGTAGTAAAGTTTTCTTTGAGCTGAAATTGAGAGTATGGAGGATGAGAAGCAAAACTTGAAATGGAGTTCCAGATAGAATAATGGAGGCTAAGAGTCATTTGAGAGCCAGATTAACAAATGTCGTTGCTTTGATCAGTCTAAAGGTCATCTAGATTGATGACCTAAAGTAGGCAGAATGGTCTCTTCCTCTGCCATACTTTGCTCTGACAACTGGAAGGAAAATATAAAAAACAATGAGAAAATAGGAAAAAGAATGCGAGGGGCAAGGGATGAAGGCAGCTGTAAAGAGCCTTAATTTCAAGCAAAAAAGGACTACAGTACAGAAGATTTATCAGGTCAGGAGGGGAAAATTTTTAAAAATGTTTATCTGTTCTAATCTGTGTTTCAAATGTCACCAATGTGCACTTTAGTGATTCCATAAAACAAATATCCAAAAAACACTTTTACCAGGGGAGTTCCGATTGGTGGTTTGATTGGTTACTGAACATTGGAAATTAAATCGTATTTATTGTAACATGGTTAATCATAAGCAATGAAATATAGTGTAATTTGGGGAATACTAGTTTGTTTAAAATTGTTACATACTTAGAAAGTACATTCCAATGTTGTATCAGTTGAAACGCATATGCTTTATGCGGAGCTCATTCATGGTAAACGAGCCAAAGGAGGACAGCGAAAACGTTATAAGGACACCCTCAAAGCCTCGCTGGTAAAGTACGACATCACCACCGACACCTGGAAGACCCTGGCCGAAGACCGCCCGAGGTGGAGAAAGTGCATTAGGAGGGCGTTGAGCTCTTCGAGTCTCAACGCAAAGAGCACGAAGAGGCCAAGTGCAGACAGCGGAAGGAGCGCGCGGCAAACCAGCCCCACCGACCCCTTCCCTCGACAAATGTCTGTCCCACCTGTAACAGGGTCTGTGGCTCTCGTATTGGACTGTTCAGCCATCAAAGAACTCACTTTAGGAGTGGAAGCAAGTCTTCCTCGGTTCCGAGGGACTGCCTATGATGATGAGTTGAAACTGAACTTATGAAAAGGTGACGTGTGCTGCAAAACAGAACATGCAAATATATAGTAATATAGACACACACAGGCAATGAGGTGTATGAAGGAACTGCTTGTGACGATGAGCTTACATCATATGCTTGTGCATCAGAATGGCTACTGAAGTCAAGTATTTCTTGTGGCCTGACACACCCAAGTATTTCTTGTGGCCTGAAAAATTTGAAGCATATAGCTTCAAAATTAAAATGGCTTTCATAGTAGAATCACAATTTAGGTAAGTAGTCAAAACAAAAATATACCAATTCGTCATTCTTCAGGCTAATAATTCAAGTGACCAAAAGTCGCAACAAATTTACTTCAAAGTTCGAGGTTTGTGTTTAATTTTCCTTAAAATGTTAAGAAAATGAGCATCTTTCAAAAGCTTTACTATACCAACCTTCAACAATTTACTGACAAAAATATTTGGTATACTGCACCCCTAGAGCTAAATTGGAATTGCATAAATACAACTAAAAGCAAACAATACTGAACAATTATCATTGGGCCAGTGCATCTGCTACTTGCTAGCACACACAGCATGAATGCAAGCTACTACTCTTCCAGGTTGCACAAGCTACAATATCAACATTTCCATTCTGTCAACACTTCTGAGCAGGTCAATAGTACAATGATGAAAAAACAAGCCATCATTTTGCAACTGCTGTTTCAGAAACTAAATCTATAAACAATATACAACTAAAATATTTTGGCTGTTGTTCATTTATTATGGTAACTCCTCAATAGAATGTTTATTGGGTCAAGCAAGACTCACAGTAGGGCTCCCTATCCCGTGAAATTCAACTATTTAAAATAGTGAATGGTTTGAATGCAGAGTGCCAATTTGCATCTTATTTTGTGCTTGCAATCCTTTCACTGCTACAATTTTGTACTGTATTTGTTAAGATCCACCCATCTCAATTTCCTCTATTCATGAAAGTACAGATTCATGTTGGGCTACCGTTCCAGATGTGTTGGCTACTTTCCAGTATCTTTTCAAGTAGCCTCTCTTCACGAGCCTCAAAAGTGATTTTTGGCAGATTAGTCATCAATGGGGGCAAGGGTATGGGAGGTACTGATTCCAAACAATCCTGTTCTGTCCTGAAAAGTCCAAAGATACCAATTACGAGTAGGGATATTAGCAATAACAATCAGGAGCAGGAAATAATTTCTCCCTTCTCCAGGTTAGGAACACTGAGACCAACTGTAGCCTCCTGAAGAATCACCCAGCTGAGCTCAACCAATAACCTACAGCACCTTTAACATAGTAAACCATCCCAAGGCGCTTCACAGGAGTGCTATCAAACACAATTTGACACAGAGCCACATAAGGAGGTATTAGGGCAGATGAGATCAAAGAGGTAGGTTTTAAGGAGCGTCTCAAAGGAGGAGAGGTAGAGAGGCTAAGAGGTTTAGGGAAGAAATTCCAAAGCTTAGGGCCTTGGCAGCTGAAGGCATGGCCGCCAATGGTTGAGTGATTAAAATAGGGAACAGACTAGATACTGAACCTAGGACTTTCTAGTCTCTATAGCTTAGTTCCACACTGGGCAATGATTTATCAAATGAGTCAATGGGCAACATGCTGCATTTCTTTTCATCCAACTTACTGCCGTTTGCATTTTAGATTAACATTTTCAATTGGTCAGTATAGCGACAAAGGAATCCTGAGGTAAACTTTGCTAAAAACACACAAATCAAAATGTTTATGACCTTACTATGTGTTGAAGAATTAAAAGCATAGAAGCACATATGTGATCAGCTATTTTCCACATGGGCAGCCAAGAAATGTAGGCAAGTGCTCCTGAAAACTTGCAGTCTTGATTCCACTCCCCTGGCAGCACATCACACAAAGGCAGGTGGAACAAGCTCATTACTGCACTCATTAATATACTCAACCTGGAGAAAGCATAAAAGCCACAGGGATTTGGGTAGGTTGATATTTTGATGAAAATTCTGGGTTTATCAAGACAATGTCAGTGGTGCTGGGTTATACATTCCACACTTTTGATATCTTGTATGCAAATAGAGCAATCCCAGGCCAGGTACAGCATGGGACAGGTGTAAAATAAAGCTGCAACCTGCTACCACCGTGTACCTTAACCTCAGGTTTAAAGTGACATCCTGTACTGAATAAAGATTCATTTTCATTTAGCACACCATCCAACAGTCTGAGTTTGCTCACTTAATGTCAAGTTGCACAGTCCTGGATGATTACCCCACCACCAGCTCTGAAACTGAAGGTAAAAACTGCATTTTTAAAAGGGAACTTACAATCTTTTTAATCATTATACATAAATTGAGTGCAAATAGTGGATTTTAACTGAGGCCATCAGGGCAGTACCATGGAAATGATTGACATTATTCGGAAGAAAAGGGAAGCTACTAAACAAAAGACTAAACGGAACATCTCAACAAGAGCGGGCCATGAACATTGTCAGCATGCATGAACAGACCACGAGCAGAATCCTATGCTTGGTTGGGCAATATTAATGCATGTGGTAATACCATATACTAAAATTTTGTGCCTAAACTTGGGTGGAGCTAAGCTGAAGTCCACCCATGCTGACAAGTGGTGGGAGCCCCATTTCTGCAAATACATAAGTATTGTGCTAATGACTATACTCATTTCAATTTAGACTGAATTATACAAAAATCTTTTAAAACCATGAATTACAGCTCTAGCTAAACATTAGGGACCAGGTTTGTAAATAGATAAATGGTCAGGAAAGAAAAGTTTTCAAAATTACTGTTTTGCTGCACTCTAGAGATGGCATATTAAGACCTATCTAGCGTCATCGCACCATTGATTTTTCTTTAAAGATTATACTTAACAAAATTTTGTATTGCCTGCCCCCCTTTAATTTATTAAGCGCTGGTGTAGTGTATGCACAAGCTTGGAGGAATTACTGAAATCCATAAGAGAAAGTTTAATATTGGCAGTTATTGCCATTAACTCATCATGTAACATCATCAATGTATTTAACTCTCTTGCACTAATGGGTATAGCAATTCCTCCAAGCCAGATCCTCGTGCCAATGGTATACCCTACTGAAACAGCAAGGCTGGGGAATGTCAACAAGACGTTTTTGCAAACACTTACTTTTTAGAAGTCACAAATTCATTCAAGACTACCTCTGTTGGAAATTTGCACGACAGAACTATATTGTCTAAAGGGCAACAATGGTTCATTTCAAGTTATCCAGACTAATTAGAGGTATACAAGTGCATCTCATGGTGACTCTTCCTCTTTCTGCACTGGTTACTATCCACTAAGGGGAATTATGGAAAAGAAACCACATCCTATCATAACATAAGCAGGAGTAAGCCATTTGGCCCCTCGAGCCTGCTTCGCCATTCAATAAGATCATGGACTCAGCTCCACTTCCCTGCACGCTCCCCATAGCCCTTTACTCCCTTATTGCTCAAACATCTGTCTATTTCCACCTTAAAAGATTCAATGACCCAGCCTCCACAGCTCTCTGGGGCAGAGAAATCCATAGAGTTAGAACCCTCAGAAATTTCTCCTCATCTCAGTTTTAAATGGGCGGTCCCTTATTCTAAGACTATGTACCCTACTTTTAGTTTCCCAAGTGGAAATATCCTCTCTGCATCCATCTTGTCGAGCCCCCTCATTGTCTTATGTTTCGATAAGATCACTTCATTCTTCTAAACTCCAATGTGTATAGGCCCAACTCATCCTCCTAAGTCAACACCCTCATCTCCAGAATCAACCTAGTGAACCTTCTCTGAACAGCCTCCAATGCAAGTATTATCCTTCCTTAAATAGAGACCAAAACTGTACGCAGTACTCCAGGTGTCGCCTCACAAATACCCTGTACAGTTCTGGCAGGACTTCTCTGCTTGTTGGTCTTTTTGCAAGGAGGATAGAGTATAAACTCTATCCTCCTTGCAATAAAGACCAACATTCCATTTGCCTTCCTGATTACTTGCTGTATCTGCATACTCACTTTTTGTGTTTCATGCACAAGGATCCTCAGGCCTCTCTGTACTGCAGCACTTTGCAATTTTTCTCCATTTAAATTATAATTTTTTTTCCTATTATTTGTCAAAGTGGATAACCTCACATTTTCCCACATTATACTCCATCTGCCAATGTTTTGCTCACTCACTGAGCCTATCTATATCACTTTGCAGGTTTTTGTGACCTCCTCACAATTTGCTTTCCCACCCATCTTTGTATCAGCAAACTTCACTACATTACATAAGAAATAGGAGCAGGAGTAGGCCATACGGCCCCTCGAGCCTGCTCCGCCATTTAATAGAAACATAGAAAATAGGTGCAGGAGTAGGCCATTCGGCCCTTCTAGCCTGCACCGCCATTCAATGAGTTCATGGCTGAACATTCAACTTCAGTACCCCATTCCTGCTTTCTCGCCATACCCCTTGATCCCCCTAGTAGTAAGGACCTCATCTAACTCCTTTTTGAATATATTTAGTGAATTGGCCTCAACAACTTTCTGTGGTAGAGAATTCCACAGGTTCACCACTCTCTGGGTGAAGAAGTTCCTCCGCATCTCGGTCCTAAGACTGTGACCTCTGGTTCTGGACTTCCCCAACATTGGGAACATTCTTCCTGCATCTAACCTGTCTAACCCCGTCAGAATTTTAAATGTTTCTATGAGGTCCCCTCTCATTCTTCTGAACTCCAGTGAATACAAGCCCAGTTGATCCAGTCTTTCTTGATAGGTCAGTCCCGCCATCCCGGGAATCAGTCTGGTGAACCTTCGCTGCACTCCCTCAATAGCAAGAATGTCCTTCCTCAGGTTAGGAGACCAAAACTGTACACAATACTCCAGGTGTGGCCTCACCAATGCCCTGTACAACTGTAGCAACACCTCCCTGCCCCTGTACTCAAATCCCCTTGCTATGAAGGCCAACATGCCATTTGCTTTCTTAACCGCCTGCTGCACCTGCATGCCAACCTTCAATGACTGATGTACCATGACACCCAGGTCTCTTTGCACCTCCCCTTTTCCTAATCTGTCACCATTCAGATAATAGTCTGTTTCTCTGTTTTTACCACCAAAGTGGATAACCTCACATTTATCCACATTATACTTCATCTGCCATGCATTTGCCCACTCACCTAACCTATCCAAGTCGCTCTGCAGCCTCACAGCATCCTCCTCGCAGCTCACACTGCCACCCAACTTAGTGTCATCCGCAAATTTGGAGATACTACATTTAATCCCCTCATCTAAATCATTAATGTACAGTGTAAACAGCTGGGGCCCCAGCACAGAACCTTGCAGTGCCCCATGGCTGATCTGATCATGGACTCAACTCCACTTCCCCGCCTGCTCCCCATAACCCCTTTTCGTTTAAGAAACTGTCTATTTCTGTCTTAAATTTATTCATTGTCCCAGCTTCCACAGCTCTGAGGCAGCGAATTCCATAGATTAACAACCCTGTGAGAGAAGAAATTTCTCACCTGTTTTAAATAGGCCCCTTATTCTAATATCATGCCCTCCCTCTAGTTCTCGTGTCCCTCATCAGTGGAAACCTCCTCTCTGCATCCACCTTGTCAAGCCCCCTCATAATCTTATACGTTTCGATAAGATCACCTCTCATTCTGCTGAATTCCAATGAGTAGAGACCCAACTTACTCAACCTTTCCTCATAAGTCAACCCCTCATCCCCAGAATCAACCTAGTGAACCTTCTCTGAACTGCCTCCAAAGCAAGTCTATCCTTTCATAAATATGGAAACCAAAACTGCACGCAGTATTCCAGGTGTGCCCTCATCAATACCTTATATAGCTGTAGCACAACTTCCCTGCTTTTATACTCCAATCCTTTTGCAATAACTCAGTCCCTTCATTCAAGTCATTAATATAGATTGTAAATAATTGAGGACCCAGCACCGATTCCTGCGGCACCCCACTAGTCACTGTTTGCCAACTGGAAAATGACCCATTTATCCCAACTTTCTGTTTTCTGTTAGTTAGCCAATCCTCTATCCATGCTAATATATTACCCCCAACCCCGTGAGCTTTTATCTTGTGCAGTAACCTTTTATGTGCCGCCTTATCGAATGCCTTCTGGAAATCCAAATCCATCACATCCACTGGTTCCCCCTTATCCATCCTGCTCATTACATCCTCAAAGAACTCCAGCAAATTTATCAAACACGATTTCCCTTTCATAAAATCATGCTGACTCTGCTTGATTGAATCATGCTTTACTAAATGTCCTGCTACTGCTTCCTTAATAATGGACTCAATGGTACAACACACTCAGACTCCAGTGTGCTCCACTGCTAGTTCACTCTAAACACAAGCACAATTTAAGACATTGATGCCAGTGAAGACCTAGCAATAAACCCATGACATTACAATTTAAAATCCAAAGGCGTAGCATTTCCCAGACATCCCTACAGTAGATCTGTATTTAAATCACAATGGTTCCAAAGCATTTTCGATATGTAATAGATGTCTACTTTAGATTGAACATGATTATCTAACAGGAAATTCTAGCTACTTTCAACCCATAATAGACTATAATAGGGAATGACCAGAATAGCTAGCATCAGCATAGACTCAATAGACTGACTGAACTTCTTATGTGCTTATGTCTATGATCCCAATTCAATAAGCAATGGCTTCCTACCACATGCCCACCAACAATTTGGCCACAAAAATGAGGAAATATGTTGATAAGAGAAAATGATCTCCCAAATTACCTTTACTCCCACTTAACATTTCTGTGAGGCGGAATGACATTGACTACATAAAATCTGATGGGTTGCTTCCTCTAAGTGAAACATTTGCAAAGAATTATGAGCATTTGCTACATTGAGTACTGATGACACTTCAGAAAAAGAGCTTAAAAATGTTGTTTTTACCTTTGGGATATGGGCAAAAATCATATTTATTTCCCATCCCTAACAATCTTGACAAACAAGTGGCTTGCTATGCCATCTCAGAGGGCATTAAGATTCAAATGCAATGTGGGACTGGAGTCATGTGCAAGCCAGACATAGGGATGGCATGTTCCCTTTCTCTTCGGACTTCAGTGAACCAGTTGGGTTTTTAATAATGATCTGGCAGTTTTTGTGATCATATTTTTGATGCTAGAAATTACTCGATGTCAAATCCAATTCCATAACTTATCATGGTGGAATTTGAACTTTTGACTTCTGGTTGAGAGTTCAAATCCCAATATGGCAAGTTGTGAAACTGAATTATTGAGCACAACTGTGGGGGAAGTTATATTATCAGTGGATAATCAGATTCAAAGTACATTCACCATCAATACAGAATCTTTTTCAGCACCCCCTCACATCATTATATTCAGTAACAAGGAGTGCAGGCGAGACTCGCCATTTAATGATTTTAAAAAATAACTGAAAGTCACAAATTATGATTTTTTTAAGACCAAGTGTGCAAATGGTGAAACTGAAGTTAATTACAAATTTTGCCACAGATTCAAGATTTAATCAAAGTAAAAATTTAAATATCTACTGTCCTTACACATAGATAAATGGCCCATAATCAAATGAGACGAGAATCTCAAGTTTAAATCCATTTACAGGCTGCGATACAGCTGTAGTGAAGCTATACTGTTCCATCATTAATCCATTGGGAAAATATTTAGTATTTCAAATCTATACCCAATGTAAAAAAAGCTCATTGAACTTCATATTTGTCTTCACATATGGGGGAGGGGACAAGGGAGGGCGAGAGAAACTAAATTACTTTGTGACTACATTGCCAAGGTCCCAATAGCCTGCACTAACGTATTAATCAAATACAAAGTGATGTACTGAATAGTGTCAGTATCAAACAACTGCCAAGTGCATACAGTACAGGGAATGTTTAAAAGCAAAGATCACCTGCAAATATATTTAAACAAATAACACTTATTATTTTCAAGAATAAAATAAATGTAAAAAGTTACATTTTCGGCAACGTGCTGGTTGATCTATTGTTGCTTGTTGAGCTTAATTTTCCTTTACATTAACAACGAACGTTACCAAATGTTCTTGTTTTTGTAGCTCCTATAAATAGTCCCGTGACAAGTTTATGTAACAAGTCCGGGTGTAAACATTGTATTAGAATTTGAAGATTAATCAAGGTGAAAGTAGAATCGTTTTGGTTTTCCGATTTTTAAAAAAAATCCACGTGACGGTGCTTGTTTTTTTTGCAATTAGCTTTTGGAGAGGGACTTCTTTGTTCTGTGCTCATGGGTATTTCTGTGGTGGCAACAAACTGAACGTTAACATGTCGGGTCACACCATTGATTTACATAAAGGTTCGCTGCCAAAATGGAGGATATAATCCGGTGAGTCGGCATGAAACCGGATCCACCCCAGGCTCCCCGACTTCGAGAGGTTGCACGGACCCAAAATAGACAAAACATTCAATCTCGCTACTACATATAAAATCAAATGGTTGCCTAAGTAAATAAAATGTTTGCTCCCCATTTTGATAAAACTTACAATGAGCGGTGTCTTTTTTTTTAAAAAAAATGGACAAATGAATATTTTTAGTTTTTTTTTTAAAGCCAAGCATGCACAAGTTTCAACTGTTTATATTATATTTGGACAGAAAAAAAGCCCTAGCCAGCAAACATTTACTGTACAGAGAGAAATACAAACTGTATAGTATTCACCTCCCATGAACTGACTTTTTTTTTTCCCCCGGAAAATAAAGTTAAAATTAAAACAGGTAGAGAGAGAGAGAGAGAAAGAGAGAAAGAGAATGGCAATGTTAAAACTTATTTTAAAAATAATTTCAGAATGGTTGATATATAAGAATGTTACTCGACCTTTCGTCCCCTGCAAGCTCAGATTCTGTCATGTTTAGAACATCATTTTTGTCAACTGGGGTTGGGGGATTGGAGAAAAGGCTTTCAAAAGCCATTTTTCCCCCACACAACAGTACAAGACTGAGAGAGAGAGAGTCTCACTGAGACGTTGCTGGTGTGACTGTTGATAAAAAAATAAATAAATAAATATCTCACGATAAATTTGATGAGAGAACAGTATTTTTTCTTTTTTTTTAAGAAAAAAACACAAGAGCGTTCAATCTTACGCGAGTTCTTATTTGGTTAAACTGTTTGCGTATTGGTTCTAAAGAGTTTGATACCCCTCTTTTTCCGCCGGTTTTGTTCTTGGTGATTTTGGTTGGCGAGAGCAAAAAAAAAAGGAAAATTTTCACACGCTGTGGTTATTCCTCACAAACATGGCGCTCGATGCTTTCTAGTGCAGCGACGGTGACAGGGTTCTCTACCGATTTTACACAGAGGAAACGAATGAGCCCTCGCACCCAGCCTCAACCTAACCTAACAGCCTCGGGGCGCCGCCCCCCTACCACTCCCATTGGATGCCTGGGCATGATGGGCGCCACCCTCGCCGACCGTAAATAGAGCGGCCGCTCATTGCTGATTGGCGGGGTAGTGTGTCAATCTAGCGAAGGCGGATGGGGCAGTTCCGGTAGCAGGTTCGGTTGAGGAGATTGGACGGACGCTTCTGGAAGAAGGGGGGAAAAAAAAGGGCGCGCGCACGCAGAGGGCGGATGGATATTTGCGAGAGTGCTGTGGTGATCTAGGTAGGTGGGTGGGGTTAATGCAATTTAATCATCCTTTTAGTCATCCGTGCAATTACATTTTTCTTTCAAATTTGTTTCTTGCTAAAGAAAGGATGGTTTGTCGGCGATCACAAGATTTTTGCTTTTTCACATTGAGAGCGACAAAAGTTGGGTGCAACAATTTAGCCCGAAAGAACATTCGAGATAATCTGACAAAATGGCGCCTACAGGAAATGGTGGGAGTCCAGAGGGGGACATTTTTAATGTACAACCATTTACCGTCAAAACTGAGCAGTACGGAACCAAGTGTAACCCTTTACTGAGGTTTAGGGAAAGCCCATGGGTAGACAGTTCTTTGAGATAATATGCAAAAAATATTTCTCGTGTAAATGGTGTTTTCTTACAAGATAATAAATTTGTAATGATAAAGGGAATAAATAATGACAAAAGAATGTTCATTTCAAAAGCATACTGAAATTTGGCTGAAAATAAGATGTGGAGGATACTTATCATTCAGAGAATACAGACAATGGTAGATCATTTATTAGTCCTCAAAATATTAACGTTTTTGTTTTTCTTTATCCTCGAATATAAAAAATAGGAGTAGGCCATTTGGCCCCTTGAGCCTACTCCCCATTTAGTAAGATCATGGCTGATCTGGTCATGGACTCTGCTCCACTTCCCTTGACTCCCTTATCGCTCAAAAATCTGTGGAAGGCATTAGAAACATAGAAAATAGGAGTAGGCCATTCGGCCCTTCTAGCCTGCACTGCCATTCAATGAGTTCATGGCTGAACATGCAACTTCAGTACCCCATTCCTGCTTTCTCACCATACCTCTTGACCCCCCGAGTAGTAAGGAGTTCATCCAACTCCTTTTTGAATATATTTAGTGAATTGGCCTCAACAACTTTCTGTGGTAGAGAATTCCACAGGTTCACCACTCTCTGGGTGAAGAAATTCCTCCTCATCTCGGTCCTAAATGGCTTACCCCTTATCCTTAGACTGTGTCCCCTGGTTCTGGACTTCCCCAACATTGGGAACATTCTTCCTGCATCTAACCTGTCTAACCCCGTCAGAATTTTAAACGTTTCTATGAGGTCCCCTCTCATTCTTCTGAACTCCAGTGAATACAAGCCCAGTTGATCCAGTCTTTCTTGATAGGTCAGTCCCACCATCCCGGGAATCAGTCTGGTGAACCTTCGCTGCACTCCCTCAATAGCAAGAATGTCCTTCCTCAAGTTAGGAGACCAAAACTGTACACAATACTCCAGGTGTGGCCTCACCAAGGCCCTGTACAACTGTAGCAACACCTCCCTGCCCCTGTACTCAAATCTCCTCGCTATGAAGGCCAACATGCCATTTGCTTTCTTAACCGCCTGCTGTACTTGCATGCCAACCTTCAATGACTGATGTACCATGACACCCAGGTCTTGTTGCACCTCCCCTTTTCCTAATCTGTCACCATTCAGATAATAGTCTGTCTCTTTGTTTTTACCACCAAAGTGGATAACCTCACATTTATCCACATTATACTTCATCTGCCATGCATTTGCCCACTCACCTAACCTATCCAAGTCGCTCTGCAGCCTCATAGCATCCTCCTCGCAGCTCACACTGCCACCCAACTTAGTGTCATCCACAAATTTGGAGATACTACATTTAATCCCCTCGTCAAAATCATTAATGTACAGTGTAAACAGCTGGGGCCCCAGCACAGAACCTTGCGGTACCCCACTAGTCACTGCCTGCCATTCTGAAAAGTCCCCATTTACTCCTACTCTTGGCTTCCTGTCTGACAACCAGTTCTCAATCCATGTCAGCACACTACCCCCAATCCCATGTGCTTTAACTTTGCACATTAATCCTTGTCGAAAGCCTTCTGAAAGTCCAAATATACCACATCAACTGGTTCTCCCTTGTCCATCTACTGGAAACATCCTCAAAAAATTCCAGAAGATTTGTCAAGCATGATTTCCCTTTCACAAATCCATGCTGACTTGGACCTATCATGTCACCTCTTTCCAAATGCACTGCTATGACATCCTTAATAATTCATTCCATCATTTTACCCACTACCGATGTCAGGCTGACTGGTCTATAATTCCCTGTTATCTCTCTCCCTCCTTTTTTAAAAAGTGGGGTTACATTGGCTACCCTCCACTCCATAGGAACTGATCCAGAGTCAATGGAATGTTGGAAAATGACTGTCAATGCATCCACTATTTCCAAGGCCACCTCCTTAAGTACTCTGGCATGCAGTCCATCAGGCCCTAGGGATTTATCGGTCTTCAATCCCATCAATTTCCCCAACACAATTTCCCGACTAATAAGGATTTCCCTCAGTTCCTCCTTACTAGACCCTCTGACCCCTTTTATATCCGGAAGGTTGTTTGTGTCCTCCTCAGTGAATACCGAACCAAAGTACTTGTTCAATTGGTCCGCCATTTCTTTGTTCCCCGTTATGACTTCCCCTGATTCTGACTGCAGGGGACCTACGTTTGTCTTTACTAACCTTTTTCTCTTTACATATCTGTAGAAACTTTTGCAATCCGTCTTACTGTTCCCTGCAAGCTTCTTCTCGTACTCCATTTTCCCTGCCCTAATCAAACCCTTTGTCCTCCTCTGCTGAGTTCTAAATCTCTCCCAGTCGCTGGGTTCGCTGCTATTTCTGGCCAATTTGTATGCCACTTCCTTGGCTTTAATATTATCCCTGATTTCCCTTGATAGCCACGGTTGAGCCACCTTCCCTTTTTTATTTTTACGCCAGACAGGAATGTACAATTGTTGTAGTTCATCCATGCGGTCTCTAAATGTCTGCCATTGCCCATCCACAGTCAACCCCTTAAGTATCATTCGCCAATCTATCCTAGCCAATTCATGCCTCATACCTTCAAAGTTACCCTTCTTTAAGTTCTGGACCATGGTCTCTGAATTAACTGTTTCATTCTCCATCCTAAAGTAGAATTCCACCATATTATGGTCACTCTTCCCCAAGGGGCCTCGCACAACGAGATTGCTAATTAATCCTCTCTCATTACACAACACGCAGTCTAAGATGGCCTCCCCCCGAGTTGGTTCCTCGACATATTGGTCGAGAAAACCATCCCTTATGCACTCCAGGAAATCCTCCTCAACCGTATTGCTTCCAGTTTGGTTAACCCAATATTTGTGCATATTAAAGTCATATTATAACTGCTGCACCTTTATTGCACGCACCCCAAATTTCCTGTTTGATGCCCTCCCCAACATCACTACTACTGTTTGGAGGTCTGTACACAACTTCCACTAACGTTTTTTGCCCTTTGGTGTTCTGCAGCTTGCCCCCCCCCCCCCCCCCCCCCCCCCGCATCTCTCGCCCCCCCCCCGCATCTCTCGCCCCCCCCGCATCTCTCGCCCCCCCCGCATCTCTCGCCCCCCCCGCATCTCTCGCCCCCCCCCGCATCTCTCGCCCCCCCCCGCATCTCTCGCCCCCCCCCGCATCTCTCGCCCCCCCCCGCATCTCTCGCCCCCCCCCGCATCTCTCCCCCCCCCCCCCGCATCTCTCCCCCCCCCCCCGCATCTCTCCGCCCCCCCCCGCATCTCTCGCCCCCCCCGCATCTCTCGCCCCCCCCGCTTGTTCCTCAGGCTACAAATTTTGCCTATTCTACAACCTGTTATTTTTCCTTATCCCTATTCTGCTACAATATTCTTTTAAAATTAATCCTTGCATCAATGCACCTTGAATTTTCAGTCTTATAAGCCTTGACTGTTCATCTCAGTTTCAAAAATGATCTTTTATTAACCACCTTCTACATTACAATAGGGTTGAAGATTAATTCAGTGCAGTACTGAGGGATTGCTGCACTGTCAGAGGTGCTGTCTCAGATGAGCCTTGAAACCAAGGCCTCTCTCTTTGCCCTCTCTGTTAGATATAAAATAATCCCAATGAAAGAAAATCAGGTGAGTTCACCCAGTGCTTTGGCCAACTTTACCCCTCAACTAACACAAGCAAAAAAAGATTATCTGTTCATTTATCTCATTGCTGCTTGTGGGACCTTGTAGTGTACAAATTGGCTGCCGCATTCCCCTGCATTACAACAGAGATTGTACTTCAAAAGTGTTTATTTGGTTATGAGGCCATTTAGGACATGACCGGTCGATGTCGTGTATTTGGATTTCCAGAAGGCATGCGACAAAGTGCCACATAAAAGGTCACCGGTTTGAGGGTAATATGTTCGCATAGATAGAGGATTGGCTAACTAACAGAAAACAGAGAGTCGGGTTGGCAAACTGTAACTAGTGGAGTGCCACAGAGATCAGTGCTGGGGTCTCAACTATTTACAATCTATATTAATGACTTGGATGAAGGAACCGAGTGTAATGTGGCCAAATTTGCTGATGATACAAAGATGGGTGGGAAAGCAAGTTGTGAAGAAGACGCAAAGAATCTGCAAAGGGATATAGACAGGCTAAGTGAGTAGGCAAAAATTTGGCAGATGGAGTATAATGTGGGAAAATGTGAGGTTATCCACTTTGGTAAGAAAAATAAAATAGCAAATTATTATTTAAATGGAGAGAGATTACAAAATGCTGCAGTACAGAGAGACCTGGGGGTCCTTGTACATGAAACACAAAAAATTAGCATGCAGGTACAGCAAGTAATTAGGGAGGCAAATGGAATGTTGGCCTTTATTGCAAGGGGGAATAGAGTATAAAAGTAGGGAAGTCTTGTTACAACTGTGCAGGGCATTGGTGAAACCACACCTGGAGTACAGTTTTGGTCTCCTTATTTAAGGAGGGATATACATGCATTGGAGGTAGTTCAGAGGAGGTTCACGAGGTTGATTCCTGAGATGAAGGGGTTGTCTTATGAAGAAAGGTTGGGCCTATATTCATTGAAGTTTAGAAGAATGAGAGGTGATCTTATTGAATCGTAAAAGATTCTGTGGGGGCTTGATGGTAGATGCAGAGAGGATGTTTCTCCTGATGGGGGAATCTAGAACTAGGGGGAATAGGGAGGTCTTAAATGAAGAAGAGTTAAACAGAGTGGTTTATTCAGGAATTTGGTAAGAGTGGGAATTCAGAGAAGAGGGGAGGATTAATTTAAAAATAGGTAAGTGATATTTCACAGAGGCAGCGGATCTGTGTGGGAGCAGCAGCGGGAGCTGATGAGGCTAAAAAGGCAAGGCTCAACAGGCAACATTTGAGAGGGACGTCAGAGTTTAAAAGTGATGTTGGTACAAGAAGTAGCTGATTGGTGAGTGTTTTTTGTCTCTCTTAAGTTAAGGCAGCTTAAAGGCAGTGGCGGCAAGCAGGTTGGTGACTGCGACGAAGTGGAACTGGGCAGCTACATTAGACGTCACAGGAAAGCAGGGAGGTGATTGGTTGGTGAGTTCTCCTTTCTTGCTTTTCTTAATTATTTAATCAACTGTTTTCTAAATAGCAGTAGTGTGTGTTTTACTAAGGGTTAGAATTCTGTGGCATTGGTGGGACTAAAAATAAAACTTAATTAAATACATTAAGATGTCAAGGCGGGTGATGTGTCAGTGCTGCAACATGTGGGAGCTGCTGGACCCCATTGAGGTCCACGGTGGCCACGTCTGCAGTAAGTGTCTTCAGCTCGAGGAACTTTGGCTCTGCATTGATGAGCTGGAGTCCGAGCTGCAAACACTGCGATACATCAGGGAGGGGAAGGGTTACCTGGACACTGTTCCAGGGGATAGTCACACCTCATAGGTTAACTAACTCAGATTTGGCTAGTGATCAAAGACAGGTGGGTGTGACTACAAGTCAGGAAGTTATGGGATCCAGGAGGTAGTGATGGAGGAGCCTCGGCCCTTGCTCTTATCCAACAGGTTCGAGACTCTTACTCCCTGTGTGGACGAGAGCATGGACTGCAAGGAGGATGAGCAAACTGACCTCCTGTGGTACAGGAGGCCATTCAAGCGGGGGGAGTAAAAAGAAACATTGTAGTAGTAGGGGACATTATCATTAAGAGGATAGATACAGTTCTCTGCAAGCTGTGAGCGTGAGTCCCGAAGGCTGTGTTGCCGGCCCCGGTGCCAGGATTAAGGACATCTCCTCGGAGCTGGAGAGGAACTTGGAGTGGGAGGGGATAAATCCAGTTGTCGTGGTCCACGTGGGTACGAATGACATAGATAGGACAGACAAGAAGGTTTTGTTAAGGGATTATGAGCAGCTAGGGGCCAAATTAGAAAGCAGAACCACAAAGGTAATTCTGCAAATTTACATAGGTTACATAAGATCAGAGAGCTAAATTCGTGGCTCAAAGACTGGTGTGGGAGAAATGGGTTTTGGTTCCTGGGGCACTGGCACCAGTACTGGGCTAAGGGAGCTGCTCCGTCGGGACTCCACTTGGAACGTGCTGGGGCTAGGCTCCTGGCGAACTGAATAACTAGGGCTGCAGAGAGAGCTTTAAACTAATTAGTGGGGGGGAGGGTTCAGGTGAGCAGAAACAATGGGGAACAAAGAAATGGCAGACGAATTGAACAAATATTTTGGTTCTGTCTTCACAAAGGAAGACACAAATAATCTTTCGGAAATACTGGAGGAACGAGGGTCTAGCGAGAAGGAGGAACTGAAGGAAATCCTTATTAGTCAGGAAATTGTGTTCGGAAAATTGATGGGATTGAAGGCTGATTAAATCCCCAGGGCCTGATAGTCTGCATCCCAGAGTACTTAAGGAAGTGGCCCTAGAAATAGTAGACGCATTGGTGGTCATTTTCCAACATTCTATAGACTCTGGATCAGTTCCTATGGATTGGAGGGTAGCTAATGTAACCCCACTTTTTTTTTTAAAAAAGGAGGGAGAGAGAAAACACGGAATTATAGACCGGTTAGCCTGACATCGGTAGTGGGGAAAATGTTGGAATCAATTATTAAAGACGTAATAGCAGTGCATTTGGAAAGCAGTGACAGGATCAGTCCAAGTCAGCATGGATTTATAAAGGGAAATCATACTTGACAAATCTTCTAGAACTTTTTGAAGATGTAACTAGTAGAGTGGACAAGGGAGAACCAGTGGATGTGGTGTATTTGGACTTTCAAAAGGATTTTGACAAGGTCCCACACAATAGATTGATGTGCAAAATTAAAGCACATGGTATTGGAGGTAATGTATTGACATGGATAAAGAACTGGTTGGCAGACAGGAAGCAAAAAGTAGGAATAAACAGGTCCTTTTCAGAATAGCAGGCAGTGACTAGTGGGCTACTGCAAGGTTCAGTGCTGGGACCCCAGCTATTTACAATATACATTAATGATTTGGACGAAGGAATTGAATGTAATATCTCTAAGTTTGCAGATGACACTAAGCTGGGTGGCAGTGTGAGCTGTGAGGGGGATTCTAAGAGGCTGCAGGGTGACTTGGACAGGTTAGGTGAGTGGGCAACTGCATGGCAGATGCAGTATAATGTAGATAAATGTGAGGTTATCCACTTTGGTGGCAAAAACAGGGAGGTGGAATATTATCTGAATGGCGGCAGATTAGGAAAAGGGGAGGTGCAATGAGACCTGGGTGTCATGGTACATCAGTCATTGAAAGTTGGCATGCAGGTACAGCAGGCGGTGAAGAAGGCAAATGGCATGTTGGCCTTCATAGCTAGGGAATTTGAGTATAGGAGCAGGGAGGTCATTCTACAATTGTACAGGGCCTTGGTGAGGCCTTACCTTGAATATTGTGTACAGTTTTGGTATCTTAATCTTAGGAAGGACATTCTTGCTATTGAGGGAGTGCAGCAAAGGTTCACCATACTGATTCCCGGGATGGCAGGACTGACATATGAAGAAAGACTAGATCGACTAGGCTTATATTCACTGGAATTTAGAAGAATGAGAGAGGATCTCATCGAAACATATAAAATTCTGACGGGATTGGACAGGTTAGATGCAGGAAGAATGTTCCTGATGTTGGGGAAGTCCAGAACCAGGGATCACAGTCTAAGGATAAAGGGTAAGCCATTTAGGACTGAGATGAGGAGAAACTTCTTCACGCAGAGAATTGTGAACCTGTGGAATTCTCTACCACAAAAAGTTGTTGATGCCAGTTCGTTAGATATATTCAAAAGGGAGTTAGATGTGGCCCTTATGGCTAAAGGGATCAAGGGGTATGGAGAGAAAGCAGGAATGGGGTACTAAAGTTGCATATTCAGCCATGATATTGAATGGTGGTGCAGGCCCGAAGGGTAGAATGGCACCTATTTTCTATGTTTCTATGAAGCCTCAAAGCTTAAAGAACAAGGTGAAGGCAATAGAACAGGGTAGCATTGGGGGAAACGAAAACCAGAGCGTGACAGGAAGGGACAGAATCTATAAACATAAGAGAGTATCAGGAACTGGGGCCATGGCAGGAGAAAATGGTAACAAAACACATTTGAAAGCTCTTTACCTGAATGCACGCAGCATTTGTAACAAATTAGATCAGTTGTCGGCACAAATAGTTACAAATGGGTATGATCTGGTAGCCATAACAGAGACCTGTTTGCAAGGTGACCAAGACTGGGAACTAAACATTCAGGGGTACTTGACAATTCGGAAGGATAGACCAAAGGAAAAGGAGGTGGGGTAGCTCTGTTGATAAAGGATGGAATCACTGCAATAGTGAGAAATGATATTGGCTCAAAGATTAGGATGTTGAAACAGTTTGGGTGGAGATGAGGAATAATAAGGGGAAAAAGTCACTGGTGGGCATAGTCTATAGACTCCCGAACATTACCAACTCTGTTGGTCGGAGCATAAACCAAGAAATAATGGGGGCTTGTAAAAAGGGAACAGCAATAATCATGGGTGATTTTAACCTCCATATTGATTGGACAAATCAAATTGGTAAGGGTAGCCTTGAGGAAGAGTTCATAGAGTGCATAAGGGACGGGTTCCTTGAGCAGTATGTAATGGAACCAACCGAGGGGAGGCTATCTTAGATCTGGTCCTGTGTAATGAGACAGGATTAATAAACAGTGGCCTTCGAGCACCATCGGAGCAGGCCGGGGAGCGGAAGGAGTAGCGTGGCGGCATGCCACTGCAAGGTACAGCACGAGCTGGTGCAGGAGAGGGACGTCAGCAAGATCCAGGTCGGTGATTGGAGCGTGGACAGGCACTGCAGGAGCGGAGAGGTTGGGGCGAAGGCGTGGCAGGAGATTGTAGTGTGACGTGATCGGGGCCAGGAGAGGTGCGAGTTCAGGGCCCAAAAGAGGCCAGGGCCCAGGGGCAGCACGGGTCAGCTCACACTGCGATATGTGTGCACACTAAGTCCATGCAGCAAAGCTGGTTAATCCTTGCCACAGGACCAAGTCCTCGCTCTGTCAAGCCCGTGTGGTGGCTGATGTGCAACAGTCACTATACATTAAAAAAATCCATGCACAGGCATCTTCCTGTGCATGGATTTCAAGATTTAGTCGGAACCTGGAATGTTAGGTCCTTCATTGAAACACCTGTGAACTTTTTGATGTGGAAGCAAGTCATCCTCGATTCGAGGGACTGCCTATGATGATGACATTTAAGGAGATATTTCATAACTCAAGAAAAATATATTTCAGTGAGGAGGAAAGGGTGTAAAAGAAAAGATAGCCATCCGTGGCTAACTAAAGAAATAAAGGATGGTATCCAATTAAAAACAAGGGCATACAAAGTGGCCAAAACTAGTGGAAGGACAGAAGATTGGGAAGATTTTAAAAGCCAACAAAGAATGATTAAAAAAATGATTAAGGGAAGACAGACTATGAAAGTAAACTAGCACGAAATATAAAAACAGATAGCAAGAGTCTCTACAGGTATATAAAAAGGAAAAGAGTAAATGTTGGTACCTTAGAGGACGAGACCGGGAAATTAGTGATGGGGAACATGGAGATGGCAGAAACTCTGAACAAATATTTTGTATCAGTCTTTACGGTAGAGGACACTAAAAATATCCCAACAGTGGATAGTCAAAGGACCTATATTATAGGCGGAGTGGGAGGGAGGAACTTAACACAATCACAATCACTAAGGAGGTGGTACTCAGTAAGATAATGGGACTAAAGGTGGATAAATCCCCTGGACCTGATGGCTTGCATCCTAGGGTCTTAAGAGAAGTAGCAGCAGGGATAGTGGATGCATTGGTTGTAATTTACCAAATTTCCCTGGATTCTGGGGAGGTCCCAGCAGATTGGAAAACTGCAAATGTAATGCCCCTATTTAAAAAAGGAGGCTTACAAAAAGCAGGAAACTATAGACCAGTTAGCCTAACATCTGTGGTTGGGAAAATGTTGGAGCCCGTTATTAAAGAAGTAGTAGCAGGACATTTGGAAAAGCATAATTCAGTCAGGCAGAGTCGGCATGGATTTATGAAAGGGAAGTCACGTTTGGCAAATATGCTGGAATTCTTTGAGGCTATAACGGACAAGGTGGATAAAGGGGAACCGGTGGATGTGGTGTATTTGGACTTCCAAAAGGCATTTGACAAGGTTACTGCACAAGCGAAAAGTTCACGGGGTTGGGGGTAATATATTGGCATGGATAGAGAATTGGCTAACTAACAGAGAGTCGGGATAAATGGTTCATTCTCGGGTTGGCAATCAGTAACTAGTGGGGTGTTGCAGGGATCAGTGCTGGGACCCCAACTATTTACAATCTATATTAACGACTTGGAAGAAGGGACTGAGTGTAACATAGCCAAGTTTGCTGACGATAGGAGGAAAAGCACTGTTTGAGGAGGACACAAAAAAACCTGCAAAAGAACATAACAGGCTAAGTGAGTGGGCAAAAATTTGGCAGATGGAGTATAATGTTGGAAAGTGTGAGGTTATGCACTTTGGCACAAAAAATCGAAGAGCAAGTTATTATTTAAATGAAGAAAGATTGCAAAGTGCTGCAGTACAGCGGGACCTGGGGGTCTTGGTGCGTGAAACACAAAAGGTTAATATGCAGGTACAGCAAGTGATCAGGAAGGCCAATGGCATCTTTGCCTTTATTGCAAAGGGGATGGAGTATAAAAGCAGGGAAGTCTTGCTACAGTTATACAGGGTATTGGTGAGGCCACACCTGGAATACTGTGTACAGTTTTGGTTTCCGTATTTACAAAAGGATATACTTGCTTTGGAGGCAGTTCAGAGTAGGTTCACTAGGTTGATTCCGGGAATGAGAGGGTTAACTTATGAGGAAAGGTTGAGTCGGTTGGGCCTCTACTCATTGGAATTCAGAAGAATGAGAGGTGATCTTATCAAAACGTATAAGATTATGAGGGGGCTTGACAAGATGGATGCAGAGAGGATGTTTCTACTGATAGGGGAGACTAGAACTAGAGGACATAATCTTAGTTTTAAATGGGCAACCCCTTATTCTGAGATGAGGAGGAATTTCTTCTCTGAGGGTTGTAAATCTGTGGAATTCGCTGCCTCGGAGAGCTGTGGAAGCTGGGTATTTGAATAAATTTAAGACCGAGATAGTTTCTTAACCGATAAGAGGTTATGGGGAGTGGGCAGGGAAGTGGACCTGAGTCCATGATTGGATCAGCCATGATTGTATTAAATGGCGGATCAAGCTCGAGGGGCTGTATGGCCTACTCCTACTCCTGCTCCTATTTCTTATGTTCTTATGTTCTTACAGTTTCAAAATAAGAGGTTGCCTATTTAAACGGAAATGTGGAGGAATTTCTTTTCTCAGAGGTTCGTGAATCTCATTGAATATATTTAAGGTGGAGATAGACAGATTTTTGAATGATAAGGGAGTCAAGCGTTATGGGGAGTGGGCAGGGAAGTGGAGTTGATGCCAAGATCAGATCACTCATGATCTTATTGAATGGCAGAGCAGGCTCGAGGGGCCAAATGGCCTGCTCCTGCTCCTATTTCTTAAGTTCTTATCAACGGTGTGATAGAAATATAAGTTCTTTTTTGTCTTTTAACGGATGGAAGGTGGACTGCATGGATATGTAACGTTACCTACATGCAAATAAAATTTGCCAATTATTAAGTTATGTTGAGAAAAGAGTTGAATGATGCCTAGGTAGCTGTCTCGCATCCTATTTATATTGCAAGTTTCAACTTAGCTCAGTTTGTAGCATGGTCACATCTGAGTCACAAGGTTTGAGTCAATCTAACTTGATGCTTTCGTGTAGTACTGAGGGAGTGTTGCAATGTCAGAGTTGTTGCCTTCTAGATAACATGTAAAACTGAGGACCCAGCTGGCTGTCCATGTGGTTGTTAATTATTCCATGGTGCTATTTGAAGACCAGGAACTTCTCTAGGTGTCCTAGCCCAGTGGTTCTCATTTTTTTGGTTGAAGAACCCCTTTTCAAATGGATTAGTAATCGCGGACCACCATCTAAATTATAATAGTATAAACTCCTTACATATTTACATTTCTGAATGTAAAGTTCATCTGTGTCCTGTTAAAGGGAATTGCATAGGAACACTGGCACCGTTTCAGGTGTAACTCTACACAGTCCGCCTACTGACTGCACAGCTGCTGAGTGTTTCAGGGTTTTTGCCTGATGTGTTGTCAGGGCGGTCCAATATAGGTGAGATTGATGATGTGAAAACTTTTATCTTGCCTTTAGCTGAAAGGTAACTGCAGGTTCAGCAATATGCCTGTTGAATATGACACCTCCCCGTTCTTCCTGGAGTGAGATTAGGCTCGATGGCTCCTGGCATCATTTCAGGTGTGACCCTACACCGCCCGCCCATTGACTGCACAGCTGCTGAGCGTTTCAGGGTTTTTCCCCTCCCCCTCTGCTTTTACTGGCCTGTCTGTGCGGACCCCAGTTTGAGAACCACTGGATTATTCTTCCATTGTCCAAATACATGGGAGGGCTGCTGTCATATCCAATTACTAAATTACAACAACAAGTGTTCTGATTGACCTTGGGCAATGCTACATTACTGGATATCGGCATATAAGGTCACTTCAGTTAATTGGGTATGTGGGCTTCCCTACAGGCATGATCAAGAAAACCATTCGGTTCAGTCTACAAACTTGAACGCCCTCCTTATCATCATCTTCTTTCCTGTCCCTTACCCATCTATCAGTCTCCTCCTTTCCCTTCTCTCCCCTCTCCATTGTCTCTTTCTTTCACCCCCTTGCCTCTGGTCTCATTCCCCAACCCCTCTGGTTTCTCTCTTCTCCCTTCTCCTTCCATTCTCTCTCCCACGCATCTCCGTCAATTACTCTCCCCTGTCTCTGTCTTTTTCCAACTACCTCTCAGTTTCTTTCTCTCAACTCTGTCTCTTTCTTTCTGCTTGCTCCTGTATCTCACTATCTTTTGCCCTCAGTGGCTACACATCTTTCTACCTGCCCAGTCTCTCTCTCTCTCTCTCCTCTCTCTCTCTCTCTCCTCTCTCTCTCTCTCCTCCACACTCCTTTCTCCCCCTCCCCCTTCCCCGCCGCATCAGTCTCTTTCTTTTGCTTTACCTTCCCCCTCTTCCCCTTCCATCGGTCTCAATCTCTTTTTCCCCTCCCCTGCGTCTCGTCCTCTCTCTCCTTGTACCCCCATCTCTCCCTATCTCTTGCATTCCTCTCTCTACCTCATATATCTCTCCCATTCCCCTCTCAATACCCCATATCTCTCTCCCATTCCTCTCTCTCTACCCCTTTCTCTCTGCATCAATCTTCCCCACACCTGTCTCTGTCTCTTGCTGAACCTCCAAATCTCTCCCTGTTACCCCCACCCCATCTCTTTGTGCCCCTCTCTAGCTCCATCTCTCACCCTATCTCACCTATTCCCCTCTCTGCACCTCCATCTCTTTCCCCCGTCACTCTTCTACATCTATCTCTTACTGTACTCCTATGTCTCCCTTTACTCTGTCGCTCCATATCTCTCTTTCTTTGTACCCATATCTCTCTCTCACTTGGTTACTCTTTTTGCATCTTCATCTCTCTCCCTGTCAATCAATGAATCTTACAGCTGATAAGCTCTCAATCAAGCATCTATTGGCACGCAGTCTTTATCCCTCCCTCCTTTTCTTCCTGCATTGCACAGTCGCTGCTGCCACCACTATAGTAACTATTAACTGCCCCATTCAGCAGCGCCCGGCCGTTCCACAGCAGCTCGCTTTCCATCATCAATTGGGGTTTTTTTGCAGACCCCCTGGAAAATATCTACAGATCCCAGTATGAGAACCACTGTCCTAGCCAATGTTACACCCTCCCCAATGCCGCCCAAAAAAAAACGGGTCATTCATTTGGTGTCAGTAAAGTGATCAGGAAGCAATTGGATTGTAGAGTTTACCCACAACAGTGACTGCACTTCTAAGTTATCTCTTGATTTTGAAGCAAATCCTTTTTCTCAAAATCCAAGTAGCAGTGGTAGGTAGCTGCCTCACTGATTCTATTTAATTTTTAGATAAAGATTCAATTCTAATCAATCTAGTGATTCTCCACTATTAACATTAAGAAACTTGGTTGGAGCTTATTTGTGTATGGTAGCTCATTCCTTTATCTCTGAAAATTACTTGATAATTTTAAGAGAGGCTGGCGTTGTTATCCTCCAATGGTGTTTCAAGCTGGAATCACTGATTCGCATATGCATTAACATTTTAAGATCATATGTATGATGTTTTTTTAAAAATTCTTTCACTGGTTCCTGATCTTTACTATCCTGTGAAACCATTCACAATGTTCTTGGCAATTGAGCTAATTGATCAGTGTAACTTTGCTAATTCTGATACTTGGGTAAAACAATACTAATGGATAACTACTGGGAGGCCAAAGCATTGTAGAGGAAGGCAACACACTCTAGTAAATTTATTAATGGAAAGAAAGTACATCACATTTATTTTCTCCTTTGGTGGGTCACTTCCTCTGGCTGCCAAGCAGTTGCCCTGAGGTGACTTTCTATGCCTCTGCCAATAGTGGGTAAATAACAAAGGACAGTCTTGTATCAAAAGCCTGTGGGGGAAAAAATGCATCAACTTGTGTTGAAAGAGAGTAAAATTGGATAATGTCAAGCTTAAACCAGATGATGTCACCATTGTGATGACTGTCCATTGGCCATTTTTGGTGCAGACTATCACAATGTGAAAGGATTGTACTTACCCAGAGAACATTACAGTAGAGTTAGTCAAGAGCTCCAATGACCAGAGGAGAGTAACCTTCATCAATTTTGTGATTGTGCATATGCTTCATGGTTATCTTGTGGTCATGTGCTTATTACCAGATTGTATAGCACAGGACTGACAGCACTTGTGTCTTGATCTAGCTGACTCAGCACTGACTCTTTAGTAAATCCAGTGTTGGTGTTGACATATGATTTCTTGAGAGGTTTCCAACACTGGTTTCTGAAGAAGTGGGAGCAAATCTGTGAGCCCAAAGTGGTTTTAAGATGTACCTGAAAGAATCCTAGAAATGTTCTCTTGAATTGCTTCCCTTTTATTAACTGATAATGCCTACTCTAGGGCAAAACTAACAGGAATGGTTTACACAGGTGAGGATTCTGCAGCGGGAAACCTGTAGAACTAGAGTTATCCAATACATTTTCAGCACTGGAATTGGATAAAGATGGAACTGCAGGCCATGGTAACCATGAGCAAGCCAGTGATATAGGGCAGCAAGTGGGTGCTCAAGGGGGAAGAGGAAATAGATGAGATTAAAACAACATAATAGTTTTAGGGTATTTCTTAGTAAGGAGGATTGAAAGGATCTTGTGAAAGCATGACAGAGCCCTATTAGGTTGCTTCCCAGGCTCAGGCTGTCAAGTGAGTTGATTAGATCTCGCAACAGGAAGGGGAGAAACCAGAAGTCTTGCTTCACGGGAACCAACAACATAGATAGGTATAGATTGGAGGTGCTGTAAGAATTGAAGAAAAGGGCTTCCAGGATAGTAATTGCAGCATTACACCCCATGCCACATCCTATTGGAGACAGACAGATTAGGCAAGTCAGTGCATGGCCCAACACATGGTTTTGGAGGGCAAGTTTTAAATTCTCTGTTTACTGGGTGGGGCAGAAAGGCAGTAGCTTTGAGTCAGGCTGCCTAAACCGAGGAGGCATGTTCATCTTAGTTGATACGATAAATATAATAATTTGTAAGGGCTAGAACTATTGAAGCAGAGGGAGTGCTATATTAATTTGAACCAGCTCTTGAGGAGGCATGTGAATACAGCAAGGAATGATCCAAGATGTATTTAACATGAGTGCTAGTTGTGTAAAAGAGACAGTGGCTGAATTAAGGAACTAATTAGTATCACTGGAGTTACTGAAACCTGACTCCTGGGCATGTTATAAAACTCATCTAGGTATCCGGACATGTGAAAACACTGAGGATATAGGAAGATATGATGTGTTTAGGACTACAAATGTAGTCCTAAACACAGCAACAAAAAATATCTAAAGTACAAAAGGTTAAAAGAACCCAAAAACTCATGGGGAGGAAATAAAAGATGCAGAGTTATCCTAGCTACTCTTATACACTTCCTCATGGCTGGTTTCAGAGCAATTTTGATAGAAATCTGGCAGCTGGTTGCAACTGGCACCCTCAAGTCAGGGAGAGTGTGGTGCAGGCAGACCCAAGAAGAATACATATTATTCATCATGTCACTGAGCAACAGATTAAACAGTTTTCTTCTGCAGCTAAAAACCTGAAAACAGTTTTCCTGATCATGCTAAGAAAGAAAGACCAAACGTGTATTTATATAGTGCCTTTTCCAACCTCGGGACGTCCCAAAGTGCTTCACAGTCATGGTCACCGTTATATAAGGAAACTAAACATAATGGACGTCTTAGCTTCTGTTAATTCCCTATACAGTACCATAATTTTGCAAAGCAACATTACAGATGGCTCAAGGCTGAGGTCCAACAAAAAACCCGGCACCTAAAGAATAGGTGGTGGATGGAGAAAGCGCAAGTGATACAACAACTAGCCGACAGCCACGACACGCGAGGATTCTTCATTGCAGTCAAGGCTACCTACGGTCCAAACTCCCAAGGCCCCATCCCACTCCTGGCCAAGAACGGGGAAATACTCATCAAGGACACCGAGGCTGTCGGGGCCCACTGGAGGAGCACTTTGAAGATCTCCTCAATCGAGACTCTGCCCTTGACTCGAGTGTTCTCAACTCCATCCCGCAGCATGCAACCCGCCATCACCTCAGTGAAACTCCAACGCTGCACGAGGTAGGCAAAGCCATAAAACAGCTCAAGAATAACAAGGCTACGGGTGCAGATAGAATTCTGCTGAGATGCTGAAGTATGGCGGAGAGGCGCTGTTGGCGCTGATACATGACCTCATCGCTCTCATTTGGAGAGAGGAGAGCATGCCGGGAAATCTCAGAGATGCAGTGATCGTGTCCATTTTTAAAAATGGGAGCAAATCCAACTGCGGCAACTACAGGGGAATCTCCCTGCTATCAACCACTGGGAAGGTTGTCGCTAGAGTTCTCATCAACCATCTTCTCCCTGTGGTCGAGGAGCTCCTCCCGGAGTCGCAGTGCGGATTTTGTCCCCTACGGGGAACAACGGACATGATCTTTGCAGCATGACAACTGCAGGAAAAATGCAGGGAGCAGCGACAGCCCTTATACATGGCCTTTTTCGATCTTACAAAGGCCTTTGACACTGTCGACCGTGAGGGTTTATGGAGCGTCCTCCTCCGTTTTGGATGCCCACGAAAGTTTGTCAACATCCTTTGCCTGCTCCACGATGACATGCAGTCCATGATCCTTATCAGCGAATCCATTACAGACCCATTTCATGTCCGGACCGGGGTCAAACAGGGCTGTGTCATCGCTCCAACCCTCTTCTCAATCTTCCTTGCTGCCATGCTCCACCTCACTGTCGATGAGCTCCCTAATGGAGTGGAACTAAACTACAGAACCAGTGGGAAGCTGTTTAACCTACGTTGCCTCCAGACCAAGTCCAAGACCACCCAAACCTCTGTGTCGTTGAACTGCAGTACGCGGACGACGCCTGCGTCTGTGCACATTCTGAGGCAGAACTCCAGGATATAGTCGATTTTATTCATCGGGCATATGAAAGCATGAGCCTTACGCTTAACATCCATAAGACAAAGGTCCTTCACCAACCTGTCCTCGCCGCACAGTCATCAAGATTCATGGCGAGGCTCTTGAAAACGTGGACCACTTCCCATACCTCGGGAGCCTCTTGTCAACAAAGGCAGACATTAATACGGAGATTCAACATCGCCTCCAGTGCAGCCTTCGGCCGCCTGAGGAAAAGAATGTTCGAAGACCAGGCCCTCAAACCTACCACCAAGCTCATGGTTTACAGGGCTGTAGTAATACCTGCCCTCCTGTATGGCTCAGAGGCATGGCCGACTTACAGAAGACACATCAAGTCGCTGGAGAGATATCACCAACGATATCTCCACAAGATCCTGCAGATCTCCTGCGAGGACAGATGCACCAACATCAGTGTCCTTGCCCAGGCTTATATCCCCAGTATTGAGTGTGGCCTGTGCTTCAATCAGCTTCGCTGGGCAGGCCACATAGTTCACATGCCAGACACGAGACTCCCTAAGCAATTGCTCTACGCGAAACTCCTTCATGGCAAACGAGCCAAAGGTGGGCAGCGGAAACGTTACAAGGACACCCGCAAAGCCTCCCTGGTGAAGTGCAACATCACTTGGGAGACCCTGGCCGAAGACTGCCCTAGGTGGAGAAAGGGCTATTCGAATCTCAACGCTGCAAGCATGAAGAGGTCAGGCACAGGCAGCAGAAGGAGCGTCCGGCAAATCAGTTCCCCGCCCCCCCCCCCCCACTTCCCCCGACGAATATCTGTCCCACCTGTGACAGGGTCTGTGGCTCTCGTGTTGGACCAAGGAACTCCCTTTAATAGTGGAAGCAAGTCTTCCTCGATTCCGAAGGACTGCCTAAGATGATGACCATAATTCAAATCAGTCATTTTTTTCCTAGACTACAGTTGTTTCTAAGGTTGCAGTTGTGGTTTTCCTTCTGACAAGGGAATGTGGAATTGTTCCCACACTCTTGGGCAATAGTTCATTGTGCTCTTTCTTAATACATTGGTATTAGCGTTCTCTTTCTTGCTGTCTGTCTGTTTTTCTTTAGCAGTAAGGGGTATTTATACAAAAGCCAGCCAGTCTTGTGTGGTGCTATGAATGGCAGCTGACTTTTCCATTAATGCCACTCATTACGGGGTGGTTTAAAGCACACTCTAACTGCTGCAGCTGTTCACCAAGCTTTGGATGTGCTGCAGTGCTCCCTGCTCTTTGTGTGACATTGCCCAGTGTCACTCAGACTTCCTAGCAGCTCCCTGACAACCACAAGAATGTGGTTCAAAGCTTTCCATAGTTTTCTCTGCAGTGGTGGGAGTGAATGTTTCAGTATTAACCAGCAGTAAAAACAAAATGTCATGCGGTTTAGTTGATAAATTATGATAAAATAGTCATACTGTGAAAGCTATGCCAGCTGCTGATTGTGGAAACTTTTCCCGAGAATTATCTTGTGTTTTGTGGGGCTTCCCAGTAATTCAGTTACCATAGAAAGGTATTTGCATAATTGTGAATAGAAAGTATTCTTTTTCAACTTCATCCTTGACACTTTCAGCACCAAGCATACGAGAAGATCTCCTTTGGCATTGCTCACAGTAAGTCAGTAGATACAGCCTGTGTTTTTGTTAGTATTTTGCTTCTGTTTTTTTCTTTTCTAATTCCACTTCTCTTTTCTGCTCATCTGTGTTTTTCTTATTTCTTGATTTTCACCTAGTTAATTTGCTCTGTATTAACTTTAAATCAGCTGGTGGTTCTTGTCCACATCTCAACTTTTGATATGGGAGTGCATGCCTGATCCAAGAACAGACTATCCGTTCACTCTCCTATAGATTTCCTGAATAGATATTGCAGTGCTCTGCAACTATGGGAACTCCTACAGGAAAATAGAACCCAAAAACAAAGCACAGAACAGTGAGTAAGGAAAGCTAGTTAAATAGGAGGGGGAGGGGGGAGAATAGCAAAGGGGGAAATAGTTTTATGTTCAAATAGACCATGAACAGGCTGCATAGTCCATCTGCTAAAAGGGAGGGGAACTGCTGACGAGAGACGTCAGTGCTTAAAAGGATACAGCACATCAGGCTGTATGAATGATAAACCAGGACTTCACAGGGCACATGAAACATGGTAGGCAGGCTTATGAGATCCTTAGAAGATTTAACAGTGCATCAGTATCAATGAGCAATTTTGCTGTGGAAGGGGTAATGTTCTTCAACAGATGCAACTGTTGTACTTCCTGTTGGAATCTGGTGCAGGTTCAACCAGGAAGAAGAGCTGGAGTGGGGTTTGAGGCTTGAATGAAAAAAAACTAAGTTAAGTCTGACCATAAAGAAATGTGGGAGTGGGGATTCGGATATGAGCAACTGTTGGGAAGAGGAACAGGGTGAGAATGGATGTTACTGATGGATGCATGGAAGTGACTGTATTATGAAGATGCCGGTCATGTCAGGCTGGGTCAGATGAAGGTAGTAGATGCAACAGCGCTGCCTACTGTTCAAAGACCTACATTGCAAGATAAATAATGGCAAATGTAGGAAATTTAAGCAAGTGTTAAACAAGGCATGACTAAATAGTGACACAGTTTGGTAGGAAGTGTGTGTAGTTGCAGAATTTGTAGAATATACACACATTTAAATATATTATGCAGGGATTGCTGTATTTTCATATAAAAAGAATATCTGCCACTGTTCATTCTCAAGATTACCTTGCTGCCAAGGGTGCTCCCGTATATGTTAAATTATGATGGTAACACAAGACAATTTGCCATTGCTATCATTCTTTATCCATGCCTGCAATGTAATCTGAGATTAGATTTATTAATTAATTAAAAAAAAAATTGAACCAAACCTTTAGAAGTTATTTAAAGTGCTTTTAGCTATCTCATTAACGTTTCAGGAAAAATTGTACTGGTCAGTATTGAATTCTCAAATCACTGACTTGCAATTGATGCATAAACACAAAAGTGGGGTTGGAGGGATGAATGGAGGATTTTAAAAGACTTTAAGAGAACAGAGACAGGTTAGCAGAATGGCAGATGTGGCAATGGCAAATTTAATGTGGAGAAGTGAACAGTAATGCTTTTTTGGAGGAAAAAGGTCTGGGAGTGTACACTCAATGAAAAGGTATCGAAGGGTGTGGATGAGCAGAGATACCGAGGGGTTCAAATACATAATTCCTTGCAAGTGCAGATGGGTAAAACCATAAAAAGGGTGATAGCATGTTGGGTTTTATACAGAGTACAAGAGTACATTTTATTATGTAAGGATTGCTGTAAAACATTTTCATATAAAATTTATACAAGGCAATGTTTAAGCCACAGTTATGGAAAGGCCTTTAAAGTCATAGAGGTCTTGCACCAGGATGATGCCAGAGATACTGGGATTATTTCCATCAGAGCAGAGAAGTTTAAGAGGAGAATAAGTGAAGGTTTATAAAATTATGAAGCGTTCTGAAAAATGGAATAGGGAAGGACTATTTCCTCTGGTTGGTGAGTCAGTAACAAGGGGGTCATTCATTTAAATTAGTTTGGTTTGCTCGAGCAATGGGTTGGCACAGTCATGATAGATTAAAAGCACACCATTTGTACTATAAACTTGTGTTGTTCTAAATTGTTTCTTTAATGCATCAAAGATACCCCAAAATATTAGAGCAAGTCAAACGTCAAAAAATAGCTGTTACGAGGGTTGCACAGCGGGTTGGTATACCGAGGTGCAATGTAGATATGCAGCTGTGAATCTCCATGCAAGAGTTTTCAATGCCAGTCTATTTTTGTGAGGATGTTCCAAACAGATTAAGTTTTCTTCCCTTTAGAAAGGGAAAATTGGCGATCGGGTTAATACATGTATGTTTGACCTCAATAGAGCAGGTAGTTCAGAATGACCTTGACAAAGAATAACAACAGGAAAAGTAAGAAAGACTTGCATTTATATAGTGCCTTTCAGAATGCATGTCCACAGATCCCTGACGGTAGCAGGCCAGGTCGTTAAGGTGGTTAAGAAGGCATACGGAATGCTTGCCTTTATTAGCCGAGGAATAGAATATAAGAGCAAGTGGGTTATGCTTGAACTGTATAAAACACTGGTTAGGCCACAGCTGGGGTACTTCGTGCAATTTTGGTCACCGCATTACAGGAAAGGACCTGGTTGCACTGGAGAGAGTACAGAGGAGATTTATGAGGATGTTGCCGGGAGTGGAGAATCTTAGCTATGAGGACAGATTAGATAGGCTGGGTTTGTTTTTCTTGGAACAGAGGAGGCCGAGGGGAGACCTGATTGAGGCGTATAAAATTATGAAGGGCCTGGATAGAGTGGATAGAAAGGGCCTATTTCCCTTAACAGAAGGGCCAACAACCAGGTGGCATAAATTTAAAGTAATTGAGGTTTAGAGGGGATTTGAGGGGGAATTTTTTCACGCAGAGGGTTGTGGGGGCCTGGAACTCAATGTCTGAAAGGGTGGTAGATGCAGAAACCCTCACCACATTTTAAAAAGTGCTTGGATGTGCACTTGAAGTGCCTACAGCTGGAAAGTGCGATTAGGCTGGATAGCCTCTTGTTGGCCGGCACAGACACAATGGGCCGAAATGGCCTCCTTCCGTGCTGTAAACTTCTATGGTTCTACGAATGTCTCAAAGAACTTTACAGCCAATTAAGTACTTTTGAAGTGTAGTCAATGTTGTAAAGTAGGAAAGGCGGCACCCAATATGCACACAGCAAGGTGCCACAATCAGTAATACGGTAATGACCCGATAATTATTTTTAATGACGGTTGAGGGATAAATATTGGCTAAGGCCAACGTTCGCACGGCCACGCTGCGCTCCCGGAAACCCATGCAGCTGGCTTGCTGTCTTTTCAATGTAAAAACCGTGCATGTGCGGTATTTTTCATGGCCCAAGTGGCCACTTAAAGGGAATTAGCGGCAAAGAAAAATAGACGGAATATTGGCCAGGGCCAGGAGACCTGGATAACCCAGAGGTATGGTTGCATAGTGGTTATATTATTTGACTAATGATCCGGAGACATGAGTTCAAATCCCACCACGTGCAGCTGCGGAATTTAAATTCAGTTAATTAAATAACTCTGGAATAAAAAGCTAGTATCAGTAATGGTGATCATAAAACTACTGGATTGTCTAAAAACCCATCTAGTTCACTAATGTCCTTTAGAGAAGGAAATCTGCCGTCCTTACCCGGTCTTCCCTATATGTGACTCCATACTCTTAGCAGTGTGGTTGACTCTTAACTGCCCTCTGAAATGGCGGCTCACCACCACCTTCTCGAGGGAAATTAGGGATGCAAAATAAATGCCCACATCCAGGAACTAATTTTTTAAAAAACTCCCATGCTCTTCAAATTAGTGCCATTTTTGGGAGAGGGTGAATGGGGCCTCGGTTTAGCATCTCAGTTGAAGGATGGCACCTCCGACAGCAGCACTCCCTCAGTATTGCACTGAAGCACCAGTCTAGACTTTGAGCTCAAGTCTCTTTGGGACTTGAAACCACAGCCTTCTAACTCAGAGGTGAGAATGCTACCACTGAGCCACAGCTTACAGTAGAAAAAAACTAAGTGAGTAACAGTTGATAACATTTATTTTTCTATATTTAAAGAAGGAAGCACGAAGTAAATAAACTGAACGAAAAGGAGAAAAATGACTAGTTCTTCAGACAAGCCACCAGAGGGCAGTGTAAGTATGGGGCTCACTGACTGAGTATACTGCACACTCTCCTCTTCCTGTTAAAGCTAATAACAGTCTATTCTTGATCATTCAAAGTTGCTTTTTAAACTTAAAAAAAACACCGTAAAGTAGGAACTTGGTGTTTTAAAATGAATTATCAGATAATTTGAATGAAGAAACTTTGAATTAAGTATAGTTCTTGATGTTGTATGTTCCCGGAGGTACCTACAACTCACTCTATGCCTTGTCCGAGTGGCCAAAGAAACGGTGCTTAGATGTATTATTAATAGGTGTGACCAAAATACTGCATGGACTTAGAGTGAACAAGCTTCATGGTCTGAGTGGCCTTTCCCATTTCTAATTTCTTGCTTTCTCTGCCCCTTTTCAAAAAAAAAATTGTGAACTGTATCGAATGCATTCAACTGAAAAATATTCAACTATTAAAAAGACTTGTGGGAATGGCAAATCCTTCAAGGGCTGTAAACATCTAATGATGTCTTTTCATTGGCAGCCGCAGAGCTTTGAGATCTGTTACATGAAAGGTGACTTGTTCTCCTGCCCAGAGAAGGAAGCACTGGCACATTGTATCAGTGAAGATTGTAAGATGGAGGCAGGGATAGCGGTTTTGTTCAAGAAGAAATATGGATGCGTTGAGGAGCTACAGAATCAGAGTAAGAGAGTAAAATTATAGAAGTCATCTTAAATTGCCTTTCACTGCTGTTGATTTACCAAAGTGTTTTTTAGACCCATCAAATTCTTAACCCTTTGGAATGAAAATCAATCAAACGATAAGTTCTTTCAGAAGCAGTAAGGTGTTTCATTGTCTAACCAGCCCATGTTAGTGTTTATCTTCCACTTGAATAGCAGTCCTAATCTCATGTCCTGTTCCCATGTCCCTTTATTCCCCTTTCTTCCAACAATCTATTCTTAAATGTTGGCATGGTTTCTGCTTCAATCACGAACTCTGGTAATGTCATCTGTGTAAAATATTACTTCAATACTCTATCCTAAATCTCATGTGTTTACTTGTATCTATGCCCCCCCCTCCTTTCCCTCCCACCCCTCCATTCTAGACCACAACATAATGGTAAGTACTACAATTCATCCCCAACATGATTGAGTTTTCCAAAATCATAAAAGTAATTTCCAGGTTAGATAGGGGATGGGAAACCTGAGAATAGATTCAATAGGGAAAGAAGTAAAGCAGAAATTGGATAGCAAGATTTTAATAGCGAATCTGTACGACAGAGGAAACCAGGATTAGTAAGTAGTAATCAAAGAAGTCTTCCTGTGCTAAATGGTATATACTTTAACGCAAGGAGTCTAGCGAATAAGGCGGATGAGCTAAGAGGTCAGGTAGATACTTGGGAGTATGACATTATAGCCATTACAGAGACACGGCTGAAAGAGGGGCAGGTTTGGCAGATCAATATTCCTGGTTACAGGATTTTTAGCCAAGACAGAGAGGGGGTTAAAAAAAGGGGGTGGGGTTGCGGTACTGATTAAAGGAGCTATTCCAGCAGTGAGGAGGGATGATATGTTAGAGGGATCATCAAATGAGGCCATATGGGTCGAATTGAAAAATACAAAAGGGGCGATCACACTGCCGGGCGTGCATTACAGACCCCCAAACAGTGGCAGGGAAATAGAGAAGCAAATATGTAGGCAAATTGTTGTGAAGTCCAAAAACCATAGGGTAGTAATAGTAGGGGATTTTAACTATCCTAATACTGATTGGGACAAATATAGTGTGAAGGGTATAGAGGGTGCGGAATTCTTAAAATGCATTTGAGAACTTTTTTAGTCTGTTTGTAACAAGCCCAACACGAGAGGGGGCGGTTTTGGATTTAGTTTTGGGGAATGAAGCTGGGCAGGTGGAAAGGGGTATTAGTGGGAGAGCATTTGGGTGCCAGCGACCATAATTCAGTCAGATTCAAGTTAGTTATGGATAAGGACAAGGATAAGCCTGGAATAAAAGTCCCAAATTGGGGAAAAGCTAACTTTGCTAAGTTGAGGAGTGATTTGGACACATTGGGCTGGAAACAGCTACTTGTGGATAAATCAGTGTTGGAACAGTGGGAGGCATTCAAGGAGGGGATCAGGGAGGCTCAGCCCAAACATGTGCCCTTAAAGAAAAATGGTGGGAATAACAATTCTAGAACCCCCTGGATGTCTAGGGACTTACAAGGGAGGATAAAGAAAAAAAGGGAAGCTTATGTCATATACCGATGGCTAAGTACTATAGAATCTTTGGAGGAATATAGAAGGTTAAGAGGTAAAATTAAAAAGGATATTAGGAATGCTGAGAGAGAGCATGAAAAATTCTTGGCTAGTAAAATTAAGGAAAACCCAAAGGCGTTCGATAAATATATTAAGAGCAAGACTAAAGAACGGGTAGGGCCTATTTGAGACCATGAGGGTAATCTTTGTGTGGAGGCGGAAGATGTTGGTATGGTTCTTAATGAATACTTTGCCGTCTGTTTTCACAAGGGAAAGGGGCAATGCAGATTCTGCTATCAAGGAGGAGTGTGAAATTCTGGATGAAATAAACATAGTGAGTGATTAGATATTAAGGGATTTAGCAGCTTTGAAATTAGATAAGTCCCCAGCCCTGGATGAAATGCATCCCAGGCTGTTGAGCGAAGTAAAAAAGGAAATCGAGGCCTTGACCATCATTTTCTAGCCGTCTTTGGATTTGGGCATGGTGCTAGAGGACTGCTAATGTAGTACCCTTGTTTAAGAAGGAAGAAAGGGATAAGCCGAGTGATTACAGGCCTGTCAGCCTAACCTCCGTGATGGGAAATTTTTGGAAAAAATCCTGAAAGACAGGATAAATCTACACTTGGAAAGGCAAGGATTAGTTGGGGACAGTCAGCACGGATTTGTTAAGGGAAGATCGTGTTTGACTAACCTGATTGAATTTTTTGAGGAGGTAACTAAGAGGGTCGATGGGGGTAGTGCATACGATGTATGGACTTTGCAAAGCTTTTGATAAGGTCCCACATGGTAGACTGGTCACGAAGGTTAAAGCCCATGGGATCCAGGGCAAAGTGGCTAGTAGGATCCAAAATTGGCTTGGAGGTAGCTAGAAAGAAAGTCTCTGTTGGGATCTCATCACGACATTGCTGATTTCTGATGAAGAGTAAAAATATGGATGATGATGAAGAAATATGGTCATAATCTGGGGAAGTCACAAGCTGAGCCTAAATTCAGTAACTTAAATCATAGGTAAGGCTCATTGCATTATAAAGTAGAATTGCAGCTCATCCTGTCAACACTACAGTTGAAGTACTCAAAAAGGAATTGGGCTGAATCTCGGTTTAGCAGGCAGCAAAAGATTTATGGGACACCAAAGCAAAATACTGCGGATGCTGGAATCTGAAATAAAAACAGAAAATGGTGGAAATAATCAGCAGGTCAGGCAGCATCTGTAGAGAGAGAAAGAGAGTTAACGTTTCAGGTCGATGACCTTTCATCAAATGATTTATGGGTTTGGCATGAAGATAAGAGGGAAACTAAAATAAGGATGAGCTAAACTCATGGCCCTTGCTCCATGATCACAGTGTGGTATTGATTATTGTCTTGGAAAAATATATAGCTCAATTTATACTTTCTCTCCTGGCTCATCATCATAGGCAGTCCCTCGAAACTGAAGCTTGCTTCCACTCTAAAAGTGAGTTCTCAGGTGACTGAACAGTCCAATATGGGAATTACAGTCTCTGTCACAGGTGGGGCAGACAGTCGTTGAAGGAAAGGGTTGGTGGGGAGTCTAGTTTGCCGCACGCTCCTTCCACTGCCTGCGCTTGCTTTCTGCATGCTCTCGGTGTTGAGACTTGAGGTGCTCAGCGTCCTCCCGGCTGCTCTTCCTCCACTTAGGGCGATCTTTGGCCAGGGACCCCCAGGTGTTGGTGGGGATGTTGCATTTTATCAAGGAGGCATTGAGGGTGTCCTTGAAATGTTTCCTCTGCCCACCTGGAACTTGCTTGCCGTGTAGGAGTTCAGAGTCTTGTGTCAGGCATGCGAACAATGTGGCCCGCCCAATGGAGCTGGTCAAGTGTGGTCAGTGCTTCGATGCTGGGGATGTTGGCCTGGATGAGGGCACTAATGTTGGTGCGACTTTCCTCCCAGGGGATTTGCAGGATCTTGCGGAGACATAATTGGTGATATTTCTCCAGCTATTTGAGGTGTCTACTGTATATGGTCTACGTCTCTGAGCCATACAGGAGGGCGGGTATCACTACAGCCCTGTAGACCATAAGCTTGATGCCAGATTTGAGGGCCTGATCTTCCTCAGGCGGCCGAAGGCTGCGCTGGCACACTGGAGGTGGTGTTGAGCCTCGTCGTCGATGTCTGCCCTTGCTGAAAATAGGCTCCCGAGGTATGGAAAGTGGTCCAAGTTGTCCAGGGCCGCGCCATGGATCTTGATAACTGGAGGGCAGTGCTGTGTAGCGGGGTCAGGTTGGTGGAGGACCTTTGTCTTACGGATGTTTAGTGTAAGGCCCATGCTTTCATACGCTTCAGTGAAGATGTTGACTATGACTTGGAGTTCATCCTCTGAATGTGCGCAGACGCAAACGTCGTCCACGTACTGTAGCTCAACGACAGAAGATGGGACCGGCTTGGATCTGGCCTGGAGACAACGAAAGTTGACAGGTTCCCACTGGTTCTATAGTTTAGTTCCACTCCAGCGGGGAGCTTGTTGAGTGTGAGGTGGAGTATTGCAGCGAGGAAGATCGAGAAGAAGGTTGACGCGATGATGCAGCCCTGTGGTGGATTGGGTCTGTTGTGGATCCGTTGGTCCGGATCATGGCTTGCATGTTGTCGTGGAGCAGGTGGAGGATGGTGACAAACTTTTGGGGGCAAACGGAGGAGGGCGTTCCATAGTCCCTTGTGGTTAACAGTGTCTCCTGGCTAGAGGGATACATGCCAGCAAATTACATACAGGAGAAGTTAGAGCGGTTGGGGGAGAAAGATGGAGAATAAGTTGGCAATGTTTTTTAAAACCACCATCTCTTTTTATACTAATAAATAAGCTTCCACAATCAACAGACCTGGAAAAGTCATGTTCCTCTAACCTTAATTGGGAAGCCAGTGTATAAATAGGTCATTAGTATTGCTTGACACAAATAACTATTTGTGAAGAATGCTGGCATCTTCACAGCAGTGATGCCAAGCCCAGTGCACAGTAAGCCTACAGGAAGGTTGAAAACCTAGTCATGCAAACATAATCATCAAATTTGACTCAACAGATCTATAGTATGAAGCTATTTTTTGCAAAAACTTTACAATTTAACAACGCTTTCAGATCCATTATAAGAACATCTCTCATTGCAGTGCTGCTTGATGTTGCCTGGGTAAGGACATTCCACTATTTGGTCACGAGCACAATCATTTGTGTGTCATATGCATTCCATAGTCAATTCTACCCTCTTGATTCACTTGAGGCGTAGCTTAGAACCTTCCATCACAAAGAGATTTGTGAAGAAAGCCCTTAATTGCTCACTATGAAAATAGAACTCGTGTATAGTATAGCACCATACATAGAAATAACTAAGTAACTTGCTTTTAGTAGAAAAGCTAATGATACTGCTTCAGCTACACAGTAAATGCCCTCTCCACATTTCACACAGTACCGACACTACCTCTATTTGCACTGCAGCTGTTCACTGTAAAAGTGTTGTTGCTGTGCTCATTTCTGAGAGCGCAATAAAACTGAGTTATCTCCTGATCCATGACCCATTAGAATATGTCTAACTACTAACACAATAAGTAGCAAGTTTTTTGTTTCTATAACAGGATTGAAAAGGCCCTTGCCATCCCATGAGCTTATTGTGGATGATTGCATCTCCATCATGGCCCTGACGGAAACCTGGCTGAGGGGTGATGACACTTTACCCTTAAGTGAAACGTCCCCGCCTGGTTATACCTTCCACCACTTGCCACGCACAGACCCCCATGGCGGCGGTGTGGCTCTCCACCAAATCACACCTTGGTCTGTCCCCCTACTCCTCCAGCACTTTCTCCACATTTGAGCATCTCGCCTTATTCCACCCCTCTCACCTCTCATTTAAAATTCTCATTTTCTCAAATTCTCAAAACACCCAAGTACCATAAATTTTTTTATTACCGAGATATATTCAATGCTTTCCACCCTCACCCTCTTCACCGAATGACTTCTCATCCTTAGTGATTTCAACCTCCATCTCAATTCATCATGCTCTCTCTCCTCTGAGTTCACCAACCTCCTATCCTCCCTTAATCTCTCACTCCATGTAAACTCCCCAGTCCATATTCACGGCCAGCCCCTCGACCATGCCATCTCTTATGACCTCGCTACTCCCACCATGTCAATCGCGGATAAGGCCATCTCTGACCTCTTCCTTGTATCACTCGCCACCTACATCCCCCCACCCCCAGCAAACCTACTTCCTTCTGTGTCTGACCCTGGGGGATAAAAACTCCTTATGAAATCCAAACTGTCCAGCCTTTGGCCCTCCATTTACCATGACATTTCTGCTCAACCACATCCTCACCACCACCGTTGCCCTAGTCCCTATTAAAACAATTACTCTCTCTCATCCTGGCCATTCCCCCAGGTACGGCCCTCATCTTCACTCCCTTGAGTCCAAGGGAGGCAGACTTGAATGGATATGGCAGACGACTGGTTTAGCCAGTTTAAAAAAGGAGTCCGACAGAAAGCAGGAAACTATAGACCAGTTAGCCTAACATCTGTCGTTGGGAAAATGCTGGGGTCCATTATTAAGGAAGCCATAGCAGGCCATTTGGAAAACCATAATTCAATCAAGCAGAGTCAGCATGGTTTTATGAAAGGAAAATCATGTTTGACAAATCTGCTGGAGTTCTTTGAGGATGTAACGAGCAGGGTGGATAAGGGGGAACCAGCAGATGTGGTGTATTTGGTTTTCCAGAAGGCATTTGATAAGGTGCCACATAAAAGGTTACTGCACAAAATAAAAGTTCACGGGATTGGGGGTAATATATTAGCATGGACAGAGGATTGGCTAACTAACAGAAAACAGAGAGTTGGTATAAATGGGTCATTTCCGGTTGGCAAACAGTAACTAAATGGGGTGCCACAGGGATCGGTTCTGGGGCCTCAACTATTTACAATCTGTATTAATGACTTGGATGAAAGGACCGAGTGTAATGTAGCCAAGTTTGCTGATGATACAAAGATGGGTGGGAAAGCAAATTGTGAGGAGGACACACAAAATCTGCAAAGGGATATAGACAGGCTAAGTGAGTGGGCAAAATTTGGCAAATGGAGTATAATGTGGGAAAATGTGAGGTTATCTATTTTGGCAAAAAAATGGAAAAGCAAATTATAGTTTAAATGAAGAAAAATTGCAAAGTTCTGCAGTACAGAGGGACTTGGGGGTCCTTGCGCATGAAACACAAAAAGTTAGTGTGCAGGTACAGCAAGTAATCAGGAAGGCAAATGGAATGATGGCCTTTATTGCAAGGGGGATAGAGTATAAAAGCAGAGAAGTTCTGCTACAACTGTACATTGTATTGGTGAGGCCACACCTAGAGTACTGTATACAGTTTTGGTCTCCGTATTTAAGGGGAAGGATATATTTACATTGAAGGCTGTTCAGAGAAGGTTCACTAGGTTGATTCCGGAGATGAGGGGGTTGACTTATGAAGATAGGTTGGACCTATACTCATTGGAGTTCAGAAGAATGAGAGGTGATCTTATCAAAACATATAAGATAATGAGGGGGCTCGACAAGGTGGATGCAGAGAGGATATTTCCACTCGTAGGAAAAACTAAAACTAGGGGACATAGTCTCAAAGTAAGGGGCCACCCATTTTAAACTGAGATGTGGAGAAATTTATTCTCTGAGGGTTGTAACTCTGTGGCATTCTCTGCCCCAGAGAGCTGTGGAGGCTGGTTCTTTGAATATATTTAAGGCAGAGATACAGATTTTTGAGCGATAAGGGAGTAAAGGGTTATGGGGAACGGGCAGGGAATTGGAGCTGAGTCCACGATCATAGAAACATAGAAAATAGGTGCAGGAGCAGGCCATTCAGCCCTTCTAGCCTGCACCGCCATTCAATGAGTTCATGGCTGCTTTCTCGCCATATCCCTTGATCCCCCGAGTAGTAAGGACTTCATCTAACTCCCTTTTGAATATATTTAGTGAATTGGCCTCAACTACTTTCTGTGGTAAAGAATTCCACAGGTTCACCACTCTCTGGGTGAAGAAGTTTCTCCTCATCTCGGTCCTAAATGGCTTACCCCTTATCCTCAGACTGTGACCCCTGGTTCTGGACTTCCCCAACATTGGGAACATTCTTCCTGCATCTAACCTGTCTAAACCCGTCAGAATTTTAAACGTTTCTATGAGGTCCCCTCTCATTCTTCTGAACTCCAGTGAATACAAGCCCAGTTGATCCAGTCTTTCTTGATAGGTCAGTCCCACCATCCCGGGAATCAGTCTGGTGAACCTTCGCTGCACTCCCTCAATAGCAAGAATGTCCTTCCTCAAGTTAGGAGACCAAAACTGTACACAATACTCCAGGTGTGGCCTCACCAAGGCCCTGTACAACTGTAGCAACACCTCCCAGCCCCTGTACTCAAATGCCCTCGCTATGAAGGCCAACATGCCATTTGCTTTCTTAACCGCATGTACCTGCATGCCAACCTTCAATGACTGATGTACCATGACACCCAGGTCTCGTTGCACCTTCCCTTTTCCTAATCTGTCACCATTCAGATAATAGTCTGTCTCTCTGTTTTTACCACCAAAGTGGATAACCTCACATTTATCCACATTATACTTCATCTGCTATTCATTTGCCCACTCACCTAACCTATCCAAGTCACTCTGCAGCCTCATAGCATCCTCCTTGCAGCTCTCACTGCCACCCAACTTAGTGTCATCCGCAAATTTGGAGATACTGCATTTAATCCCCTCGTCTAAATCATTAATGTACAATGTAAACAGCTGGGGCCCCAGCACAGAACCTTGCGGTACCCCACTAGTCACTGCCTGCCATTCTGAAAAGTACCCATTTACTCCTACTCTTTGCTTCCTGTCTGACAACCAGTTCTCAATCCATGTCAGCACACTACCCCCAATCCCATGTGCTTTAACTTTGCACATTAATCTCTTGTGTGGGACCTTGTCGAAAGCCTTCTGAAAGTCCAAATATACCACATCAACTGGTTCTCCTTTGTCCACTTTACTGGAAACATCCTCAAAAAATACCAGAAGATTTGTCAAGCATGATTTCCCTTTCACAAATCCATGCTGACTTGGACCTATCATGTCACCATTTTCCAAATGCGCTGCTATGACATCCTTAATAATTGATTCCATCATTTTACCCACTACTGAGGTCAGGCTGACCGGTCTATAATTCCGTTTTCTCTCTCCCTCCTTTTTTAAAAAGTGGGGTTACATTGGCTACCCTCCACTCGATAGGAACTGATCCAGAGTCAATGGAATGTTGGAAAATGACTGTCAATGTATACGCTATTTCCAAGGCCACCTCCTTAAGTACTCTGGTATGCAGTCCATCAGGCCCTGGGGATTTATCGGCCTTCAATCCCATCAATTTCCCCAACACAATTTCCCTCAGTTCCTCCTCCTTACTAGACCCTCCGACCCCTTTTATATCCGGAAGGTTGTTTGTGTCCTCCTTAGTGAATACCGAACCAAAGTACTTGTTCAATTGGTCCGCCATTTCTTTGTTCCCCGTTATGACTTGCCCTGATTCTGACTGCAGAGGACCTACGTTTGTCGTTACTAACCTTTTTCTCTTTACATACCTATAGAAACTTTTGCAATCCGTCCTAATGTTCCCTGCAAGCTTCTTCTCGTACTCCATTTTCCCTGCCCTAATCAAACCCTTTGTCCTCTTCTGCTGAGTTCTAAATTTCTCCCAGTCCCCGGGTTCGCTGCTATTTCTGGCCAATTTGTATGCCACTTCCTTGGCTTTAATACTATCCCTGATTTCCCTTGATAGCCACGGTTGAGCCACCTTCCCTTTTTTATTTTTACGCCAGACAGGAATGTACAATTGTTGTAATTCATCCATGCGGTCTCTAAATGTCTGCCAATACCCATCCACAGTCAACCCCTTAAATATCATTCGCCAATCTATCCTAGCCAATTCACGCCTCATACCTTCAAAGTTACCCTACTTTAAGTTCTGGACTATGGTCTCTGAATTAACTGTTTCATTCTCCATCCTAATGCAGAATTCCACCATATTATGGTCACTCTTCCCCAAGGGGCCTTGCACAATGAGATTGCTAATTAATCCTCTCTCATTACACAACACCCAGTCTAAGATGGCCGCCCCCCTAGTTGGTTCCCCGACATATTGGTCTAGAAAACCATCCCTTATGCACTCCAGGAAATCCTCCTCCACCGTATTGCTTCCAGTTTGGCTAGCCCAATCTATGTGCATATTAAAGTCACCCAATATAACTGCTGCACCTTTATTGCATGCACCCCTAATTTCCTGTTTGATGCCCCCCCAACATCACTACTACTGTTTGGAGGTCTGTACACAACTCCCACTAACGTTTTTTGCCCTTTGGGCATGATCTTATTAAATAGTGGAGCAGGCTCGAGGGGCCAAATGACCTACTCCTGCTCCTATTTCTTATGTTCTTAGTCATTCACCGCCAGATCTGGCTGGACCACATGAAGCATTATCGGATCCTGCTGTCGTCTGTCAAAATTGTTCACTATTCCAGAATCATTTTGGAATGCAAAGATGAACACCGGCTTCTATTCTCCACTGCTAACCATCTTCTTAAACCCCTCTCCCCTGTCTCATCCATCCTCTCCTGCAACAACAAATGTGAGGAGCTCATGGACATCTTTTTCTCTAAGATTCAGACCATCCGTTCAGCTGCATCTGCCACTTCCCTTCCTTCCCCTAGTCCACCAGGCCAAACTTCCTCTAAGTTTCTCTCTGCCCTAGCCCTGCTCACATCTTTCTCCAGTTTCTCCGATCTCCCTTCATGACCTCTCCGTGCTCACCTTGTCCATGAGACCTGTTTCCTGCTCCCTTGACCCTATTCCCACCAAATTGCTGACCACCCAACATCCTTTTCTGGCTCCCATGTTAGCTGACATTGTTAACGGTTCTTAGGTACTGTCCCCCTCTCCTTCAAATCTGCCGTCATCACCCCCTCCTCAAAAAAAAAACCCTTGACCCCTCTGTCCTTGCAAACCACATCCCCTTTCTTCTCCAAAGTCCTTGAACGTGTTGTCACCTCCCAAATCCATGCCCATCTTTCTCATAACTCCATGTTTGAATCCCTCCAATCACGTTTCCACCCAGCCACAGTAGCGAAATTGCTCTCATCAAAGTCACAAATTACGTCCTTTGTGACTGTGACAAAGGTAAATTATTCCTCCTCGTTCTTGACTTGTCTGCAACCATGGTTGACCACTCCATTCTTCTCCAATGCCTCTCCACCATCGTCCAGCTTGGTGGGACTGCACTCGCCTGGTTCCATTCTTATCTATCTAATTGCAGCCAGAGAAACACCTGAAATAGCTTCTCGTCCCGCTCCCACATCGTTACCTCTGGTGTCCCCCAAGGATCGATCCTTAGCTCACTCCTATTTCTCATCCACATGTATGCTGATGACACCCAGCTCTACCTCACTACCGCTTCTTTCCACCCCTCCATGGTCTTTAACTTGTCAGACTGCTTCTCCGACATCCTGTTCTGGATGAGGAGATATTTCCTCCAAATAAATATTGGGAAGACTAAAGTCATTATTTTTGGTCCCTGCCACAAATTCCATTCCCTAGCCACTGACTCCATCCCTCAGCCTAACATTTGTCTGAGGCTGAACCACACTGTTTACAACCTTGGTGTCATATTTGACCCTGAAATTAGCTTCTGACCACATATTCGCAGCATAACTAAAACTGCCAATTTCCACATAAATAACATCGCCTGGCTCCACCCTTGCCTCAGTTCACTCACTGCTGAAACCTTCATCCATGCCTTTGTTACCTCGAGACTTGGCTATTCCAACGTGTTCCTGGCTGACCTCCCACATTCTACCTTATGTAAGCTTGAGGTCATCCAAAATGCGGCTACCCGTGTCCTAACTCACACCAAGTCCTGTTCACCAATTACCCCTGTGCTCACTGACCTACATTGGCTCCCGGTTAAGCAATGCCTCGATTTCAAAATTCTCATCCTTGTTTTCAAATCCATCCATGCCCTCGCGCCTCCCTATCTCTGTAATTTCCTTCAGCCCACAATAAACCAAAAGTGGGCAGAGGAAACACTACAAGGACACCCTCAAAGCCTCCCTGATAAAGTGCAACATCCCCACCGACACCTGGGAGTCCCTGGCCAAAGACTGCCCTAAGTGGAGGAAGTGCATTGGAGAGGGCGCTGAGCACCTCGAGTCTCATTGCCGAGAACATGCAGAAATCAAGTGCAGGCAGCGGAAAGAGCGTACGGCAAGCCTGTCCCACCCTCCCTTACCCTCAATGACTATCTGTGCCACCTGTGACTTGGACTGTTTAGCCACCTAAGGACTCATTCTAAGAGTGGAAGCAAGTTTTCCTCGATTCCGAGGGACTGCCTATGATGACAATTCCCCCAGAGATAGACAGTTTCTTAACCGATAAAGGATTAAGGGGTTATGCGGAGTGGGCAGGAAAGTGGACCTGAGTCCATGATCATATCAGCCATGATCGTATTAAATGGCGGAGCAGGATTGAGGGGCTGCATGGCCTATTCCTGTTCCTATTTCTTATGTTCTTTTGTGTGCGCTCCTCTAAGTCTGCCCTCTTGAGCATCCCTGATTATAATCACTCAACCATTGTTGGGCGTGCCTTCTGTTGCCTTGGCCCTAAGCTCTGGGATTCCCTGCCTAAACCTCTACGCCTCTCTACCTCTCTTTCCTCTTTTAACACGCTCCTTAAAACCTACCTCTTCGACCAAGCTTTTGGTCTCCTGCCCTAATTTCTTATGTGGCTCGGTGTCAAATTTTTTGTCTTGTAATACTCCTGTGAAGCGCCTTGGCCATTTTACTACGTTAAAGGCACTATACAAATATAAGTTGTTGTTGAAAATTGACCAGATTATTAGTTGTTCTTCTGTTCCTTTTCCTCAAATCAGATTTCTATTTGCTAACGTAATGCGATGTATAATTTTAGTCATGTTGCTTTGTCATCAGATTGTTGCACCTTCTCTGCATTGACATGTTAACTAAAATCATAACTATTTTAATTGGTGATTTTCTTCACAGAAAAGAAGACCGGGGATGTGGCAGTGCTGCAGAAAGATCAGAGATACATTTACTATTTGGTAATGGATCCAACCATATTTTAGTCAATTGAGTATTACAGGAAAGATGTGATTGCACTAGAGAGGGTACAGAAGAGATTTACGAGGATGTTGCTGGTCTGGAGAAATTTAGCTATGAGGAAAGATTGGATAGGCTGTGTTTGTTTTCTTTGGAACAGAGGATGCTGAGGGGGGATTTAATTGAGGCATATAAAATTATGAGGGGCCGAGATAGAGTGGATAGGAAGGACCCTATTTCCCTTAGCAGAGGGTCAACAACCAGGGAGCATAGATTTAAAGTAATTGGTAGGAGGTTTAAAGGGGATTTGAGGGGAAATTTCTTTACCCAGAGTATGGTGGGGGCCTGGAACTCTGCATGAAAGGGTGGTAGAGGCAGAAACCCTCACCACATTTAAAAAAAATACTTGGATATGCACTTGAAGTGTAGTAACCTAAAGGCTACGGACCAAGAGCTGGCAAGTGGGATAGGCTGGATAGCTCTTTGTCGGCCGGCTTGGACACAATGGGCCACAATAGACTCCTTCCGTGCTGTAAATTTCTATGATTCTATGAGTAATGGGATTATTATTTAACATATAAATTATCTAAACATCACGGATGCAGAATTATTTGAAAAAGTACATTTTCACGGTTTTGGCATGAAATCAACAAAATTGTTGCTTTTGATGTTACATTTTCTTTGTATTTTTTCAAAATACAGTACACACCTTATAACAAGTTTGTGATATACCGTATATACTCGCGTATCCTACGATCTCACGTATCATGCGACCCCTAAATTTTCGTCCCCAAAACATGATTTTATCATATATCTTATGTATCATGCGAGTCACTTTTTTGAGATACTAGATGCCACTAGGCTAGGCTTTCAAACAAGTTTAATAAGTACCCAACACGTAACAAGTACCCTAACACATAACAACGATCGAATACAGACCTTAACAACCGAATCATGAAACATCGAGTGGATTCTGTTGTGAAAGCTGTTCGCGAATCGAACACCGATATAGCAATCATTCCAGCTGGCTTGACTAGCGTCGTTCAGCCACTTGACGTATCCATTAATAAGCCATTTAAAGACAATATAAGAAAGAAATGGAATGACTGGATGATGGAAGGAGAGAAATAATTTACGAAGGGAGGGAATATGAAGGCTCCGGATTTGCCTCCACTGTGTTTGCGGGTAAAAGAAGCATGGGCTGAGATAGATGGAGATTTGATTGTTAAAGCCTCTAATAATGCAGCAAACTTCAGAGGGAGTTGTGGGTGGCGATCTCTAGACCACAGCAAAGATACAGTACAAGTGACAATAGATGCTGCAATCCAGCCCAGGAGATACCTGCCGAGATTCAGCGTGGATACGGTCTGCTTAACAGCCTAACAGCCTAATCTTGGCCAGCACTTCACACCCGCAAATTTTGTATCTCGCGTATCATGCGACCCCCCAAATTTAGGTTACAATTTAGGTCTTCAAAAGTCGCATGATACGCGAGTATATACGGTACCTGCAAAAATGAAGTAACTGCTCTTCAATATTTTTGTTAATCAGAAGTAAAAATACAGCATTCAATCTCTTATTAAAAAAAAATAACAGTTTTCTTATGTGCTAGACTTGACTATAAACCCATCAATCTTCTGCTCGCTCACAGTTCTGTCATTTTATGTTTGTACAACCTTCATCTATTATTTGCTGTCAAACGAGGCTTTAATTTCTACTTGCATTTTGGTGCTTTTAGTTAATGATCTAACTCAAACGTGCCAACTTCTTGCTAAGTTATGAATATAATATAAAGCAGTTTAAAGTTGTAATATCTTCCTCATCTAACTGACTTTCTGATACTCATGTAATCTAGGTGAGCCAGTGCATTTGGGCACAAACCCAGGAACATCTCCACTTTAATACTTCCTAATCATCATTGCCTACCTCATTATGTGAGACAGTTACAGGGAGTTGCCTGAAATTAAGTGATTTGATTCTTCTACAGATCACTAAAAAGGTGGCATCAGATAAGCCAACTTATGATGACCTGCAGAGCAGCCTCAAGGCCATGAAGAACCACTGCCTGGATAATGAAGTCTTGCACATCTCAATGCCTAAGTAATAATGATGGAGAAGTTGAATTTGTTGCTTTTACTACAATTTTATCACAATTGTCTATTTGTTTTGTATTATAGATAAACTTGATTGTTCCAAAGTCTTCCTTTCTGGCCTGCAATCCTCAACCCTGCACAACTTCCAACTTTTCCAAAGTTGAACTGCCAGTATCCTGTCCTACACTGTTACCCATCACCATGTCCAAAGTAATGTGCACTAGCTTTCTGTTCTCCAGTGTACTAAATTTAATGCCTAATCCTCATCAGATTCCTCCACAATCTTGCCCACCCTATTTCTGCAACTTCCATTTATCTCTTTTCCCCTCTACACAACAAACAAAACTTCAATCCCCTGACTGTCCTTCTTTGCATTTCCGCCACTTTTCCTTTGAAATATAGAAACATAGAAAATAGGTGCAGGAGTAGGCCATTTGGCCCTTCGAGCCTGCACCGCCATTCAATGAGTTCATGGCTGAACGTGCAACTTCAGTACCTCATTCCTGCTTTCTCGCCATACCCCTTGATCCCCCTAGTAGTGAGGACTACATCTAACTCCTTTTTGAATATATTTAGAAACATAGAAAATAGGTGCAGGAGTAGGCCATTCGGCCCTTCTAGCCTGCACCGCCATTCAATGAGTTCATGGCTGAACATGCAACTTCAGTACCCCATTCCTGCTTTCTCACCATACCCCTTGATCCCCCTAGTAGTAAGGACTTCATCTAACTCCTTTTTGAATATATTTAGTGAACTGGCCTCAACAACTTTCTGTGGTAGAGAATTCCACAGGTTCACCACTCTCTGGGTGAAGAAATTCCTCCTCATCTCGGTCCTAAATGGCTTACCCCTTATCCTTAGACTGTGTCCCCTGGTTCTGGACTTTCCCAACATTGGGAACATTCTTCCTGCATCTAACCTGTCTAACCCCGTCAGAATTTTAAACGTTTCTATGAGGTCCCCTCATTCTTCTGAACTCCAGTGAATACAAGCCCAGTTGATCCAGTCTTTCTTGATAGGTCAGTCCCGCCATCCCGGGAATCAGTCTGGTGAACCTTCGCTGCACTCCCTCAATAGCAAGAATGTCCTTCCTCAGGTTAGGAGACCAAAACTGTACACAATACCCCAGGTGTGGCCTCACCAAGGCCCTGTACAACTGTAGCAACACCTCCCTGCCCCTGTACTCAAATGCCCTCGCTATGAAGGCCAACATGCCATTTGCTTTCTTAACCGCCTGCTGTACCTGCATGCCAACCTTCAATGACTGATGTACCATGACACCCAGGTCTCTTTGCACCTCCCCTTTTCCTAATCTGTCACCATTCAGATAATAGTCTGTCTCTCTGTTTTTACCACCAAAGTGGATAACCTCACATTTATCCACATTATACTTCATCTGCCATGCATTTGCCCACTCACCTAACCTATCCAAGTCGCTCTGCAGCCTCATAGCATCCTCCTCGCAGCTCACACTGCCACCCAACTTAGTGTCATCCGCAAATTTGGTGATACTACATTTAATCCCCTCGTCTAAATCATTAATGTACAGTGTAAACAGCTGGGGCCCCAGCACAGAACCTTGCGGTATCCCACTAGTCACTGCCTGCCATTCTGAAAAGTCCCCATTTACTCCTACTCTTTGCTTCCTGTCTGACAACCAGTTCTCAATCCATGTCAGCACACTACCCCCAATCCCATGTGCTTTAACTTTGCACATTAATCTCTTGTGTGGGACCTTGTCGAAAGCCTTCTGAAAGTCCAAATATACCACATCAACTGGTTCTCCCTTGTCCACTCTACTGGAAACATCCTCAAAAAATTCCAGAAGATTTGTCAAGCATGATTTCCCTTTCACAAATCCATGCTGACTTGGATCTATCATGTAACCTCCTTCCAAATGCACTGCTATGACATCCTTAATAATTGATTCCATCATTTTACCCACTACCGATGTCAGGCTGACCGGTCTATAATTCCCTGTTATCTCTCTCCCTCCTTTTTTAAAAAGTGGGGTTACATTGGCTACCTTCCACTCGATAGGAACTGATCCAGAGTCAATGGAATGTTGGAAAATGACTGTCAATGCATCCACTATTTCCAAGGCCACCTCCTTAAGTACTCTGGGATGCAGTCCATCAGGCCCTGGGGATTTATCGGCCTTCAATCCCATCAATTTCCCCAACACAATTTCCCGACTAATAAGGATTTTCCTCAGTTCCTCCTCCTTACTAGTCCCTCCGACCCCTTTTATAACTGGAAGGTTGTTTGTGTCCTCCTCAGTGAATACCAAACCAAAGTACTTGTTCAATTGGTCCGCCATTTCTTTGTTCCCCGTTATGACTTCCCCTGATTCTGACTGCAGAGGACCTACGTTTGTCTTTACTAACCTTTTTCTCTTTACATATCTATAGAAACTTTTGCAATCCGTCTTAATGTTCCCTGCAAGCTTCTTCTCGTACTCCATTTTCCCTGCCCTAATCAAACCCTTTGTCCTCCTCTGCTGAGTTCTAAATTTCTCCCAGTCCCCAGGTTCGCTGCTATTTCTGGCCAATTTGTATGCCATTTCCTTGGCTTTAATACTATCCCTGATTTCCCTTGATAGCCACGGTTGAGCCACCTTCCCTTTTTTATTTTTACGCCAGACAGGAATGTACAATTGTTGTAGTTCATCCATGCGGTCTCTAAATGTCTGCCATTGCCCATCCACAGTCAACCGCTTCAGTATCATTCGCCAATCTATGCTAGCCAATTCACGCCTCATACCTTCAAAGTTACCCTTCTTTAAGTTCTGGACCATGGTCTCTGAATTAACTGTTTCATTCTCCATCCTAATGCAGAATTCCACCATATTATGGTCACTCTTCCCCAAGGAGCCTCGCACAACGAGATTGCTAATTAATCCTCTCTCATTACACAACACCCAGTCTAAGATGGCCTCCCCCTAGTTGATTCCTCGACATGTTGGTCGAAAAAACCATCCCTTATGCACTCCAGGAAATCCTCCTCCACCGTATTGCTTCCAGTTTGGTTAACCCAATCTATGTGCATATTAAAGTCACCCATTATAACTGCTGCACTTTTATTGCATGCACCCCTAATTTCCTGTTTGATGCCCTCCCCAACATCACTACTACTGTTTGGAGGTCTGTACACAATTCCCACTAACGTTTTTTGCCCTTTGGTGTTCTGCAGCTCTACCCATATAGATTCCACATCATCCAAGCTAATGTCTTTCCAAACTATTGCCTTAATTTCCTCCTTAACCAGCAATGCTACCCCACCTCCTTTTCCTTTTATTCTATCTTTCCTGAATGTTGAATACCCCTGGATGTTGAGTTCCCAGCCCTGATCATCCTGGAGCCACGTCTCCGTAATCCCAATCACATCATATTTGTTAACATCTATTTGCACAGTTAATTCATCCACCTTATTGCGGATACTCCTTGCATTAAGACACAAAGCCTTCAGGCTTGTTTTTTAACACCCTTTGTCCTTTTAGAATTTTGCTGTACAATGGCCCCTTTTGTTCTTTGCCTTGGGTTTCTCTGTTGTAGAGAATTCCACAGGTTCACCACTCTCTGGGTGAAGAAGTTTCTCCTCATCTCGGTCCTAAATGGCTTATCCCTTATCCTTAGACTGTGACCCCTGGTTCTGGACTTTCCCAACATTGGGAACATTCTTCCTGCATCTAACCTGTCTAAACCCGTCAGAATTTTAAACACTTCTATGAGATCCCCTCTCATTTGCTTCAGCCTTGATGGCAGCACCTTCAGCTGCTTTCTTTCTACTCTCTGCCGCTATCTCCCTTTACTCATTTGTGCTTCCTCTTCTATTTCCTCTGAAAACTTGCCTAAAATCCATCTTTTTGACTAAGCTTTCAGTTATCTTTTTAGATCCCTCCCTCCATGCCTTGGCACCCATTTTCCTGTCTATTTCCATTGTGAAGCGCTTTGCGAGGGTGGGATGCATAAGAGCCAGAGTTGAAGGAACAAAGAGTTCTCAAGGATTGGATTAGGTTAGAGATAGTCCGGGGCAGGACCACAAATGGATTTTTACAAGGAGATGAAAATGTTAAATTTGAGCTATCAGTGGTATGAGTCACCACCAGGCTCAGAGAGATGAGTTCACCGCATTGTCTGAATCTATGCATTAAACATGTATATAGGTGAGAAAGACCATTCTCATCCCCTCAAACCACCTGTTGGCTAATCACAGAATACATGCAGAGCAACTATGAAGAAATCTTCAGAACAAACAATTCTGTCCTGGTCACCAGAGAGTGATAGTGTAGAGGATAAGGGAAAATATTTTAAAAATCAAACTGTGGAATCATTGGTGCTCTGTTCATACTGACTGTGAGCACAGATGATCCAATGAGAAATCACTATGGGTGTGGAGAGACTCTGTTCAGACTGATTTTGGTAGTTCAGCTGTATGCGAACAACTTCTTTTGAACAACCATTCAAAACTTTGAAGCTTAAAGAGAGTGGTGATGAAATTGGTGTTAAAATGAGTAAAATAAATAAACTGCCAGTTCTTTGGTTGTTATTTCTTTAGTTCACTAAAGATGTAGTTGTATTTACAAAGGAGTTGGTGGCAGCAGTGAATAGTGAAGCAAAATGTGCTAGAACCTAGTGAAATGTTGTTTGCCACATCAGCATTTGGTTACGAGGATTGTCAGTACATCAGCTATCTTGTATTACTGCAATTACAACATAGTGCTGATTTTTAATGGACCAGCTGAAAGGCATGATATAGATCAAATCATTTCATAAGAAGGCCTTGAGTAAAGAATGACACACACCGTGTGAGGAGCAATGACAGGACTAATAAAGTAATTGCATGGTATGTTAACACCTGAGTCATCCATTTGGGTTCTTGTGGGCATTCAGGACTCATCATAAAAATGCAGTCAGGCACTGATTTTTGGAATAAAAACAGGAATTGCTGAAATACTCAGCAGGTCAGGTAGCATTTGTGGAGAGAGAAACAGAGTTAATGTTTCAGGTCGATGACCTTTTGTCTGAACTGATTTTTGGGTTCCACTGGTTGAGTTTGCTTAATTCACGTCACAACATATGAATTAGGAGCAGGAGTAGGCCAAATGACCCTTCAAGCCTGCTCTGCCATTCAGTAAGATCATGGCTGATCTTCTACCTCAACTCTACTTTCCCACCCGATCCCCATAATCCCTCGATTCCCCTAGAGTCCAAAAATTTATCTATCTCAGCCCTGAATATACTCAACAATTCAGTATCCACAGCCCTTTGTGGTAGAGAATGCCAAAGATTTACCGCCCTCTCAGTGAAGAAATTCCTCCTCACCTCAGTCTTAAATGGCTGACCCCTTTATCCTGAGACTATACCCCCTAATTCTAGACTCTCAGCCCAGGGAAAACAACCTCTCAGCATCTACCCTGTCAATCCCCCTCAGAATCTTGTATGTTTCAATTAGATCACCCCTCTTTTACTAAACTCCAGACAGTATAGGCCCAATTTATTCAACCTCTACTTGGAGGACAAACCTTTCATCCCAGGGATCAATCTCGTGAACCTTTGTTGCACCGCCCCTAAGGCAAGTATGTCCTTCCTCAGATAAGAAGACCAAAACTGCAGTCTTTTAGCCTATAGACTGCTGGCAGGTTCAGAAAACTTCTGGGTGTTTGAGATGCCATCAGCTTTTTTTTCATGTTCACTGACTCCCATTATGTGTGTCATGCTCTACTAAAAGCCTGATTTGTTTCAGTCCATTGAGGCCCAAAACTCTAAAGATTGGCCTAATTATCTCAAGTTATCTCATCTGTTGATAACCCAATTGCAAGTAGGCCAGATAACTTGTGCATGGCACAACAGGTGTTAAATCCTTAATATGATGTACATTGGGATTCAGCAATTTTTCATTCTAATGGTGTTTATTTACCCGGGATCTGGCTTAACTTCATTGTTACGATAATTACTGTTTTCTCTGCAGGATCGGATGTGGACTGGACAACTTGGAATGGGACAAAGTTTCAGCGATAATTCAAGATGTCTTTAAGAACACAAATATTACAATCACTGTGTACACTTTGTGAGGATGTCTGTGTTACAATTGCAATATACTGTAAAAAGCACAAGTATCCTACACATAGTTTGAGCTATTGGGGATAGATGGGCATGAAATGGTGACTCAGGTTCTTTTTATTGGTTACCTGTTTGATTCCTATCATTTGGTGATTAAAGTTTGCTGCTTCTGTTGGCAGATCTTGAAACTAATAACTGAACAATTAATTGTTTTTTTTACGATGTATGTATATCAATAAGTTCATAAGACATCATGGGGTGAAATCCATCTCATAATGGAAAGCAGAAGAGGGCCTGTTGTTTAATCTGCTAGCAAAATCACCATACTTGCGAATCACAAATTTCAACTTGTGCATTCCCACAATTTATTTAATGAATTGATTTTTTTCAGAGAAAAACAAACATTTTGCATTTTTGCTACAGGAATTTCACCTCCATAATGTATGTAGTAATTCAGTTTGTTTTCAGGCTGAGATTTGTCAAAATGCCAGACAATTTTGCATTAATTTAAACTTGATCAGCCATGATCTTATTGAATGGTGGTTCAGGCTCGAAGGGTTGAATGGCCTACTGCACCTATTTTCTATGTTTCTATGCAACTTGAGTGAACCTGTTCACATGTCCTTAATGTATAAGTTTCTTCTCTTACTCTTTATAAATTCAAACCTGTTGTTGAGAGAAGGCTGTTGCCATGGAATTATTGTACTGATAAACAGTATTTTTTTCTGTTACTGTTTACATAGACTTTTATAGCACTGAAGCACCATTCAGTCCACCAGGTTTATGCTGGTGTTTAAGCTCCACGTGAGCCTCCTCCCGCCTTACTTCATCTCACCCTATCAACATATCCTTCTGTTCCTTTTTCCCTCATGTACTTGCTTTCACCTTAAATGCACCTATGTTATTCACGTTAACAACTACATGTGGTAGTGAGTTCCATATTCTCATCACTCTCTGAGTAAAGAAGTTTTTCCTGAATTCCCTATTGGATTTAGTATGGTCCCTAGTTTTGGACTTCCCCACAAGTGGAAATGTCTACCCTATCGAATCCCTTCATATTACCTCTATCAGCTCACCTCTGCCTTTTTTTCAGAGAAAAGAACCCCAGCCTGATCAGTTTTTCCTGATACCCTCTCAGTTCTGGTATTATCTTCGCAAATCCTTTTTGCACTTTCCCCAGTGCTTCTATTTCCTTTTTGTAATGTGGAGACCAGAACTGTACACCGTACTCCAAGTGTGATCTAACTAAGGTTCTATATAAGTTTAACATAACTTCTATGCTTTTGAATTCTATTCCTCTAGAAATGAACCCATGCTTTGGTTGTACAATTATAGCTTTGTTAATCTGTTCCTACTTAATGATTTGTGACCCTGTATCCCTAGATTCTTTTGCACCTCTATCCCATTTCGACTCTTATTTTCCAAGGAGTAGGTGGCCTCCTTATTCCTCCTACCAAAATGCATCACCTCACACTTATCGATATGGAAATTCATTTATTATTTACATGCCCATTCTGCAACTTGTTACTGTCATCTTGTACTTTGTTGCAGTCTTCCTCAGTATTAATTATACCTCCAATTTGGTGTCTCTGTGGTTTTGATATTGTACTTCTGATTCCCAAGTCCATGTCATTTCATCATCATCATAGGCAGTCCCTCGAAACGAGGCTGACTTGCTTCCACGCCAAAAAGGGATGAGTTCACAGGTGTTTCAATGAAGAACCTAATATTCCAGATCCCGAACTACATCTTGAAAGGTGGAAGATGCCTGTGTGTAGATTTTTTAACGTGTGGTGGCGTTGCACACCAGCCACCACACGGGTTTGAAGAGCTAGGTCTTGGTCCAGTGGCAAGGATTACCCAAGACGACTGGAGGTCTGCTCTGCTGCGCGGGCCTAGTGTGTGCACATATTGCAGTGGACTGGCCTGTGCTGCCTCTGTGCCCTCACCTTTTCTTGCCCCGAACTCACGCCTCTCCTGGGTCCTGATCACATCCCTTTGCATTCTCTCTCCATTCCTTCGCCCCGACCTCGCCGCTCCTGCTGTACCTGCCCACGCTTGATGACGTCCCTCTTCGCTGCTGTCACCCTTCTGCAAGAGCTCGCGCTGTACCTTGAAGTAATATGCCGCCATGCTGTCCTGGGGTGGCCGATCGCCGCTCCTTTTATGACCCCGACCTGCCGCTGATTGTTTCTCGCAGGTCGGGGCATTTATGTAAATGTTGAACAAGAGTGATCCCAGCACTGATCCCTGTGCAACACCTCTTTCCACCTTCTGCCAGTCTGAGTAACTACCTTTGCCAGTCTGAGTAACTACCTTTAACTCTTACTGTTTTGTAGCCAGTTTACTATCCATTTTGCTACTTGTCCGCTACCTCCACATGCTCTGACCTTAGTCATGAGACTACTGTGCAGTACCCTTATCAAAGATCTTTTGAAGTCCATTTATATTACATCCACTGCATTACCCTTGCCTACTCTTTTTATTACTTCTTCAAAGAATTCAATAAGGTTGGCCAAGCAAGACCTTACCTATTGAAATTCGTGCTGACTATTCATTATATTTTTGATTTCTAGATGTTTATTATACCTTTGAGTAAAGATTCCACTGACGTTAAGCGAACTGGTCATCTTATATGTTTCAGTGAGATCACCTTTCATTCTTCTAAACTCCAGTAAGTATGGGCCCATTCTACCCATAGGACAACCTTCTCATTCCAGGAATCAATCTAGTGAACCTTCGTTGCACCGCGTCTTAGGTAAGTATTTCACTCTTCGATAAAGAGACCAAAACTGTGCACAGTATTCTAGGTGTGGTCTCATCAAAGCCCTGTACAATTGTAGCAAGACTTCATGGGGCCAAAATTCCCCCTTCCGATAAGGCCTCTGTTGCCTGAAAGGAACGGCGCAGAATGGACACCGAGTTTCCGCGGAGGGACAGCCATTATTTTAATTGCACTTCCTCAGGGTCGGAGCCGTGTAAGGGACCGCTCCGCCCAATCCCACCCCCCCCCACCCCCTCCAAAACCTTGCCGGCGGCGTGCATGCGCCGACCCCTTATCGACTGGCGGTGACCCCTTCATGAATTTGTCCCACGGGAAATATTCCCTTTGTGGAATTGCCCCAAGGGAGCGCCACCGGTCAGAGACCCCACCAGCTTTTTCTGTTGGTGCACTTCTTGGTCGTTAATTTATTTAAAAATCGCAACCCCTTGTGTAAGGGACACTTTTTAAAAGGGGTATCTGGAGGATCGATGTTCCTGCAGACTGGCTATCAAAAATAATCAAAACTGCATTTAGAGGCAGCGAGATAAATGGACGGATTCCCCAACTGGACTCTTCTGCTGAGGAGGGGGAACATGCAGCGAGTGCTGGTCGTGTGTCCACTGTACCCGAATTTCTATCCAGGTGTCTTGTCAATCATGTACAGGGAGGCTAGCCACCCAGTTTTGTGATGTTGCCTGTGACCCCCTGAAAGTAGCACATGGTTTGCAAAACCGGGGACTTCGAAGCTTACCCACGACTGAAGTAAGACTGCTATTAAATTCCAGTCCATCAGCTCAGCAGTGACCACAGGGCTGAATTAATTCACTCCACTGTCGAACTACCCTGGCCACTTCAGTTATCTGCATCCCTTTCTGTGACAAGCCACTAAATGTAAGCAAAACTATCATTTTCTGGCTCGCCCATTTTTTTGCACAGGGGTGTAACATTTTCAACCTTTCAATCTTTGGTACAGTTCCCATTTTCAAAGACTTTGGGAAAATTATAGTAAGTAACTCTACTATCTCCTCCAACCTCATGGTGTTCCCGGATGCAAACCATCTGGGTCTGGTGACTTCTATTTTTAGTACGAATAGCTTATTTTATGAATACAGTGCCCTTTAAAACAATTTTATCTCCAGCAGTGGCTCATCCACATCTTCCTCAGGCACTCTTACATTCCTGCTCTCATCTTCCTCCGTAAACACAGATGAAGTAATTATTTAGCCTCTCCACAGTCAAGTTAAAGGTGGTTTCCTTTGTCTCTGAATAGTCCCATCCCTTCTTTAGCAATCCTTTTACTTCTTATGCTAGTGTACCAATTAGCAAACTAAATTACTCATGTTTTTATTATCTTTACTGACTGGACCCCAGAATTCAGAATCCTGGGTCAGTGTAGCTTCCCTGTTTCCTTTGCTTCTGTTCCTAGCTCAGGTGTCTAATCTCTGGAATCAGTTTAGTTGCCTTCCTCTGCACCTTCTCCAAAGCCAGGAGGCCCCCAGAATAATAGAATAATCACATTTGTAAGTTGTACCCCAATACTCTATACAAGTTCACTATTACTTATGCTTCTGGCTGTACACCTCAGCTAGCTTTGCCACCCCTGGAAGTTGACTAGTTTCAACCACTTCAATCGTTTAAGAAAAAAAGCAGAATGGATAAGATGTCATAATTTGACATAAAATAAGTGAACATTTAAAAATACATGGGTTAATCAAGCACAACCAGCATGGATTTGTTACAGGCAAGACATGCTTGAAAAATGTAATATAGTTCTTTGAAGAGATAACCTATTCAACAGATAAAAGGATTGTAGTGGATATTGTGGTTATGGATTTTTTGCATGCGTTCAATAAGGTGTCTCGAGACTTGTGGAAAAAAAATTCAGTTGTATGGTGGTAAGTGGAAATGTAGCAGCAAGTTAGAAAGTTAATGGATTAGCAACAGCATTTGGATATGTGTTGCTTGGACTGTAGAAGAGGTAGAAGTGCTGGGTCCACTTTTGTTTTGGTATATACATAGGATTTGGGTGTAGGGAACACAATCTTACAATTTTCTGACAGCACAGTTAGGAAGTTTGGAAAATATTGAGGCGGACTAAAAGATGGCAGAAAGATATAGACAGGCTAGTGGAATGGGCAGTCAGGTGGAGGATGCAACTTAATGTGAATGAGTGTGAGATATGTTTTGGGAGGAAAAACAAATGTGAGTATAGACTTAATGGAAAGATACTGAAGTGTGTGGATGAACAGAGTGCTGTAAACTTCTGTAGTTCATTTTAGAAGGACAGCAAACATAGTCATGTCTTATAAACATGAGGACACCAAAACATTGATCAAGACATCGCAAGTGAGAAAGTAACATTCCTGCAGAAGAGAAATATTAACATGTTATAAAGTGAATTAGACGCTGTTTTCTTATCCAAGATGAGATTTCTGTAATAGAATGTTTTGATTTGGCTGAACAACCTGGCACAGACATCCAAACATTTTTCAACTTCATGGAAATGTTACTGTTACTTAACTGTGATGGAACGCTGGTTCTTCACATTTACATAATCAGCAGAATGAAAATAAACCACAAGCACTGTTTTTTAGGCATCCTGTTCATTATACAGTATAATGCATTTTGACAATCAAGGTCACTTCCTTGGTTTGGAAAGACAGCATGATTCCAAATATCCCAGATAGTAGTGCTCATGTTACTTAATTTTACTTGGGATATGCAGCTGTGTAACCCTGGTCAATCTTCCTTCAATAACCTAACCTTGGGGCGCTGTGGGCATTTTGTAGCACACTTGCCGCTGCCCTCACTGGAATCCACTGAGATCAGAAATTGTACTGATTATGATTCAGAAACACAACCTTGGATTTTCCAATTGGACTGCCACCCATTGTCATAACAAAAAAGTTACTTATTTTTCTCGGGTACTTTTCACTTTTTCTAGTGTCAGCTTGGGTCAGTTGGTAGCACTCCTCTGGGTCAGAAAGTTGTGGATTCAAGTCTCACTCCAGAGACTTGAGCACAAAAATCTGGGTTGTCACTCCAGGGCAGTACTGAGGGAGTGCTGCACCTTCAGAGGTGCCGTCTTTCAGATGAGACATTAAACCGAGGTCCGGTCTGCCCTCTCAAAGAGCAGAGAAGTTATCTCCGGTGTCCTAGCCAATATTTAGCCCTCAATCAACATCACTAAAAACAGATTATCTGGTCATTATCGCATTGCTGTTTGGCTGCCACGTTTCCTACATTACAACAGTGACTACACTTCAAAAGTACTTATTTGGCTGTAAAGCACTTTGGGACATCCAGTGGTCCAGAAAAGCGCTATATACATGGACATCTTTTTAGGAGAAGACAAGGCAAATGCCAGCAACATACTAACTAGATAATCTGTTTTAGTGATGTTGGTTGAGGGATAAATGTTGCCCAGAGCTCCAGGGAGAACTCATCTTCCCTTTTTCGAATAGTGCCATGGGATCTTTTACGTCCCTGAAAGAGCAGATGCTGCATCAGTTTAACATCTCATCCAAAAGATGGCCCCTCTGGCAGTACTCTTTGAATCCCTTTTCTCATTTCAAGCCCCTATTGTACCCTGCATTAACTGCCAGCAAACCATGCTATGTCACCCTCATGTCACACACTCTGCTCATTTGGAAACCATTGTAACTTCTCTACCATTTATCCCTTCTCAAAGAGTTGCAAGCTTCAGGAAATCTCGCCCTGACAGCATCTCAGAGCATGTGGTGCAACTCAGTCTATCTTTCTCAAGCTCCATCTTCAAGACATCCACCTGGAGTGTGGTACGAGGTGGAAATAACAAAGCTAGGAGCCCACTGGGCCACATAGAGCATGAGTAAAAAGAAGGACCTGCTGGTGACATGAATGGGAAGTCATTGCTGGCTGGAGGGATAGGTCATGTAGTGCCTCAGCTGAGACATTAGGTTTTCACCCATCTGGCTTTTAAAAATGCCTGCAGAGCATCAAATGTGGGTGGAGGCACCAAGGTCTGTGACAGACAATGCAAATGGCAGCTTGTGTGGAGAAGTATACACAGCACAGCTTTGCAACTCTGCAGTTCACTTTAAAGTGTATGGTAGCTTCAAGGACTTTTGTAGCAGAGCCAGGTCAACTTGCAGCATGTGGCACAGCACAGCAACAGCCTCCTTTTGTAAAGCAAAACCTCTGCAAGCAATACCTCTCTGAGAAATGCAAGGATGTCTACATCTGCTTGTATATTCTGGTAACGTGATGCCAGGGGGTGGGTAGGTGCTATATGATGGGTGCGGCATCTTTCTAAAAGCAAAGTGGGAATTCCCAATGGGAAGCCCATTAGGCACGACATGATTTGGTGGGAGGAAAATAGTAACCCCAGAGCAAATGGCACAAAGACACAGGTGTAATTATTTGGGACTTTTTGTTTGTTCATGGGATTATTGCCCATCCCTAATTGCCCTTGAGTAGGTGGTGGTGAGCTGAACCGCTGCAGTCCATGCGGTGAAGGTACTCCCACTGCTGTTACGGAGGGAGTTCCAGGATTTTGACCTAGGGACAATGAAGGATGGGTAAAATACTTCTAATTCAGGATGGTGTGTGACTTGGAGGGGAACGTGCAGGTGATGGTTTTCCCATGCGCCTGCTGCCCTTGACCTTCTAGGTGGTAGAGGTCACGGATTTGTGAGGTGCTGCCAAAGAAGCCATGGCAAATTGCTGCAGTGCATCTTATAGATGATACACACTGCAGTTACGGTACTGCAGTTACGGTGCGCCAGTGATGGGGGAAGTGAATGTTGAAGATGGTGGATAGCGTGCCAATCAAGCGGACTGCTTTGTCCTGGATGGTGTCGAGCTTCTTGAGTGTTGTTGGTGCTGCACTCATCCAGGCAAGTGGAGAGTATTCCATCACACTCCTGACTTGTGCCTTGTAGATGGTGGAAAGGCTTTAGGGAGTCAGGAGGTGAGACACTTGTTGAAGAATATCCAGCCTCTGACCTGCTCTTGTTGCCACAGTATTTATGTGGCTGGCCCAGTTAAGTTTCTGGTCAATGGTGACTCCCAGGATGTTGATGGTTCAGCTGATTGAAATCAGAAAATCCAAGCTAGACCTTACCTGCAAACCGGGGAATGGTTAAAATGAAATGTGTCAACTGTTGAGTATTAATCTCTTCTTCACAGCTGTTTTCAACCTGGGAGAGAGAGAATTCTGGGACCCTATCAGAAAATATTATAAAGCATAAAAAACAACCATTTGGTTTGCTCATTTGGTGCATGATATAGTTGCACTATTGAAACTTGGGATCATTTGTCTCCCCTGTGAACCGCAAACAGCCCTTGCCAGTGGGATGCATGGCACTATTTCGGTAGTTGTATTTTTGATAGGCTGGGCTCTGTTTTTTGGAGTTGCTTTTTGAATGTTACAGCATTGTTTTCAAGTGTTCAGCAGATCTCAGGAAGCTTACAGCATAGCGAGGGATTTGTGATCCCAAAAAGGCTGGTTTAACAAACCTCAGAAGAATGTGAAAAGTCTTTGTTTAAACTAGAAACCTTGAAAAACAACTTTAGAAAAAAACACGTAGCGTGCTACTTTCTGGCCCACGTTCCAAAGCTCAGGGCAACATTATATCTTCAGCAGCTGATGTAATTTCCCTTTGCAGATAAAATACCATGATGGATTTGGCAGATGCAGAGATTTAGCTTTCTACAATGGACAAGATTGGCTAAGGTTTCTCTGTCCAGCCATTCAGAGCTATTTGGATGACATGTTTCTAAGGAAATATCTGATCATTGGACCGAAAGCATAATTCCACTTTATTAGTTTATGTAGTAAAGTGGAAAGAGGCTCGGAAGCACAGCTCCTATTTTTCACGAAGAATAAAACATGTTAGGAATGGTCTGCCAGGCACTTATACCAGCAGACTGGTCCTGAGGAGTTTCGGGCCCTATATTTCGCTCCCGACAACTGTCTCTAATTCTTTTTCATGTTGCTCTTTTTTCTCCCTCTCACTGTCTCTACATCTCTGGCTGTCACAACTTTTCTCACACTGGTATCTATCACTAGATTTGTCACATTCTTTTGTTAAGTCTCTCCTCCCTCTGCCTTGTCCCCCGGTTGTACATCTCCACTGACTCTGTGGCTTTCACACACATTCTTTTATTGATTTACTCAATGTATGTTTTACAAATTTTAACGGCCAGGATTACAGGAAGATTGGAGGCAACGCATTGGAGGTAAGGGCGGGAGATGTTGACCAAGGGGGGCGGCAACGTGGACAATTGAGGAAGAAGATGGGATTGAGGAGAGACTGGTTGGGGATACAACTAGAAGGAAGCAAGGTGTTGGGATTTCAGTGTGGGAAGGAGGGGGCTATAGGCTAGGAGTGAACATAAAACTGGAGGATAACCAGGAGGGGTGTGGGAGCATGGGAGTTTGCAAAGATAGGTACTGGAAGCATTTAAAGGGTATGGTTGATTCAGGGAGAACTTAGAAGAGTTGGGAGGACTGGGAAGAATGGGGCTGGAAGCCACTGAGGGGGTCCAGGAGGGCTCATGAGAAAGATGGGATTTAGGATCACTGAGGGGGGAAATAGGGTCTGGCAGCACTAAGGACATTGACTGTAAGCAGTCACCTAGTACGCATATGATTATACAAAAGCAAAACACTGCGAATGCTGGAATCTGGATTTAGTTTTTGGGAATGAGGTTGGGCAGATGGAAGGGGTATCAGTGGGAGAGCATTTAGATGCTAGTGGCCATAATTCGGTTAGATTTAAGATAGTCATGGATAAGGACAAGGTTAGATCAGGAATAAAAGTTTTACATTGGGGAAAAGTAAAATTTGCTAAGCTGAGAGGTAATTTAACCATAGTGGACTGGAAACAGCTAGTAGGTAAATCAGTGTCCGAGCAGTGGGAGACATTCAAGGAGGAGATCCGCAGGGTTCAGGCCAAATATGTACCCTTAAAAGGAAAAAGGTGGGACTAACAAACCTAGAGCCTCCTGGATGTCTCGGGACATACAGGGTAGGATAAAAAAAAAGGGAAGCTGAAAAATAGGAGCTGGATCAGTTCCTATGGAGTGGAGGGTAGCCTATGTAACCCCACTTTTTAAAAAAGGAGGGAGAGAGAAAACAGGGAATTATAGACCGGTCAGCCTGACCTCAGTAGTGGGTAAAATGATGGAATCAATTATTAAGGATGTCATAGCAGTGCATCTGGAAAATGGTGACATGATAGGTCCAAGTCAGCATGGATTTGTGAAAGGGAAATCATGCTTGACAAATCTTCTGGAATTTTTTGAGGATGTTTCCAGTAAAGTGGACAAAGGAGAACCAGTTGATGTGGTATATTTGGACTTTCAGAAGGCTTTCGACAAGGTCCCACACAAGAGATTGATGTGCAAAGTTAGAGCACATGGGATTGGGGGTAGTGTGCTGACGTGGATTGAGAACTGGTTGTCAGACAGGAAGCAAAGAGTAGGAGTAAACGGGTACTTTTCAGAATGGCAGGCAGTGACTAGTGGGGTGCCGCAAGGTTCTGTGCTGGGGCCCCAGCTGTTTACATTGTACATTAATGATTTAGACGAGGGGATTAAATGCAGTATCTCCAAATTTGCGGATGATACTAAGTTGGGTGGCAGTGTGAGCTGCGAGGAGGATGCTATTAGGCTGCAGAGTGACTTGGATAGGTTAGGTGAGTGGGCAAATGCATGGCAGATGAAGTATAATGTGGATAAATGTGAGGTTATCCACTTTGGTGGTAAAAACAGAGAGACAGACTATTATCTGAATGGTGACAGATTAGGAAAAGGGAAGGTGCAACGAGACCTGGGTGTCATGGTACATCAGTCATTGAAGGTTAGCATGCAGGTACAGCAGGCGGTTAAGAAAGCAAATGGCATGTTGGCCTTCATAGCGAGGGGATTTGAATACAGGGGCAGGGAGGTGTTGCTACAGTTGTACAGGGCCTTGGTGAGGCCACACCTGGAGTATTGTGTACAGTTTTGGTCTCCTAACTTGAGGAAGGACATTCTTGCTATTGAGGGAGTGCAGCGAAGGTTCACCAGACTGATTCCCGGGATGGCGGGACTGACCTATCAAGAAAGATTGGATCAACTGGGCTTGTATTCACTGGAGTTCAGAAGAATGAGAGGGGACCTCATAGAAACGTTTAAAATTCTGACGGGTTTAGACAGGTTAGATGCAGAAAAAATGTTCCCAATGTTGGGGAAGTCCAGAACCAGGGGTCACAGTCTGAGGATAAGGGGTAAGCCATTTAGGACCGAGATGAGGAGAAACTTCTTCACCCAGAGAGTGGTGAACCTGTGGAATTCTCTACCACAGAAAGTAGTTGAGGCCAATTCACTAAATATATTCAAAAGGGAGTTAGATGAAGTCCTTACTACTCGGGGGATCAAGGGTTATGGCGAGAAAGCAGGAAGGGGGTACTGAAGTTTCATGTTCAGCCATGAACTCATTGAATGGCGGTGCAGGCTAGAAGGGCTGAATGGCCTGCTCCTGCACCTATTTTCTATGTTTCTATGTTTATGACAGATACCGAGGGCTAAATACTGCAGAATCTTGAGAGGAGTATAGGAAGTCCAGGTGTGAGATCAAAAGGGATATTAGGAAAGCAAAGAGAGCATGAAAAATTCTCAAAGATGCTTTATAAATATATTAAGAGCAAGAGGATAACTAAAGAAAGGGTAGGGCCTATTGGAGACCATGAGGGTAATCTGTATGAACATAAGAATTAGGAACAGGAGTAGGCCATCTAGCCCCTCGAGCCTGCTCCGCCATTCAAAAAGATCATGGCAGATCTGGCCGTGGACTCAGCTCCACTTACCCGCCCGCTCCCCATAACCCTTAATTCCCTTATTGGTTAAAAATCTATCTATCTGTGATTTGAATACATTCAATGAACTAGCCTCAACTGCTTCCTTGGGCAGAGAATTCCACAGATTCACAACTCTCTGGGAGAAGAAATTCCTTCTCAACTCGGTTTTAAATTGGCTCCCCCGTATTTTGAGGCTGTGCCCCCTAGTTCTAGTCTTCCCGACCAGTGGAAACAATCTCTCTGCCTCTATCTTGTCTATCCCTTTCATTATTTTAAATATTTCTATAAGATCACCCCTCATCATTCTGAACTCCAACGAGTAAAGACCCAATCTACTCAAACCCGCTCGCCACCACCGAGGGTGAAGTGGAGCAACCCGTGGAACTGGTCATGGCCATGGAAGCCTTTGAGGAGGGCAAAGGGTCAGCCGTCACGGCGAGCCAGATAAGCATCTGGAGCAGCCAAGACCCACTGCTGTCCCAGGTGAAAAACTGTATATTAAGTGGAAACTGGGCAACCATGTATGGAGAGATGCATGGCGATTTTAAGCCGCAAGGACGAGCTATCTGTCCAGGCCAATTGCATTTTGTGGGGAAATCGCATAGTCCTACCCAAGAAGGGCAGAGATTTATTTGTCAAGGATCTCCATAGCACACATCCCGGCATTGTAATGATGAAAGCCATTGCGAGATCACACGTATGGTGGCCCGGCATCGACGCAGACTTAGAGTCGTGCATACGCCGGTGCAACACGTGTGCGCAACTCAGCAACGCACCCAGGGAAGCCCCACTGAGCCTGTGGCCTTGGCCCTCCAAACCCTGGTCCCGTATCCACATAGACTACGCGGGTCTCTTTCGAGGAAAAATATTCCTAGTTGTAATTGATGCTTATTTAAAATGGATCGAATTTGTTATAATGTCGGCCAGCACATCCACCGCCACAATAGAGAGCCTTCGGACAATGATCGCCACCCATGGCCTGCCCGACGTCCTTGTTAGTGACAATGGACCATGCTTTACGAGTTCCGAATTTCGTGAATTTATGTGCTGTAACGGCATAGAAACATAGAAAATAGGTGCAGGAGTAGGCCATTCGGCCCTTCTAGCCTGCACCGCCATTCAATGAGTTCATGGCTGAACATTCAACTTCAGTACCCCATTCCTGCTTTCTCGCCATACCCCTTGATCCCCCTAGCAGTAAGGACCTCATCTATAGAAACATAGAAAATAGCATAAAGCATATCAGGTCGGCCCCGTTCAAACTAGCTTCCAATAGCCAAGCTGAACGGACAGTACAGATCATAAAGCAGGGCATGGAGCAAGTGATGGAAGTCCCCTTGCAAACCCGTCTGTCTCGCGTGCTGCTTGCATATCAGACGAGGTCCCACTCACTCACAGGGGTTCCGCCTGCCGAACTCCTCGTGCACCCAGTTTTAAGTGAGATTGTCGAAAACCGGCTTCTTAAGCAATGTACATGTCATGACCGCAAACATAGAAAATAGGTGCAGGAGTAGGCCATTCGGCCCTTCGAGCCTGCACCACCATTCAATATGATCATGGCTGATCATTCACCTCAGTATCCCTTTCCTGCTTTCTCTCCATACCCCTTGATCCCTTTAGCCGTAAGGGCCACATCTAACTCCCTCTTGAATACATCCAATGAACTGGCATCAACGACTCACTGCGGCAGGGAATTCCACAGGTTAACAACTCTCTGAGTGAAGAAGTTTCTCCTCATCTCAGTCCTAAATGGCCTACCCCTTATCCTAAGCCTGTGTCCCCTGGTTCTGGACTTCTCCAACATCGGGAACATTCTTTCCGCATCTAACCTATCCCGTTCCGTCAGAATCTTATACATTTCTATGAAATCCCCTCTCATCCTTCTAAACTCCTGTGTATAAAGGCCCAGTTGATCCAGTCTTTCCTCATATGTCTATCCAGCCATCCCTGGAAGCAGTCTGGTGAACCTTCGCTGCACTCCCTCAATAGCAAGAATGTCCTTCCTCAGATTAGGAGACCAAAACTGAACACAATATTCCAGTTGAGGCCTCACCAAGGCCCTGTACAATTGTAGTAATACCTCCCTGCTCATATACTCAAATCCCCTCGCTCTGAAGGCCAACATGCCATTTGCCTTCTTCACCGCCTGTTGTACCTGCATGCCAACTTGCAATGACTGATGAACCATTACACCCAGGTCTCGTTGCACCTCCCCTTTTCCTAATCTGCCGCCATTCAGATAATATTCTGCCTTTGTGCTTTTGCCACCAAAGTGGATAACCTCACATTTATCCACATTATACTGCATCTGCTATGCATTTGCCCACTCTCCTAACCTGTCCAAATCACCCTGCAGCCTCTTAGCATCCTCCTCACAGATCACACCGCCACCCAGTTTAGTGTCATCTGCAAACTTGGAGATATTACCCTCAATTCCTTCATCCAAATCATTAATATATATTGTGAAGAGCTGGGGTCCCAGCACTGAGCCCTGCAGTACTCCACTAATTACTGCCTCCCATTCCGAAAAGGACCCGTTTATCCCGACTCTCTGCTTCCTGCCTGCCAACCAATTCTTTATCCACGCCAGTACATTACCCCCAATATCATGTGCATTGATCTTGTACACCAATCTCTTGTGTGGTACCTTGTCAAAGACCTTTTGAAAGTCCAAATGCACCACATTAACTGGTTCTCCCTTGTCCACTCTGCTAGTTACATCCTCAAAAAATTCCAGAAGATTGGTCAAGCATGATTTCCCTTTCATAAATCCATTCTGACTTGGACCGATTCTGTCACCGCTTTCCAAATGCGCTGCTATTTCATCCTTAATAATAGATTCCAACATTATCCCCACTACTGATGTCAGGCTAACCGGTCTATAATTACCCATTTTTTCTCTCTCTCCTTTTTTAAAAAGTGGTGTTACCTTAGCTACCCTCCAGTCCATAGCAACTGATCCAGCGTCGATAGATTGCTGGAAAATGATTACTAATGCATCCACTTTATCTAGGGCCACCTCCTTAAGTACTCTGGGATGCAGACAATCAGGCCCTGGGGATTTATTGGCCTTCAATCCCATCAATTTCCCCAACACAATTTCCCGCCTAATAAGGATATCCTTCAGATCCTCCTTCTCACTAGACCCTCGGTCCCCTAGTACACTCGGGGAAGGTCATTTGTGTCTTCCTTCGTGAAGACAGAACCAAAGTATTTGTTCAATTGGTCTGCCATTTCTTTATTCCCCATTATTAATTCACCTGAGTCCGACTGCAAGGGACCTACGTTTGTTTTCACCAACCTTATTCTCTTCACCTATCTATAGAAGCTTTTGCAGTCAGTTTTTATGTTCCTGGCAAGCTTCCTCCCATATTCTATTTTCCCCTCCTAATTAAACTCTTTGTCCTCCTCTGCTGAATTCTAAATTTCTCCCAGTCCTCAGGTTTGCTACTTTTTCTGGCCAATTTATATGCCTCTTCCTAACACTATCCTTAATTTCCCTTGTTAGCCATGGTTGAGCCACCTTCCCTGTTTTAATTTTACTCCAGACAGGGATGTACAACTGTTGAAGTTCATCCATGTGGAGGGTAGCCAATGTAACCGCACTTTTTAAAAAAGGAGGGAGAGAGAAAACAGGGAATTATAGACTGGTCAACCTGACATCGGTAGTGGGTAAAATGATGGAATCAATTATTAAGGATGTCATAGCAGTGCATTTGGAAAGAGGTGACATGATAGGTCCAAGTCAGCATGGATTTGTGAAAGGGAAATCATGCTTGACAAATCTTCTGGAATTTTTTGAGGATGTTTCCAGTAGAGTGGACAAGGGAGAACCCCAGTTGATGTGGTATATTTGGACTTTCAGAAGGCTTTCGACAAGGTCCCACACAAGAGATTAATGTGCAAAGTTAAAGCACATGGGATTGGGAGTAGTGTGCTGACATGGATTGAGAACTGGTTGTCAGACAGGAAGCTAAAGAGTAGGAGTAAATGGGGACTTTTCAGAATGGCAGGCAGTGACTAGTGGGGTACCGCAAGGTTCTGTACTGGGGCCCCAGCTGTTTACACTGTACATTAATGATTTAGGTGAGGGGATTAAATGTAGTATCTCCAAATTTGCGGATGACACTAAGTTGGGTGGCAGTGTGAGCTGCGAGGAGGATGCTATGAGGCTGCAGAGCGACTTGGATAGGTTAGGTGAGTGGGCAAATGCATGGCAGATGAAGTATAATGTGGATAAATGTGAGGTTATCCACTTTGGTGGTAAAAACAGAGAAACAGACTATTATCTGAATGGTGACAGATTAGGAAAAGGGGAGGTGCAAAGAGACCTGGGTGTCATGGTACATCAGTCATTGAAGGTTGGCATGCAGGTGCAGCAGGCGGTTAAGAAAGCAAATGGCATGTTGGCCTTCATAGCGAGGGGATTTGAGTACAGGGGCAGGGAGGTGTTGCTACAGTTGTACAGAGCCTTGGTGAGGCCACACCTGGAGTATTGTGTACAGTTTTGGTCTCCTAACTTGAGGAAGGACATTCTTGCTATTGAGGGAGTGCAGCGAAGGTTCACCAGACTGATTTCTGGGATGGCGGGACTGACCTATCAAGAAAGACTGGATCAATTGGGCTTGTATTCACTGGAGTTCAGAAGAATGAGAGGGGACCTCATAGAAACGTTTAAAATTCTGATGGGGTTAGACAGGTTAGATGCAGGAAGAATGTTCCCAATGTTGGGGAAGTCCAGAACCAGGGGACACAGTCTAAGGATAAGGGGTAAGCCATTTAGGACCGAGATGAGGAGGAATTTCTTCACCCAGAGAGTGGTGAACCTGTGGAATTCTCTACCACAGAAAGTTGTTGAGGCCAGTTCACTGAATATATTCAAAAAGGAGTTAGATGAAGTCCTTACTACTAGGGGAATCAAGGGGTATGGTGAGAAAGCAGGAATGGGGTACTGAAGTTGCATGTTCAGCCATGAACTCATTGAATGGCGGTGCAGGCTAGAAGGGCCGAATGGCCTACTCCTGCACCTATTTTCTATGTTTCTATGTTTCTATGTTTCTAAATGTTTGCCATTGCCTATCCACCGTCAACCCTTTAAGTACCATTTGCCAGTCTATTCTAGCCAGTTCACGCCTCATGCCATCAAAGTTAGCTTTCCTTAAGTTTAGGACCCTAGTTTCTGAATTAACTGTGTCACTCTCAATCTTAATAAAGAATTCTACCATATTATGTCACTCTTTCCCAAGGGGCCTCACACAACGAGATTGCTAATTAGTCCCTTCTCATTACACATCACCCAGTCTAGGATGGCCAGCTCTCTAGTCGGTTCCTCCACATATTGGTCAAGAAAACCATCCCTAATACGCTCCAGGAAATCCTCCTCTACCGCATTGCTACCAGTTTCGTTAACCCAATCTATATGTAAATTAAAATCGCCCATGATAATTGCTGTACCTTTATTGCACACATCCCTTATTTCTTGTTTTATGCTTTCCCCAACCTCACTACTACTGTTAGGTGGCCTGTACACAACTCCCACCAGCGTTTTCTGCCCTTTGGTATTCCGCAGCTCGACCCATACCGATTCCACATCATCCAAGCCAATGTCCTTCCTTACTATTGCATTAATTTCTTCTTTGACCAGCAACGCCAGCCCGCCTCCTTTTCCTCTCTGTCTATCCTTCCTAAATGTTGAATACCACTGGATGTTGAGTTCCCAGCCTTGGTCACCCTGGAGCCATGTCTCTGTGATGCCAATTACACCGTATCCATTAACTGCTATCTGCGCAGTTAATTCGTCCACTTTATTCCGAATACTCTTCTCATTGAGGCACAGAGCCTTCAGGCTTGTCCCTTTAACACACCCAGTAATGTGTTGTATCAATGTCGATGACCCTGTTTTCGTGCTGAACTTTGGTACGGGCCCCAAGTGGCTCACAGGCACTGTCGTAGCTAAATAGGGTATTCGTGATAAGACTCACTAATGGCCAAACCTGCAAGAAGCACATCGATCAAATAAAATTGAGGTTCACCGATGATCCAGAACTGCTGGGATGATTACAGTGACATCTACTTCCAAGCACAAGCAACAGAACCAGTGGTTCACCAAGAGACAGAAGGCAGCGACACTCCGGTACGGCCGCCCACACCCAGCGTCCAACTCAGACGCTCAACCAGGGTGCGCAGACTCCCGGTAAGGCTTGACCTGTAAACCGCATCTAAGACTTGGGGGGGGGGGGGGGGGGGGGGGGGGGGAAGTGTTGTGATGTATTTGCAGCCATACTCTATATCATGCATTGTACCATGTAATTACATGAAATAGCCAACAGATGGGGAAAGCCCGGAGGCACACATTACTGCACCTCGTGTGCCTCCCTATATAAAGCAGGCTACCCCTGAAATGCTAACTTTTGGAGTTTACATTAAACCTAAAAGTCAAAAGGTGATCAGCTCCAGCATAGGCCATGTGTGATTTATTATAGTGATAAGCATACATATCAAAAGGGAATGCATGTCCACAGATCCTTTAAGGTAGCAAGCCAGGTGGATAAGGTGCTTAAGAAGGCATACGGAATGCTTGCCTTTATTAGCCGAGGCATAGAATATTGCTGCAGCTAAATAAGGTGTTGGTGAGGCCACACCTGGAATACTGCGTGCAGTTTTGTTTTCATATTTATGAAACGATATACTTGCTTTAGAGGCAGTTCAGAGAAGGTTCACTAGGTTGATTCCGGGGATAAGGGGGTTGACTTATAGAAACATAGAAAATAGGTGCAGGAGTAGGCCATTCGGCCCTTCGAGCCTGCGCCACCATTCAATAAGATCATGGCTGATCATTCACCTCAGTACCCCTTTCCTGCTTTTTCTCCATACCCCTTGATCCCTTTAGCCGTAAGGACCATATCTAATGCCGTCTTGAATATATCCAATGAACTGGCATCAACAACTCTCTGCGGTAGGGAATTCCGCAGGTTAACAACTCTCTGAGTGAAGAAGTTTCTCCTCATCTCAGTCCTAAATGGCTTATCCCTTATCCTTGTACTGTGTCCCCTGGTTCTGGACTTCCCCAACATTGGGAACATTCTTCCTGCATCTAACCTGTCCAGTCCCGTCAGAATTTTATATGTTTCGATGAGATCTCCTCTCATCCTTCTAAACTCCAGTGAATAAAGGCCCAGTCGATCCAGTCTCTCCTCATATGTCAGTCCTGCCATCCTAGGAATCAGTCTGGTGACCCTTCGCTGCACTCCCTCAATAGCAAGAACGTACTTCCTCAGATTAGGAGACCAAAACTGAACACAATATTCCAGGTGAGACTTCACCAAGGCCCTGTACAACTGCAGTAAGACCTCCCTGCTCCTATACTCAAAACCCCTAGCTATGAAGGCCAACATACCATTTGCCTTCTTCACCGCCTGCTGTACCTACATGCCAACTTTCAATGACTGATGTACTATGACACCCAGGTCTCGTTGCACCTCCCCTTTTCCTAATCTGCCGCCATTCAGGTAATATTCTGCCTTCGTGTTTTTGCCCCCAAAGTGGATAACCTTACATTTATCCACATTATACTACATCTGCCATGCATGTGCCCACTCACCTAACCTGTCCAAGTCACCCTCCAGCCTCTTAGCATCCTCCTCACAGCTCACACCACCATCCAGTTTAGTGTCATCTGCAAACTTGGAGATATTATACTCAATTCTTTCATCTAAATCATTAATGTATATTGTAAATAGCTGGGGTCCTAGCACTGAGCCCTGCGGCACCCCACTAGTCACTGCCTGCCTTTCTGAAAAGGACCCGTTTATCCCGACTCTATGCTTCCTGTCTGCCAACCAGTTCTCTATCCATGTCAGCACATTACCCCCAATACCATGTTCTTTAAATTTGCACAGCAATCTCTTGTGTGGGACCTTGTCAAAAGCCTTTTGAAAGTCCAAATACACCACATCCACTGGTTCTCCCTTGTCCATTCTACTAGTTACATCCTCAAAGAATTCCAGAAGATTTGTCAAGCATAATTTCCCTTTCATAAATCCATGTTGACTCGGACCGATCCTGTCACTGCTTTCCAAATGCGCTGATATTTCATCTTTAATAATTGATTCCAACATTTTACCCACTACTGATGTCAGGCTAACCAGTCTATAATTACCCGTTTTCTCTCTTCCTCCGTTGTTAAAAAGTGGTGTTTCATTAGCTACCCTGCAGTCCATAGCAACTGATCCAGAGTTGATAGACTGTTGGAAAATGATCACCAATACATCCACTATTTCTAGGGCCACTTCCTTAAGTACTCTGGGATGCAGACTATCAGGCCCCGAGGATTTATCGACCTTCAATCCCATCAATTTCCCAAACACAATTTCCCGCCTAATAAGGATATCCTTCAGTTCCTCCTTCTCACTAGACCCTCGGTCCCCTAGTACTTCTGGAAGGTTATTTGTGCCTTCCTTCGTGAAGACAGAACCAAATTATTTGTTCAACTGGTCTGCCATTTCTTTGTTCCCCATTATAAATTCACCTGAATCTGACTGCAAGGGACCTACGTTTGTCTTCACTAATCTTTTTCTCTTCACATATGTATAGAATCCTTTTCAGTCAGTTTTTATGTTCCCGGCAAGCTTCCTCTCATACTCTATTTCCCCCCTCCTAATTAAACACTTTGTCCTCCTCTGCTGAATCCTAAATTTCTCCCAGCCATCAGGTTTGCTACTTTTTCTGGCCAATTTATATGCCTCTACCTTAGATTTAACACTATTCTTAATTTCCCTTGTTAGCCATGGTTGAGCCACCTTCCCCATTTTATTTTTACTCCAGACAGGGATGTACAATCGTTGAAGTTCATCCATGTGATCTTTAACTGTTTATCCACTATCAACCCTTTAAGTATCATTTACCAGTCTATTCTAGCCAATTCACGTCTCATACCTTCAAAGTTACCTTTCCTTAAGTTCAGGACCCTAGTCTCTGAATTAACTGTGTCGCTCTCCAACTTAATAAAGAATTCTACCATATTATGGTCACTCTTCCCCAAGGGGCCTTGCACAACAAGATTGCTAATTAGTCCTTTCTCATTACACATCACCCAGTCTAGGATGGCCAGCCCTCTAGTTGGTTCCTCGACATATTGGTCTAGAAAACTATCCCTAATACACTCCAGGAAATCCTCCTCCACCGTATTGCTATCAGTTTGTTTAGCCCAATCTATATGTAGATTAAAGTCGCCCATGATAATAGCTGTATCTTTATTGCATGCATCCCTAATTTCTTGTTTGATGCTGTCCCCAACCTCACTACTACTGTTTGGTGATCTGTACACAACTCCTACGAGCATTTTCTGCCCTTTGGTATTCCGCAGCTCGACCCATACAGACTCGACATCATCCAAGCTAATGTTCTTCCTTACTATTGCGTTAATTTCCTCTTTAACCAGCAACGCTACCCTACCTCTTTTTCCTTTCTGTCTATCTTTCCTGAATGCTTAATACCCCTGGATGTTGAGTTCCTAGCCTTGGTCACCCTGGAGCCATGTCTCCGTGATGCCAATTATATCATATTCATTAATTGCTGCCTGTGCAGTTAATTCATCCACCTTATTACGAATACTCCTCGCATTGAGGCACAGAGCCTTCAGGCCTGTCTTTCTAACACATTTTGCCCTTTTAGAATTTTGCTGCAATGTGGCCCTTTTTGATTTTTGCCTTGGATTTCTCTGCCCTCCCCTTTTATTTTTCTTCTTTGTATCTTTTGCTTCTGCCCCCATTCTACTTCCCTCTTTCTCCCTGCATAGGTTCCCATCCCCCTGCCATATTAGTTTAACCCCTCCCCAACAGCACTAGCAAACACTCCCCCTAGGACATTGGTTCCGGTCCTGTCCAGGTACAGACCGTCCGGTTTGTACTGGTCCCATCTCCTCCAGAATCGGTTCCAATGTCCCAGGAATTTGAATCCCTCCCTTCTGCATCACTCCTCAAGCCACATATTCATCTGAGCTATCCTGCGATTCCTACTCTGACTAGCACGTGGCACTGGTAGCAATCCTGAGACTACTACCTTTTAATTTAACTCCTAGCTCCTTAAATTCAGCTTGTAGGACCTCATCCCGGTTTTTACCTATATCGTTGGTACGTATATGTACCATGACAACTGGCGGGAGAGGTTGAGTAAGTTTGGCTTCTACTCATTGGAATTCAGAAGAATGAGAGGTGATGTTATCGAAACGTATAAGGTTATGAGGGCGATTGATGCAGAGAGGATGTTTCCACTGATGTGGGAGACTAGAACTAGAGTGCATGATCTTAGAATAAGGGGCTGCCCATTTAAAACTGAGATGAGGAGAAATTTCTTCTCTCAGAGGGTTGTTAATCTGTAGATTTCACTGCCTCAGTGCTGTGGTATCTGGAATATTGAATAAATTTAAGACAGAAATAGACAGTTTCTTAAACGATAAGGGAATAAGCGGTTATGGGGAGCGGGCAGGGAAGTGGACCTGAGTCCATGATCAGATCTTATTAAATGGCGGAGAAGGCTTGAGGGGCCGTATGGCCTACTACTGCTCCTGTTCCTTATGTTCTTATGTTCTCCTAAGAGCAGGTGGGTTATGCTTGAACCGTATAAAAAAACTTGTCAGGACACAGCTGGAGTACTGCGTGCAGTTCTGGTCACCGCATTACAGGAAGGACATGATTGCACTGGAGAGGGTACATAGGAGATTTGGTGAGGATGTTGCTGTGAGTGGAGAATCTTAGCTATGAGGACAGATTGGATAGGCTGGGTTTGTATTCCTTGGAACAAAGGATGCTGAGGGGATACCACATTTTCGTGTATAAAATTATGAGGGGCCTAGATATAGTGGATAGAAAGGGCCTATTTCCCTTAGCAGAGGGGCCAAGAACCAGGGGCATAAATTTAAAGAAATTAGTAGACATTTTAGAGGGGATTTGAGGACAATTTCTTCAGCAGAGAGTTGTTGGGTTCTGGAACTCACTGCCTGAAAGGGTGGTCGAGGAAGAAACCCTCACCGCATTTAAAAAGTACTTGGATGTGCACCTGAAGTACCGTGACCTGCAGGGTTACGGACCTAGAGCTGGAAAGTGGGATTAGGCTGGATAGCCTCTTGTTGGCCAGCACGGACACGATGGGCCGAAATGGTCTCCTTCCGTGCTGTAAACTTTTATGATTCTATGAAAACAGAAAATGCTGGAAATCTCAGCAGGTCAGGCAGCATCTGTGGAGAGAAAGCAGAGTTAACGTTTCGGGTCGATGACCCTTCGTCAGAGTGGCGAGTGTTCGGAAAGAATGGATTCTTAACAAGCTCTGAAAGGGGGAGGGGAAGAAAGAACAAAAGGGAAAGTCTGTGATAGGTTGGAAGACAGGAAAGATTGGAGAGACAAAAAGGAATGATGGCCCAAAATCAAATGGTAATGCCAGGAGTTAGAAAAACATTAGTCAAGATAAGGTGTGAATGGTGGGATAATGACCAACTGCCTTTAGAGACAAGGAGAAAAAAAGAAAGAAACAGGCAACGGATGGGGAGGGGGGGAGGGGGCGGTGCAGGGGGAGCCAAAGATTGGCAGTGGCTATGCTCTGAAATTGTTCAATTCAATGTTGAGCACATATGATTATAGTCCCAGGTTGCAAGTATTAGGTTAGGTCTTTCAGTAGCCAGAAACCCAGAACAGAGCATCAGTGCCAGTTCGGAGTATAATAATAATAAAGGTGTTGTGCTTTGTTATGTATGCAATAAATGCTCAAACTGGGTACTGTTTTACTAAGCAAGGTACACCCTTGGATCTACTTTATTACGACCCAAAGTGCATGAATCACAAAATGGCTGGCCTTTTATACCAGAGCAGCACCATCAAGAAAGACTGGATCAACTGGGCTTGTATTCACTGGAGTTCAGAAGAATGAGAGGGGACCTCATAGAAACGTTTAAAATTCTGACGGGGTTAGACAGGTTAGATGCAGGAAGAATGTTCACAATGTTGGGGAAGTCCAGAACCAGGGGACACAGTCTAAGGATAAGGGGTAAGCCATTTAGGACCGAGATGAGGAGGAATTTCTTCACCCAGAGAGTGGTGAACCTATGGAATTCTCTACCACAGAAAGTTGTTGAGGCCAATTCACTAAATATATTCAAAAAGGAGTTAGATGTAGTCCTTACTACTAGGGGGATCAAGTGGTATGGCGAGAAAGCAGGAATGGGGTACTGAAGTTGCATGTTCAGCCATGAACTCATTGAATGGCGGTGCAGGCTAGAAGGGCCAAATGGCCTACTCCTGCACCTATTTTCTATGTTTCTATGTGCATGCTGCTCAGTGGCCTCCAACAATGACACCATCTGGTGGCTACAAACAGCATGTACATACATGACAATACCCTCCTTTGAGATCTTATCACAGTCTTTCACAGGTTGTGACGGTCCGGTGCTTTACGCTTCCGGGTTGACCGTCTCAGTTCGATTCCGGCCTTGGATGAATGTGCGGAGTCTGTTGTGGCTGGTGGCTAGGTGGTTGGCTTGTTGGGAGTGGCAGTGGCCATGTCAGGAATTGCAAGTCCATTTTTATTGAACAAGTCCGTGATGGAAATTCCGGGTGTGCTCCCTTGAGTCCACTGAAGGCTGCTGGTAGGTTGGCTGATCATCGACGGTTTCTTCGTCCGACTGCTCTGGCTTGTCTGTGTGCCTCAGCTTTGTTTGATCCATGTCTTTCCCGCAAGTTTGTCCATTCTTGAGCTTAATAACAAATACTCTGTTACCCTCCTTGGCCATGACCGTACCAGCAATCCATTTGGGACCCTGACCATAATTCAACACATATACAGGATCATTAACAGAAATCTCGCGTGACACAGTTGTGTGGTACCCTTATTGACTCTGTCTTCTGTATTCAACATAATTACTTAAATCCGGGTGTACAAGAGATAACTTGGTCTTAAGACCTCTTTTCATCATGAACTCAGCAGGCGAGACCCTGTGAGTGTGTGGGGTCTTGTCCTGTAGTATGCAGTATGCAAGACAAGCAGGTCTGCAGTGATCCTTGGGTTACTCTCCTCATGCTTTGCTTGATCATCTGTACTGCACGTTCTGCTTGCCCGTTGGATGCAGGCTTGAACAGTGCTGACCTTACATGTTTTATGCCATTAAGTTTTACAAACTCCTGAAACTCCTGACTGGTGAAGCACGACCCATTGTCACTCACCACTATGTCAGTCAGACCATGTGTCACGAACATGACATTGAGATTCTCTATGGTTGCCGTCGACGTGATGGATGACATGATTATGCATTCTATCCACTTCGAATAAGCATCCACCACAATTAAAAACATCTTGCCCAGGAAGGGACCTGCAAAATCTACATGGATTCTGGACCAAGGTTTAGATGGCCATAACCACAGACTCAGAGGCGATTCGGCTGGTGCTGAGCTGCATGCAGGTGTTGCACTAATACACGCATGCTTCCAGCTCAGAATCAATTCCTGGTCACCATACATGGGACCCGGCGATGGCCTTCATCGTCACTATACCAGGATGTGTGCTGTGTAACTCACGCACAAACTTCTCTCTCCCTTTCTTAGGCATTACAACTCGATTGCCCACAATATGCAATCTGCTTGAATGGACAGTTCGTCCTTGCGAGAAATGTACGGTTTGGCCTCCTTGCACATTTGCTTAGGTATGGCAGACCAATCCCCTTTGAGGATGTATCCCTTTACCACCGATAATATTGGGTCCTGGCTGGTCCAGGTCTTAACTTGTTGAGCTGTGACAGGGGTACCTTCACTCTCAAAAGCATCCATGATTAACATTAAATCTGCCGGTTGTGGTGTTTCAATCTCCGGTGTGGGCAACGGCAACCGGCTCAAAACATCGGCACAATTCTCCGTTGGTATTGACACCTTTGCTCTCGGAAAACAATGAAATGAGCGGCTTGTGATCGGTCTCGAATTTGAACCTCAGACTGAACGGTTATTTTTGCATCTTTTTAACACTGTACAAACACATTCAAGCTTCTTTTTCGACTATGCTGTAGGCTCTTTCTGCTTTAGACAAACCTTTGGATGCATACGCGACAGGTTGAAGTTTCCCCGACTCATTAGTTTGTTGTAACATGCAACCAATTCCATATGACGATGCGTCACAGGCCAAAACTAAACGTTTACATGGGTCATAATGTACCAACAGCTTGTTTGAGCAAAGCAGATTGGTGGCTTTCTCAAAGCTCTGTCTTGCAATGTGTCCCACACCCAGTTGTTGCCTTTTCTCAATAGTATGTGCAATGGTTCAAGTAAGGTGCTTAATTTAGGTAGGAAGTTACCAAAGTAGTTGAGTAGACCCAAGAACGAACACAACTCCATCACGTTCTGCGGCTTGGGTGCATTCTTGATGGCTTTGGTTTTCACGTCAGTAGGTCTGATGCCATCAGCGGCGATTTCCTCCCGAGGAATTTGACCTCAGGTGCCATGAAGATGCACGTCGAGCGTTTAAGTCTGAGTCCCACTCTGTCCAAACGCAGTAGAACCCCTTCCAGGTTGTTCAGATGTTCCTTGGAATCATGACTGGTGATCAGGATGTCATCTTGGAACATGACGGTTCTGGGAACGGATTTCAGTAGACTTTCCATATTCCTCTGGAATATTACTGTAGCCGAGCGAATTCCAAATGGGCACCTGTGGTAAATAAACAGCCTTTTGTGCGTGTTAATGCACGTATGTCTCTTCGACGGCTCGACCAACTCCTGCGTCATATAGGCCGATGCCAATTCCAGTTTTGTGAACGACTTCCCTCTGGCTAGTGTCGCAAACAAGTCATCAGCCTTCGGTAACAGGTACTGATCTTGTTTCGAAACCCTGTTGATCGTAGCCTTGTAGTCTCCACCGATTCTGACTGCACCATCACTTTTCAGCACAGGAACAATGGGGCTGGCCCATTCACTAAATTCGACCGGTGATATGATCCCTTCACGCTGGAGTCTGTCCAGTTCAATTTCGCCCTTCTCCCTCATCATATACGGCACTGCCCACGCTTTATGATGGACGGGTCTTGCATCTGAGTCCACGTGGATCTGCACCTTGGCTCCTGTGAAGTTGCCGATACTCGGTTCGAACAACGAGGGGAACTTGCTCAATACTTGGACACATGTATCTTTCTCCGACGACAATGCCTTTATGTCGCTCCAGTCGCATCTGATTTTCTCCAACCAGCTCCTGCCGAGCAGCGTTGGGCCATAGCCTGGAACAATCCACAGCGGTAACGCGTGAACCGTACCATTATACGACACGTTAATTTGTGCACTGCCAATCACCTTTATCAGTTCTTTGGTGTACATGCGCAGCTTGGCGTTAACAGCGCTCAGCCTGGACTTCACAGTCTTAGTATCCGACAGATCATTAAGTGCCCTCTCATTCATGATCAATTGACTAGCCCCTGTGTCCAGTTCCAACAATACCGGTATCCCGTTAAACTTATCATTAATCAAAATTGGTTTACTTGTGGTTATGAAAGACTACAGTCCATACACTTCCTCCTCTGGCATCTCGGATTGCGTATCCGGATCCGCGCTAGTCTGACTCTCATCCTCCACATGGTGTGTCACAGCACACTTGCTCATCTGCTCACTTGCGGTGGAGATGCCCCACTCTCAGACAGCCTTTGCAACTATATTGCTTAAATCGGCACTGCTGGTGCCGATGATTTCCCCCACAATGCCAACACGAGAAGTCGGATACATTCCCGCTCGCAACTTTGGGCAGCCACAGGTTTTGCGAATGCAGCCGGATAGGCCCTGCCATGTGCCGCTCTGCCAAAAGCCGAATCATTCGCGAACGCAGCCGGATAGGCCCTGCCTTGTGCTGCTCTGCCAAAAGCCGAATCATTCGCGAACGCATCCGGATAGGCCGTGCCATTTGCCGCGCTGCCGAACGCCAAATCAATCGCATTTACAGTACTTGCCGAGGTTTGGTTCTTCACCGCTATTTGCTTTAGACTCCGACCCATCGTCATACATGATTGAGCGATCTGGATGGCCCTTTTTAAATCCAACTCCTCCACCGCCAGAAGCTTGCGCAGGATCACCTCGTGGTTGATACGATAACAAAGAAGTCCCGCAGCATGTCTGCCAACATCGTTTCTGTAAAGTCCTTACTCTACTGCATGCAACCACACGAGGCACATTCTAGGGACAAGGTCACTCTGTGACCTCAACTCTTTATTTACAGCACTCCACAAGTGATGACCCTGCGTGGGACCTCCCGTTATATACCTGGGAGATCAGGTAAGGAGTGTCTCCCACAAATTCACCCCCTGTGGTCAAGGAGTGCATCTAGGTTGTGTGTATACAGTAATACAGTGGTGTTACATTGTGGTTACATACATGACATCACCTCCCCCCCCCCCCTCCGCCCCGCCCCCCCGCCAAAGTCTTGTTGGGATCATAGGTTTAGTCTTTCAGGTGGTCTACGCTCCCTCGTGGAGCGCCGCAGTTGGGGCTCTGGTTGTTGGACACTGACGTGAGTGTCTGTCACCTGTGGTGATTCCGGCCTGTCCGGGCTGACCGCAGGGACTGTGCATTCTTCTGATTGCTCTTGTTGCTCATTCACTGGCGGTGTTGTGAGTTCCATCTCATAGTCTTCTTCAGGTTCCTCCGTGTCGATGCTGAACCTTTTTTTTACTTGGTCCAGATGCTTACGGCATATCTGACCATTGTTGAGTTTTACCACGAGGACCCTATTCCCCTCTTTGTCAATTGCAGTACCCTCAAGCCATTTGGGCCCCATGGCATGATTGAGGACGAATACAGGATCATTTATGTCTATACATCTCCCCCTTGAATTGCGGTCATGGTACTCGTTTTGTGACTTGCGCTTGCCCTCAACTATGTCGGTTATGACTGGGTGAATGAGGGACAACCGAGTTTTGAGTGTCCGTTTCATTAGTAACTCTGCGGGCGGGACTCCCGTGAGCGAGTGCGGTTGGGATCTATAGGCCAGCAGGAGGCGCGATAGGCGGCATTGAATCCTGAGCATACCTTGCTTAATGATTTGGACCGCACGTTCCGCCTGGCCATTGGAAGCCGGCTTGAACGGTGCAGTCCTGATGTGGTTGATGCCATTGCCTGACATAAACTCTCGGAATTCGTAGCTTGTGAAATATGGGCCATTATCACTAACCAGGATATCCGGCAAGCCATGGGTTGCAAAGATTGCACATAGGCTTTCCACAGTGGTGGATGACGTGCATGAATTCAGAATGATGCACTCAATCGATTTTGAGTATGCATCTACCACAATAAGGAACATCTTTCCCATGAATGGGCCCGCGTAGTCAACATGAATGCGTGACCATGGCCTGGTGGGCCAGGGCCACGGGCTGAGCGGGGCCTCCCTAGGGGCATTGCCCAGCTGGGCACATGTCATGCACCTGCGAACACAGTGTTCCAGGTCAGAATCAATTCCAGGCCACCAAACGTTTGACCGGGCAATGGCTTTCATCAGCACAATGACTGGGTGTTCGCTGTGGAGTTCCCTAATGAATGCCTCCCTGCCCTTCTGGGGCATAACTACCCGGCTGCCCCATAGTAGGCAGTCGGCTTGGATGGAGAACTCATCCATCCGTCTGTGAAACGGTCTGACCTCCTCAGGGCATGTTCCATGTGCAGGCGCCCAATCCCCGGTCAGGACACATTTCTTAATCAGGGATAGGAGGGGATCTCTGTTTGTCCAGGTTTTGATCTGGCGGGCTGTGATGGGGGAGCCTTCACTGTCAAAGGCATCGACAGCCATGATCATCTCGGCGCTTTGCTCCGCTGCCCCCTCAGTGGTGGCCAGTGGAAGCCTGCTGAGCGCGTCAGCGCAATTTTCAGTGCCGGGCCGGTGCCGGATGGAGTAGTCATAAGCAGCCAGCGTAAGAGCCCATCGCTGTATGCGGGCTGATGCGTTGGCATTGACAACCTTGCTGTCTGACAACAGGGATGTTAATGGCTTGCGGTCCGTCTCTAATTCGAACTTCCTACCAAAGAGGTACTGATGCTTTTTTGTACACTTTAGACACATGCGAGCGCTTCTTTCTCGACCATTCCATATCCCCGGTCTGCTTGAGACCAAGAGGTATAAGCCACAGGTTGTAGTTGACCCTCAGCATTGCCCTGCTGCAACACGCACCCAACCCCATAGGACGATGCATCACATGTCAGAACCAAGTCGTACAGGGTCGTACAGGGTCAACAACTTGTTTGAACACAGTAGGTTTCGTGCCCGATCAAAAGCCCATTCCTGACAGTCCCCCCAAAACCAATCGCAACCCTTACGCAGGAGCACGTGTAGCGGCTCTAACAACGTGCTCAAGTTCAGCAGAAAGTTCCCGAAATAGTTCAACAATCCCAGAAATGAACGTAATTCCGATGTGTTGCAGGGCCTGGGTGCCCATCGAATCATCTGTTTTGGATTCGGTGGGCCGAATCCCATCTGCAGCAACCCTCCTGCCCAGAAACTCAAGCTCAGGAGCTAAAAACACACATTTAGACTTCTTGAGTTGCAGGCCTAACCGGTCCAGTCGACGCAGCACCTTCCCCAGGTTGTGGAGGTGTTCCTCGGTGTCTCAACCCGTGATGAGGATGTTGTCCTGGAATATGATCGTTCCAGGAATGGATTTAAGCAGGCTTACCATGTTTCTTTGAAAGATCGCGGCCGCTGATCGAATGCCAAATGGGCACCTGTTATAAACGAACAGTCCCTTGTGCATGGTGATGGTGGTCAGTAGTTTGGATTCGTCAGCCAGTTCCTGGGTCATATAGGCTGAAGTGAGGTCCAACTTGGTGAACAGCTTGCCGCCTGCCAGTGTGGCGAAAAGGTCCTCCGCTCTCGGGAGTGGGTATTGATCTTGTAGGGACACCCGATTTATGGTGGCCTTGTAGTCGCCACAGATCCTGACAGAGCCATCCGCTTTTAGGACGGGAACGATGGGGCTCGCCCAGTCGCTGAATTCAACAGACGAGATGATGCCCTCTCTCAACAGCCGGACCAATTCGCAATCGATCTTTTCACGCATCACATACGGCACCGCTCTGGCTTTGTGGTGCACTGACCTAGCATCTGGGGTGATGTGAATTACTACATTGGTGCCTTTGAAAGTCCTGACACCAGGTTGGAATAGTGAATCGAATTGTTGTCGGACTTGTGAGCACGAACTTCGCTCCACAGATGACATTGCGTGAACATCCCCCCATTTCCAGTTCATCTCGGCTAACCAGCTCCTCCCCAACAGTGCGGGACCATTACCTGGGACAATCCAGAGTGGCAGCCGATTCACTAACCCATTGTGTGTGACAGCCAACATTGCACTGCCTAGCACCGGAATGATTTCTTTGGTGTAAGTCCGTAATTGTGTCTCAATACATTCTAATTTGGGTCTCCTGGCTTTAAGTCGCCATAGCTTCTCAAATTGCTGGATGCCCATGAGTGACTGGCTGGCCCCAGTGTCCAGCTCCATGCGTACTGGGATGCCATTTAATAAAACCCTCATCATCATTGGTGGAGTTTTGGTTTATGAACTGTTCGCCGCATGGACCCGCTGAACCTCGGCGTCCATCGCTTTGCCCCAAAAGTTATCCTGCCTCAAAGAACCCTCTTCTGGTCCATCCGTCTCATATATTAGTCTGGTTGCAGGCTTCCTGCACATTCGAGCTAAATAGCCACTGAGATTGCAGTTTCTGCAGACAAACTGTTGAAATCTGCAAGATCTGGCTGAGTGTTTTCCCCCACACCTCCAGCATAAGTTAAAGTTTCCATTGTTGGGGACAAAGGGACTATGGCCAGTCATTCCACACTGACTGTCCCTTTGACTGCTCTTAAGTATCCTATTAGTGGGTGTCAATGGCCCATCCCGGACTGCATTGTCCGCTGTGATGTCGTAAATGTCCGTTCAGCTTGCCATTGTCTCTGTTGGAGTCCTACTCTGGGGTCTATTACTGCCTGGGGAATGTCGGACTGCCCCTGCCAGCCTGCAGGGCTCTGAGTCGCATTGATGATGTTGACTCCCTGACCCATTGCCGTGTTAGAGGCAGAATTGCGCGCGTATATTATTTTCGTCTTCTCCCCCCCCGCCATGAAAGTTTGAGCCATCAACACTGCCGCTTCCAAGGTCAAATCCTTGGTCTCAATTAATTTGCGGGAAATTCCCGCATGACCGATTAGCTCGATAAAGAAGTCCCTTAACATCTCCCCTCTGCAGGCGTCTGTGAACTTACAGAGGATGGCCAAACGCCGGAGGTCCGCTGCGAAGTCCGGTATGCTCTGTCCTTCACGACGTCGGTGGGTGTAGAATCTGTGTCGGGCCATATGTATGCTACTCGCCGGTTTGAGGTGCTCCCCGATCAGTTTGGTAAGTTCTTCAAAGATTTTATCCGACGGCTTCTCAGGCGCTAGTAAGTCCTTCATGAGTGCGTAAGTCTTTGGTCCGCAGCTGGTCAAGAGATGAGCCCTTTGATTGTCGACTGCTGCATCCCACAGCCATTCTTTCGTAACGAAGCTTTGCTGAAGCCTCTCGACAAAATCGTCCCAGTATTCCCCAACACAGTACCGTTCCTCTGCACTACCGGTGGCCATTCTCGTGGGTCGTGAGTTCCCGTTTCTCGTCGCCAATGTAAAGTCCTTACTCTACTGCATGAAACCACACGAGGCACATTCTAGGGACAAGGTCACTCTGTGACCTCAACTCTTTATTTACAGCACTCCATCAAGTGATGACCCTGTGTGGGACCTCCCTTTATATACCTGGGAGATCAGGTAAGGAGTGTCTCCCACAAGTTCACCCCTTGTGGTCAAGGTGTGCAATACAGTGGTGTTACATTGTGGTTACATGCATGACAGTTCCAAACTTGCACGGTCCCGCTAGACGTCTCAGGCAACGAATTCCGCTGCGCTCTGGCCCTCCGATCGAACGTGTGTATAAAACCTGTGTCTCAAGATGATGATGCCGTCGTCTGGCTTAAGGTGCCCCCGTACCAATGTACACAACTCCTCGTACGTTTTCTCTGTTGGATCACTAGGCATGAGTAGATTCTTTATCAGACTGTAGATCTTTGAACCGCACACAGTAAGGAACACGGTCCGGCGCTGATCTGCATTGTTGACCCCCTTCATTTTGTTGGCCACAAAGTACTGGTTCAAATGGCTCACAAAGTCTGCCCAATCTTCTCCCTCCACAAATCGCTCTAAAAATCTAATCATGCTCATTTTGCAAACAAAGGTTCTTGTATTCTCGTCGCCAAATGTTATGTATGCAATAAAGATTCAAACTGACTACTGTTTAACTAAGCAACCTTGCTTCTGCTTTATTTTGGCCCAAAGCGCATGACTCACAAAATGGTTGGCCTTTTATACCAGAGCAGCACGATGTGCGTGCAGCTCACTGGCCTCCAACAATGACACCATCTGGTGGCTACAAACAGCATGTACATACATGACATGCTTGAGCATGGCAGAGTGACAGTCGGTGATGAGAAGCAGAAGTGTGGGGAAGTGGGCAAGAGATGCTGTAGAAAAGACGCAGCTAAAGACATTGAAATTATTTTCAGATGGTGAGGTGCCAGAGGAGTAAAAGCGTAGGCACCATGGGCTGGATTTTCCTGTGAAATCGCCCCCGCCTGATCCTTAGCGGTATTCCGGCGGTTATGTCTTTTTCAACTGCCGGAGTGCCGCTGGTGCGCGCTCCCGTGGTTTCCGGGTGATTCATGTCGGCGGCAAAGCGATGCGGGAGCGAAATGCAACAAGGGGGCCAAAGCGGGTCCAAAGTCGGCTTTCCTGTACAAAGGAAAGCTGAACCGCTGGCTCAAAGGACTTGAAATGGTTGTCTGCGCATGCGTGGCCATTCTCCCGTGTTTTGGGGGTCAAGGGTGACCCCACACATGCGCAGGCAACAGAAGGACATCACTTGTCAGTTGGAAGCTGCAGAGGTTAGTGGGAGAGGAGCTGTGAGGGTTTGGTTGCTTTTTGGAGTATTCTTCAGTATTTTCAGAATTATATAATAATATAATTAATAATATAAGCACAGTATATATATATACATCAATATGCAAAGAATGGAGAATCAAGTCATGCAAGTGGAGATGGAATTAGGTGGGAGAATAAGGGCCACTCATTTCTCAGTGGAAGCCCAGAAGTCATTTGTGGACAAAGTGGAGATACGTTGGCATCAGCTAACACGGGGTGGGCGAGGTAAACCGTCATCGTTTGTCTATCAGCGCCTATGGCGAGAGATCGCTGAGGCGGTATCCTCCATCGCGCCCATGATGCGGGGCCCGAACCAGTGCCGCAAACGGTGGAATGACATCATTAGATCTGCGAGAGTAAGTACTAACGCTTAATTGGGAATGTCGCTTGGTCAAATCAATCGATTGGTCAAATCAAATTGCATGGGGTAACCTGGAGGAGGAATTCATAGAATGCATATGGGATTGTTTCTTAGAACAGTATGTTACAGAACCTACAAGGGAGCAAGCTATCTTAGATCTGGTCCTGTGTAATGATCTCCTAGTAAAAGATCCTCCCGGAATGAGTGATCACAGTATGTTTGAATTTGTAATACAGATTGAGGGTGAGGAAGTAGTGTCTCAAATGAGCGTACTATGCTTAAACAAAGGGGACTACAGTGGAATGAGGGCAGAGTTGGCTAAAGTAGACTGGGAACACAGACTAAACGGTGGCACAATTGAGGAACAGTGGAGGACTTTTAAGGAGCTCTTTCATAGTGCTCAACAAAAATATATTCCAGTGAAAAAGAAGGGCAGTAAGAGAAGGGATAACCAGCCGTGGATAACCAAGGAAATAAAGGAGAGTATCAAATTAAAAACCAATGCGTATAAGGTGGCCAAGGTTAGTGGGAAACTAGAAGATTGGGAAAATTTTAAACGACAGCAAAGAATGACTAAAAAAGCAATAAAGAAAGGAAAGATAGATTACGAAAGTAAACTTGCGCAAAACATAAAAACAGATAGTAAAAGCTTTTACCGATATATAAAATGGAAGAGAGTGACTAAAGTAAATGTTGGTCCCTCAGAAGATGAGAAGGGGGATTTAATAATGGGAAATGTGGAAATGGCTGAGACCTTAAACAATTACTTTGCTTCGGTCTTCACAGTGGAAGACACAAAAACCATGCCAGAAATTGCTGGTCACGGGAATGTGGAAGGGAGGACCTTGAGACAATCATGATCACTAGGGGGGTAGTGCTGGACAGGCTAATGAGACTCAAGGTAGACAAGTCCCCTGGTCTGATGAAATGCATCCCAGGGTATTAAAAGAGATGGCGGAAGTTATAGCAGATGCATTCGTTATAATCTACCAAAATTCTCTGGACTCTGGGGAGGTACCAGCAGATTGGAAAGCAGCTAATGTAACGCCTCTGTTTAAAAAAGGGGGCAGACAAAAGGCAGGTAACTATAGGCCGGTTAGTTTAACATCTGTAGTGGGGAAAATGCTTGAAACTATCATGAAGGAAGAAATAGCGGGACATCTAGATAGGAATAGTGCAATCAAGCAGACGCAGCATTGATTCATGAAGGGGAAATCATGTTTAACTAATTTACTGGAATTCTTTGAGGATATAACGAGCATGGTGGATAGAGGTGTACCGATGGATGTGGTGTATTTAGATTTCCAAAAGGCATTCGATAAGGTGCCACACAAAAGGTTACTGCAGAAGATAAAGGTACGCGGAGTCAGAGGAAATGTATTAGCATGGATCGAGAATTGGCTGGCTAACAGAAAGCAGAGAGTCGGGATAAATGGGTCCTTTTCGGGTTGGAAATCGGTGGTTAGTGGTGTGCCACAGGGATCGGTGCTGGGACCACAACTGTTTACAATATACATTGATGACCTGGAAGAGGGGACAGAGTGTAGTGTAACAAAATTTGCAGATGACGCAAAGATTAGTGGGAAAGCGGGTTGTGTAGAGGACACAGAGAGCTGCAAAGAGATTTAGATAGCTTAAGCGAATGGGCTAAGGTTTGGCAGATGGAATACAATGTCGGAAAGTGTGAGGTGATCCACCTTGGAAAAAAAACAGTAAAAGGGAATATTATTTGAATGGGGAGAAATTACAACATGCTGCGGTGCAGAGGGACCGGGGGGTCCTTGTGCATGAAACTCTTTTTGGAGTTTATCTGCAAAACAAAAAAACATTAAACCGTGCCACCCGACCTGGGTGATAATCCCAAAAAGTTAGTTTGCAGGTGCAGCAGGTAATCAGGAAGGCGAATGGAATGTTGACCTTCATTGCGAGAGGGATGGAGAATAAAAGCAGGGAGGTCCTGCTGCAACTGTATAGGGTATTGGTGAGGCCGCACCTGGAGTACTGCATGCAGTTTTGGTCACCTTACTTAAGGAAGGATATACTAGCTTTGGAGGGGGTACAGAGACAATTCACTAGGCTGATTCCGGAGATGAGGGGGTTACCTTATGATGATAGATTGAGTAGACTGGGTCTTTACTCGTTGGAGTTCAGAAGGATGAGGGTGATCTTATAGAAACTTTTAAAATAATGAAAGGGATAGACAAGATAGAGGCAGAGAGGTTGTTTCCACTGGTCGGGGAGACTAGAACTAGGGGGCACAGCCTCAAAATACGGGGGAGCCAATTTAAAACCGAGTTGAGAAGGAATTTCTTCTCCCAGAGGGTTGTGAATCTGTGGAATTCTCTGCCCAAGGAAGCAGTTGAGGCTAGCTCATTGAATGTATTCAAATCACAGATAGATAGATTTTTAACCAATAAGGGAATTCAGGGTTATGGGGAGCGGGCGGGTAAGTGGAGCTGAGTCCACGGCCAGATCAGCCATGATCTTGGTGAATGGCGGAGCAGGCTCGAGGGGCTAGATGGCCTACTCCTGTTCCTAATTCTTATGTTCTTATGTTCTTATGTGTACCAATATATTGTGTATGTATGCATGTGTATATGTGTATACTCGGTATTAGTAGCTGTCAAATTAGTTCACACACATTTTTTCTCACCTTTGCAGAAGAAACTAGCCAGCAATAGGGCGGAGCTCCGCTAAATGGGCAGTGGTGCTCCCAACACTATTCCTCTCATGGATCTGGAGGAACGTGCTGCAGCCCTGACAGGGGCGTATGATTGCAGCGCCACGTGTGTTGGTGCCGAACCAGTTGTCCTAGAGTGTAAGTCTGCATACTGCCTGGACTGTACTGCGGTCATGTAATTCAATTTTATGGCAAAATAATGTAGAAGGTTTTGTGTCTGTAAGTACTCTAGTAATGACTCCACAAGGCAAGTTATTGTACTTGAAATGTGGTGACCTTAGTCCATTTCTTATAGACGTTGAGTGTGGGTACAGCATGGTGAGCTCCCTTTTATACCTGGTTACCTGTCGTGTACAGGTAACCCTAGGTCTCCACCAGTTGCACCCTCTGGTGGTACAAGCAAAGTGTTTTCAGTGTAAAGGTACATTCAATAGTCTTATGTAACTGTACATTGAGTATACAGGATGTATACTTGTATTATACATACACAACAGAATGTAATGTAATGGTGGGACCAAGAAATGTTGTTCATTGTGACATGATTTTTTTGTTTGATTACCCTTTGCCATTTGGAAACCAAACTGTTTGGGACTGAAGTTTTGTTATGCCATGTACTTTCTCTATCCTTTGCTTATGATACTTTGACGTAATGATTCTCATTAAAAAATGTTTGTTCTCCACATAAGCCTGCGCAACGTGAATTGCTCAGATGTTACCTCTGACCCCTCCCCTCCCCTGTCGCCAACCATTAATGTTATGTTTTTACAGTTGCACAGTTGGAGCCGGCTGCTGCTCCCAGAGAGGAGTCATTGCAGGGAAGACAAAATCAACAGATGATGGTGGAAGAGACGGAGGAGATGGTGCTGGAGGAGCTGCAGGAGAACACTCCTCAAAGTGTTGTAACGCTGTTTTTGCACGAGGAGGGAGGGGTAGCGCGACTTGAAGGGTCGTTTCTACCTGCGGCCACCGGTTCCTCGTCGGAATCCAACTTTCTTGGATTCCAGTCCGAGGAAGCGGGACCAAGCGGACTGCAACAGTGCACACCGACCCCCATGGTGACTCCACGGTGGGCGACAGGCAGATGCGAGCCTGGACATGGTGGCACTGTCCAGGATGAGCATCGAGTTGATTCAAGAGCTCCTCCAGTCCATTGCTTGGTTGTCCGAAAACATGGCAGCTTTAGCAGCCCGCCAATTGGAGGACATGACGAAGCGGTGAAGGAGAACACCTGGACCGCCAATGCCAATGCAATGCGGCAATCGACGGTTGTGGGATATGGTACTGCACCCTAAGGTGCCATACCAGCAATGGTGACAGCACCTGATAGTTGGGAGGAAGCAGTTTCTTCCGACTATGAAGATGGGTCCTTAGCACCTCCATCTTCTCCAGAACCCCCAAACATAGCGCTGCCATTCTCGCCCCCACCCCCGCCCCCCGTCCCCAAGCAGTCATGCTCAATGTGCTTTGCTGATACAGAACGTTCTGGTGGTCCCGACGTAGGCAAGGCCAGGGGTCTTGTTAGTGCGAAGAGGAGGAAGGGGTCAGGGCCAAGGGTGTGGGGGGGGGGGATTGGGAAGGAAAGGCGTTGGGAAAGATGGCCACAGGTAGAATTGTGGGAGGGTGCAAGGTCTTTTCAGTGCTGTTTATACTGTTGTTGATGTTATTGTTGCTGTTTGTTCTTTAGAATGTTTGTTGTTGTGAAAATTTCTATTCATCAAAAAAATTTTATTTTATTACATTAACGTTTTAAAAAATTACTACTTTTATATAAAATTTTATTCAATTAAACCATTATTGTGTCTCATTCACTTCTGGGAAGGGGAAAATATCTCCCATTTGACAACTTTTAGGAAAGACAACTTTAAATGTGTGATTGAGGGTGTCCCTTGTAAACTCATACCTCATCTTACATGACCTAAACCCAACTGATTGGAGTTTTCTTGAGCCCTGTGAACATCACAGAACTGGGCAAGCCACTTACAAAGCAACAGCTCTACCAACCTGTGAGCATTCTCACAGGTGCATACATTACAGTTGTGATGCCTGCTACAGTTGAATAGTCCCACGACCACACTGTCAAGCCATGTGAACAATGGTTACTTGGATGTACACCTGGTGAGTGACTCCCTTCTCACCTCCCCACCCCTTCAGGTCTGCTTGTACACCTAATGACTGACTTCCTTCTCCGCCCCGCCCCCCCCCCCCCCCCCCCCGCCTCAGGTTTCCATATACACCCACTGACCGACTCCCTTCTCCCCCTCTCCCTCAGGTCTCCTTGCACACCCAGTGAGTGACTCCCTTCTCCCTCCCACCCCTCAGGCCGTTATGTACGCACAGTGACTTGGTTGAGGCCCCAGTGTGTGGCCACAACCCCTCCCCCCTCTGAGTGAGCCAGTGAGCCCCTTTCTCTCTGTAATCCTGTACTGGAAGTTAATTCAGCTGTCTGATGTGTGGCTGAGATAAGGAGCCTCTTTGAATACCCGTTGAAATAGGAGAACTTTTTTATTGCACAATCCAATCATTTGCAACGATTTGACAGGTCACAATCCATGATAGACTTCCTAATACAATGTTTGCACATTGGTGAGGTTCTGTTGCAGTCCACCACAGAGTCGAAGTGTCAATCAGCTAACAAAAAACAATTTATAACAGAAACTCAGCATATATGTCAGCCCAAAGCCGACTGAAGAAAAGATTCTCCCAATTATCCCAATCACATTGAAGTGATACAAAAGTTCATTTTCTGGATAGAATCACTTCAGTACAGTAGTGGTGGTCATGTTGTCGAAACCTCACATCTGTTAATATGTACAGCACATATTACATTTGCATCAAAAATGGCTTTTCTTCATTATCCACCATCTTCTAGGCCACTGTGAAGCTGCAAGCAAAATGGAGGGAGTGATAAAGCTGGGCCCAAGTCAGGTAAGTACTCCAGAAATAGGCGGTATCCAGCACAGTGTTAACGGGCGGTAGCGGGCCTTAAAAAACAGATTTTAATGGAATTTAGGGCTGGAGGGAATTTTCCAACTTTTTGGGATCGCCAAAGTGGCCGGACGATTTGCAGCAATGCCAGTGGTAATGGGCAGCCCAAATTACCGCGGGCGCTAATTGAGAAACGGACAGTAATGGGCAGTAATTTCCATTTTTTATGTAAACGGGCGGTAAATGGGTGATTTGAGGAAACTCTAGCCCTATGTCTTTTGGAAGAGAGGCCAAGTTGGGCATGCCCGATTTAGTTTGAACAAAATACTGAAGCTCTGATGCAAAACATTTTAGGGCCCAAAAGGCAAAGCCATTCCAATGGATTCTTGCCACGTTTCTGCGGGAATCCAGAAGAATGGCCGCAAATTCCAACAGGACCAGGATAGGTTAGATCTCGGCCACAGGATGAAGTTCCCTGTATGGCCCTATGAGGACAGAACCTCTGAACAAGCTCACAAGGCCATCGACATAAGGGAGGCTTTCTGAGCCTGGTATATCTCATCAACAGGATGGGAGGCTCAGCTGGGATTTAGGTCGGGATTGAGGCCTGAGTCCCTGAAGAGTGGGGCAGAATTTTATTTACAAGTTGCCCCCAGACGCAGCTCAGGGATTTTGAGACTGAACAGTAGAAATGCAAATAGATCCGGAACAATTTCTCGTGCTGTCATGGTGATGTAAAGCAAAGAGGAAACATGGCTTTGACTTTTCACTGGGGAGATGGTGTGAAAAGAAAGGGATGGAATTTATTAAAAATTGAATCGCTTTATGAAAGCATTAGCTTTCTGGAGCTTGCTGCAAAAATTCAGCCAGAATTTATTCAGCAATTGAGTAAGACTCAATCTGGATGCGGGAGTTGAGGGGGTGACGAGAGGAATTATATTAGAATGATGATGAGGAACAAATACAGGAACAAAATAAGCAATTCATAAAGTAAATTGGTCAACAAGATCTGGTGCCACAGTTTATAAATAATGATCCGAGGAACAAGATGAAATGTGGAAGTTGGCTTCATGTTGACATATTTAAGCCCAGCATATCCACATGATTTTATAGCACGGGGGTTTCTGTGATTACATGCTGCCCCTTAGTGACATCATCTGCCAACATGGGATCCAGTTCACAAGTACGCTGACAGCATGCAGCTCCACTTCTCCACCAGGTCTCTCAACATCTCCACTGCCTCTGTATTGTTCGACTGCTTGCCTGACATCCAGTCTTGAATGAGATACAATTTCCTCCAGCTAAGTGTTGTGAAGACAGAAACCATTAGCTTCAGCTCCCGCCATAAACTCCATGCCCTTCCCACCAATTCCAACTTCCTCCCCGGCCACTGTCTCAGGTTGAACCAGACTGTTCACAAACTCAGGGACCAAAATTCACCCCTGCCGGAAACGGGTGGCACCGACCATTTTTGGTGTGTTTTGGCCGCCGCAATGGATGCGGAGGCCCACCTTGCGAAATTCAGCTCTTTGTCCTTTTTTTTCGAGCGGGGGCTGAAGTTGGTCATAATGTGGGGCGGAAGTGGGGACGGGAACGGAGTATCTGCCGCTGTCAGTCGTCAGAGCCGGGTTGGTGACGCCATCGCACTGGCGCGTCAAAACATCTCTCCCTTTCAGTTAAAGGGGCGGGCCCCTGGAGCTCTGCAGCTTTTTAAGTTAGGTCCACTGGGCCGCTCGGGAGGGCCGGCTGAACCCGGGGGCATAATTGTCGGATCGATCTAGCAGTCGACCGACAAAAAGAAATGCCGGCCATGACAATGCGCCCTCCCCTTTAACGGAGGCCACAGCGCCATTTTACGCACAGTGCAAGCACAGTGCACTAACAGAAAAAACTGTCGGGGGCACCGAGCAGCGACCAGATTTTCTCAGGTGAATTTTGCTTGCTGGGCGGGACATCGGCGGCGCATGCTTTGATAATATAATTAGGAGGGTTCAGTAACAGCGGGGCAGATATGGTGACCGCCGGAAAAACCACTGGGGAGATTTTCGGGAGCGGCGGCTATTCAACTACAAATTGGCGGCCATTCGACACTGCCGTTTTCCGGCGGTACGGGGCCTTATCGGGAGGCTGAATTTCAGCCTCTCAGTGTCCCATTTGACTCCAAGCTGAGGTTCTGACCCCATATCTTTTCCATCACAAAGACCTCCACCTTCACCTCCATAACATCAACTGCTTCTTTCACTTCCTCAGTCCTTACCATATATTTATCACTCCGACTAGTGGCTAGAATTTCCCCAGCCTATCGCACGTTTTAATGCGATTGATTCACGTGAAAAGTGCTTTTTTGTTCTTAAACTGAATTACACAATATTTCCCAAACCTTAAGAATGGCGTTTTGAGAATATCAACAAAAAGTGGATCGCCCTGGTGCAACGCGAAAAATTCTGAAAAAAAACGCACCGCCTAAGTTTGGCCATTCGGCAAACCAGTTTTTGGAAAAAAAAACGCACGAGAAAAGCAGGCATTGCACCCTCATAAACGTCGGTAAGTAGGAAGACCTGAAAAAAAGGTAAGTTAAAGTTTTTATTTTTTAATTCTTTTGCAGCAATTACTTAATTAAGGGTTCTTGTAAATGTTTTGTGATTTTTTTGTTTTTTGCAATTTTTTTTTGTGTTTTCTCCCCTCCCAAGTCCTGTATTTTTGCTGTTGATAGGCCTCAGGCTAAAGTTGGTGACATCGCGGTTTTTAACGCCAATTGTCGTGCAACACCGTATTTTAAGGACAGTCGTATTTTGTGGCCAAGTTTGCCCTCATAAAAATGGCGAAATTTTTATTCTTATTTATTCACTATTTTGTCGATATTTATCAAATAACAGCAAGCTGGGGAATTTCTAGCCCTTAGTCTTGACTATTCCAATGCTCTCCTGGCCAACCTCCTATCCTCCACCCTCCATAAACTTCAGCTCATCCAAAACTCAGCTGCCTGTATCCATCCCGCACCAAGTCCAGCTCACCCATTACTTCTGTCCTTACTGACCTATAGTGGCTCCCAGTTCCATTATACCTCAGATTTAAAATTCTTATCCTTGTATTTAAATCCCTTCATGGTTTTACCTTTCTCTATCCCTGTAACCTTCTCCAAGTCTATAATTTATTCCCCATCCCTAATTACCCTGAGAACGCGATGGTGGTGAGATACAGCGAAATGGCTTGATAGGCCACATCGAAGGGCAGTTAAGAGTCGTTGTTGTAGAACTGGATTCACATCTAGGCCAGATCAGGTAAGGAAAGCACGTTTCTGTCCCTAAAGAATATTAGTGAAACAGTTTGGTTTTTATGACAATCCGACAACTTCACGGTCACAATTATTGACATCAGCCTTTTAATACCCATTTAAAAAAATTGAATTCAAATTCTCAAAATGAACTCACTAGATTGCTCGTTCAGCCCACTCGATTAGTAGTCCAGTAGCAGGACATTTGGAAAAGCAAAAGTCGGTCAGGCAGAGTCAGTATGGATTTATGAAGGGGAAGTCATGTTTGACAAATTTGCTGCAATTCTTTGTGGATGTAAACAACAGGATGGATAAAGGGGAACCAGTGGATGTGGTGTATTTGGACTTCTAGAAGGCATTTGACAAGGTGCCACATAAAAGTTACTGCACAAGAGAAAAGTTCACGGGGTTGGGCGTAATATATTAGCATGGATAGAGTATTGGCTAACTAACAGAAAACAGAGAGCCGGGATAAATGGTTCATTCTCTGAGTGTAACGTAGCCAAGTTTGCTTATGATACAAAGATGGGAGGAAAAGCAATGTGTGAGGAGGACACAAAAAATCTACAAAAGGTCATAGACAGGCTAAGTGAGTGGGTAAAAATTTGGCAGATGGAGTATAATGTTGGAAAATGTGGGGTCATGCACTTTGGCAGAAAAAAATCAAAGTGTAAGTTATTATTTAAATGAAGAAAGATTGCAAAGTGCTGCAGTATAGCGGGACCTAGGGGTACTTGTGCATGAAACACAAAAGGATAATATGCAGGTACAGCAAGTAATCAGGGAGGCCAATGGAATCTTGGCCTTTATTGCAAAGAGGATGGAGTATAAAAGCAGGGAAGTCTTGCTACTGCTATACAGGGTATTGGTGAGGCCACACCTGGAATACTGCATGCAGTTTTGATTTCCATATTTACGAAAGGATATACTTGCTTTGGAGGCAGTTCAGAGAAGGTTCACGAGGTTGATCCTGGGGATGAGGGGGTTAACTTATGAGGAAAGGCTGGGTAGGTTGGTCCTCTACTCATTGGAATTCAGAAGAATGAGAGGTGATCTTATCGAAACGTATAAGATTATGAGGGGGCTTGACAAGGTGGATGTAGAGAGGATGTTTCCACTGATGGGGGAGACTAGAACTAGAGGGCATGATCTTAGAATAAGGGGCCGCACATTAAAAACTGAGAAGAGGAAAAATTTCTTCTCTCAGAGGGTTGTAAATCTGTGGAATTCACTGCCTCAGAGAGCTGTGGAAGCTGGGTCATTGAATAAATTTAAGACAGAAATAGACAGTTTCTTAAACGATAACGGGATAAGGGGTTATGGCGAGCGGGCAGGGAAGTGGAGCTGAGCCCATGATCAGATCAGCTATGATCTTATTGAATGGCGGAGCAGGCTCGAGGGGCCGTATGGCCTACTCCTGTTCCTATTTCTTATGTTCTTATGTTCTTATAACTACTACCATACCCCCGCCGAAGAAATAAGGAATATAACAAGAAGGGTGAAGGTATTAATCAGGTTCACAGCCGGTGTTTGTTACTTTGAATTGCAGTTCAATGTGTGTGAGGACCTTTCGAAAATAGTTGGTAATCTGAACACCAGATTTATAAAGCCCAGGATCCCATCTGTTTTTTTAACTGCTTTCTGAAACTGCCCTGCCATCTTCAATGATTTGTGCACATATACCCCCAGATCTCTCTGTTCCTGCACCCCCTTTAGAATTGGACCCTTTAGTTTATATTGCCTCTCCCCGTTCTTCCTACCAAAATGTATCACCAAACTGTAATTGCCTTCTAAAGAGTTTGAAGTCTAATGGCAACTGAAGATCCACATAGAGGTCAACTGGTTTATGGGGGTGGTACTCTTCTGAAGTCATGCCTTTGTTACTTCAAGACTTGACTATTGCAATACTCTCCTGGCTGGCCTCCTACCTACCCCCCGTAAACTTGAGCTAATCCAAAATCCTATTGCCCGTATCCTGACTCGCACCAAGTCCCATTCACCCATCACCCCTGTGTTCTGCATTGGCACTTGGTCCGGCAATGCCTTGATTTAAAAATTCTCATTCATGTTTTCAAATCCAGACAGGACCTCGCCCCTCCCTGTCTCTGTAGCTTCCTCCAGCCCTACAAACTTTCGAGATCTCTGCGCTCCTCCAATTCTGCTGTTTTTGCATTCCCAATTTTAATCCGTCAACCATTGGTGGCTGTGTCTTGAGCTGCCTAGGCCCTAAACTCTGGAATTCCCTCCCTAAACCTCTGTACCTCCTTAAGATGATCCTTGAAACCTACTTCTCTGTCCTAATGTCGTCTTATGTGACTCGGTGTCAAATTTTGTTTGCTAAGGCTCCTGTGAAGCATCTTGGGACGTCATTATTATTGTTATAAATGCTCTCGAATTGCTGCTGACCCATGTGGAATGAAACCTCGAATAAAGAACAAACTAGCATTTTTACAACACCTTTCATGTCCTCAGGGTGTCCCAAAGCACTTTACAAGCAATTAATTGCTTTTGGAGGTGTAGTCAGCCTGGATTATGTGTGTAATGACTCAAGAGTCTGGTTAGTGTAAACTCACTCAGGTGCAACCTGATCCATCTTTATTCCAGCCCGCGAGTGCCAGCTTGACCAAGACACACAGCTTATATACAGGTAACCAAGCACACATGCCACATGCGTACAGCTCAATGATCTCTGACCGCAGTGCCCTCTGGTGTCTGGTGACCACAAGCATTAATACATAACAACAGCCCCCTTTTAAAATCTTAACAGTCTTTTTACAAATTAAGATGGTCTGGGGCTTTCCTCTCACAAGTTGATCGTCTCAGTTCAACTTTGGCTCTGGACGAGCGTTCTGAGTCCGTTGAGACTGAGGGCTGAGTAGCTGATCTGATGGGAGTGGTCATGACCACATCAGAGACTGAAGGTTCAGAGTCAGTAATGTCAACAGAGTCCTCTGATGAGTGAACAATGCTTGGTTGGTCACTGACTGCATCTTCCTCACTCGGTTCCAGTTCACCCGTGTGCCGCAGTTTAACCTGGTCAAGGTGTTTCCTGCATGTTTGCCCATTCTTGAGCACGGCAATAAACACGCTGTTACCCTCCTTGGCTGTAACAGTACCGGCGATCCACTTGGGACCTTGACCATCGTTCAGTACATAAACCGGATCGTTGACCGAGATGTCACGTGGCACGGCAACACGATCATGACATCATTGCTGACTTTGACATCTGTTTTCAACACAATCATTCAAATCAGGATGAACAAGAGAAAGCCTGGTCTTGAGATTTCTCTTCATCAGTAGTTCAGCAGGAGGAACCCCAGTAAGCGTATGAGGGCTTGACCTGTAACTGAGCAATATACATGACAACCGTCTCTGCAGTGAGCCCTGAGTTACACGTTTCATACTTTGCTTGATCGTTTGAACGGCACGCTCTGATGACCATTAGAAGCAGGCTTGAATGGAGCTGATCTCACATATCTGATGCCATTGAGTTTCATGAACTCCTAGAACTCAAGACTTGTGAAGCAAGATCCGTTGTCGCTCACAACAATGTCAGGCAAATCATGAGTAGCAAACATGATACGAAGGCTCTCAATGGTAACTGTAGATGTGCTGGATGACATAATAACACACTCTATCCACTTAGAATATGCATCCACTATGACAAAAACACCTTTCCTAGGAACAGACCCGCAAAATCAATGTGGATCCTCGACCATGGTTTAGATGGCCACGACCAAAGACTCAGCGGAGATTCCGTTGATACTTTACTTAGCTGCATGCAAGTATGATGCACACATGATTCCAGATTAGAGTTAATTCCAGGCCACCACACATGAGACCTAGCAATGGACTTCATCATGATGATACCCGGATGAGTGCTATGAAGTTCACGTACAAATTTTTTTCTACCTTTCTTAGGCATGATTACACGATTACCCCACAGTAAACAGTCTGACTGAATGGACAGCTCATCCTTGCGACGGGTGTAAGGTTTGGTCTCATAGAAATAGAGAAACATAGAAATTTGGTGCAAGAGCAGACCATTCGGCCCTTTGAGCCTGCACCGCTATTCAATAAGATCATGGCTGATCATTCAACCTCAGTATCCCTTTCCTGCTTTCTCTCCATACCCCTTGATCCCTTTGGCCATAAGGGCCATTTCTAACTCCTTTTTGGATATATCTAACGAAATGGCCTGATCAACTTTCTGCGGTAGAGAATTCCACAGGTTAACCACTTTCTGAGTGAAGAAGTTTCTCCTCATCTCGGTCCTGAATGGCTTACCCCTTATTCTTAGACTATGACCCCTGGTTCTGGAACTCGCCAGCAACGGGAACATTCTTCCTTCCTCTAACTTGTCCAATCCCGTCAGAATTTAAAATATTTCTCTGAGATCCCCTCTCATTCTTCTAAACTCCACACGCATCTCCATAGGTATGGCAGACCAATCACCACTGAGTACACACCCTTTCACAACCAATAACATAGGGTCAGGGATGGTCCAGATCCTAACTTGTTGAGCAGTGACAGGAGATCCTTCACTCTCAAAAGCATCCATTACTAACAGTAGATCTGCAGGTTGAGGCATCTCCATCTCAGTTGTGGGTAAGGGCATCAGCACAATTCTCAGCACCAGGTCTATGACGGATGACGTAATCATAGGCAGACAATGTCAGCGCCCACCTTTGAATGCGGGACGATGCATTGGTATTAATACCTTTGTTTTCCGCAAACAATGAAATGAGTGGCTTGTGATCTGTTTCAAGTTCAAAACAAAGACAAAATAGGTACTGGTGCATTTTCTTTAACCCCATACACACAGGCCAAAGCTTCTTTCTCTACCATACTGTCTAAAGCTCTTTCTGCTTTAGACAGACTTCGCGAAGCATACGCAACAGGTTGTAGCTTGCCCGATTCATTTGCTTGTTGGAGTATGCAGCCAATTCCATAGATGGAGCGTCACAGGCCAATACAAGACGCTTACACGGATCATAATGAACAAGCAACTTGTTTGAACATAGCAGATTCTTGACTTTCTCAAAGACTCTACCTTGAGACGCAGCCCAGATCCAGTTGTCGCCTTTGCTTAGTAACACATGCAGTGGCTCTAGTAAAGTGCTCAATCTGGGTAAGAAATTACCAAAGTAGCTGAGCAGCCCAAGGAACGAACGCAACTCCGTCACATTCTGAGGCCTGGGTGCAGTTTTGATGACCTCGGGTTTTTGAATCCGTAGGTCTGATGCCATCAGCAGCAATCTTCTTCCCGAGGAATTCGACTTCAGGTGTCATGAATACACACTTCGGGCATTTCAGCCTGAGTCCCACTTTGTCCAGATGCTGTAGGACTTCTTCAAGATTGTTCAGATGTTCAGCAGTGTCGCGAACTGTGACTAGAATGTCATCTTGAAACATGACAGTTCTAGGAACGGACTTCAGTAAACTCTCCATATTCCTCTGAAATATGGCTGCAGCCGAACGAATCCTAAAAGGACACCTGTTGTAGACGAACAGTCCTTTATGGGTGTTGATGCAGGTGAGTTTCTTCAAAGTGTCGACAAGCTCCTGTGTCATATAGGCCGAAGTCAGATCCAGTTTCGTGAACGACTTTCCACCAGCTAGTATGGCGAACAGTTCATTAGCCCTTGGTAAAATCAGTTAATCATAACCTTGTAGTCTCCACAAATCCTGACAGTGCCATTACTCTTCAGCACAAGAACAATGGGACTAGCCCACTTGTTAAACTCGACCGGTGATATTGTTGTGTTCCTAACACAGATGATACTGCACACAGGGAGGCTAAAGTAACAGTGACCTCAGTCTTTAATAAGACACTCCAGAGTGAATAACAGGCCTTGGGGCCGGCTTACATACAGTGCTCCCAAGGGATGCTGGGATCCCTTGGGACTTCAGGGGATGCGCTCCCTGGTGGCGAAACATGGGAGTGCATGCTTTACAGGCACTCCCCTGCAAAGTCAAAGTGAAAACTATTTACAGGGTGAGGCGGTCGGGAGCCTTTCTTTCCCTGGTGGACCGCCTCGATACAAATGTCTGTTCTGGTGTGTTGGCTGTGCCCTCGCTGGGCTGGCGTGTTGTTGGCCCTGCAGGGCTGCTGGGTGAGCCTGGCCTTGCTGGGCTGTTGGGCATGATGGGTTCGATTTCCTGGTCCGGCGTGGTGTCGTTGATCCTTTGGGTGTGTGTTGTGGGCTCGAAAAAGGTGGTGTCTGCTGTGGGTTGTTCAGAGCAGTCTGTGAACCGCAGCCTCGTTTGGTCCAGGTGCTTTCTGCAAATTTGTCCATTGTCTAATTTGACTACAAACACCCTACTCCCTTCTTTAGCTATCACCGTGCCCGCGATCCACTTGGGATCCACATGTCCATAGTTTAGCACATAAACAGAGTCATTCAGATCAATTTCCTGTGACACAGTGGCATGACCATTGTTTACTTTTTGTTGCTGCCGCCTGCTCTCTACCTGATCATGCAGGTTGGGGTGAACCAGCAAGAGTCTGGTTTTAAGTGTCCTTTTCATGAGTAGCTAAGCCGGGGGCACCCCTGTAAGTGAGTGGGATCTCGTGCGGTAGCTGAGCAGTACTCGGGACAGGCGGGTTTGGAGTGAGCCTACTGTGACTCGTTTGAGGCTCTGTTTGATTGTTTGTACTGCCCACTCTGCCTGTCCATTGGAGGCTGGTTTAAACGGGGCCGAGGTGACATGTTTGATCCCATTACGGGTCATGAATTCGTTAAATTCGGCACTGGTGAAACATGGCCTGTTGTCACTGACCAGTATGTCAGGCAGGCCGCGGGTGGCAAACATGGCCCTCAGGCTTTCAATGGTGGCGGTGGCGGTGCTTCCCGACATTATTTCACATTCAATCCATTTTGAAAAAACATCCACCATCACCAGGAACATTTTACCGAGAAACGGGTCCGCATAGTCGACATGTATCCTCGACCATGGTCTGGAGGGCCAGGACCACAAACTTAGTGGTACCTCTCTGGGTGCATTGCTCAACTGAGCACGCACGCTGCATTGCCGTACACAGGACTCTAAGTCAGAGTTGATACCGGTTCACCACACGTGAGATCTGACTATTGCTTTCATTATTACTATACCCAGGTGTGTGCTGTGGAGATCAGAGATGAACGTCTCCCTGCCCTTTTTGGGTAGCACTACGCGGTTACCCCACCAACAGGCAGACTGCCTGAATGGACAGCTCATCCTTTCGCCGCTGGAACGGCTTGATTAGCTCTTGCATTTCAATGGGGATGCTGGCCCAGCTCCCATGCAGTACACAGTTTTTTACAAGGGACAGCAGAGAATCTTGGCTGGTCCAAGTCCTAATCTGGCGGGCCGTGACAGGTGATTTATCATTTTCAAACGCTTCCATGACCATCAACAAGTCTGCGGGCTGCGCCACCATCAACAGGTTTGCAGGCTGCGCCATTTCCACCCCTGTGGTAGCTGACTGAAAGCATCTGCACAGTTCTCGGTACCTGGCCTGTGGCGGATGGTATAGTTATACGCTGATAGCACGAGTGCCTACCTTTGTATGCAGGCTGAGGCATTAGTATTTATCCCCTTGTTTTCAGCGAACAGGGATATGAGGGGCTTGTGATTGGTTTCCAGCTCGAATTTGAGGTCAAACAGGTGCTGATGCATTTTCTTTACCCCGAACATACACACTAATGCCTCTTTCTCAATCATGCTGTAGGCCCTCTCGGCCTGAGACAAGCTCCTGGAAGCATAGGCGACAGGTTGCAACTTCCCCGCAATGTTAGCTTGTTGTAATACACACCCGACTCCGTACGACGACGCATCACATGCTACACAAGTCTTTGACACGGGTTATACTATACAAGCAGCTTGTCGGAGCATAAAATGTTTCTGGCTTTCTCAAAAGCAATTACTTGGTTTTTTCCCCATACCCATTCTCACCTTTACGCAATAACACATGCAGGGGCTCTAGGAAGGTGCTTAACCCCGGTAGGAAGTTACCAAAATAGTTGAGGAGTCCCAGGAACGACCGCAGCTCCGTGACATTCTGTGGCCTAGGCGCATTCTTGATAGCCTCTGTCTTGGCGTCAGTGGGCTGAATGCCGTCCGCCGCGATCTTTCTCCCCAAAAACTCCACTTCTGTTGCCATGAAGTCGCATTTCGACCTCTTCAGCCGCAGCCCTACGCGATCCAGGTTATGTAGGTGCTCGACGGTGTCCCGACCCGTGACCAATATGTTGTCCTGAAAAACCACCGTGCGTGGTACCGACTTGAGTAGGCTCTCCATGTTTCTCTGGAAGATCGCTGCAGCCAACCGAATTCCAAACGGGCACCTGTTGTAGATGAACAGTCCCTTGTGTGTGTTGATGCAGGTGAGGCCCTTCGAAGACTCCTCCAGCTCCTGTGTCATGTAGGCCGAAGTCAGGTCAAGCTTGGTGAACGTCTTGCCTCCTGCCAGCGTCGCAAATAGGTCGTCTTAGGTTGCGGGTATTGGTTCTATAGCAAGAAACAATTAATAGTTACTTTATAATCGCCGCAAATCCTGACTGTGCCATCACTTTTGAGTACTGGAACAATCGGGCTGGCCCACTCGCTGAATTCCACTGGGGAGATGATGCCCTCGCGTTGCAACCTGTCCAGCTCGATTTCCATTCTCTCCCTCATCATGTGAGGTACCACTCGCGCCTTGTGGTGAATGGGTAATGCCTCTGGGACCGAGTGGATCCGCACCTTTGCCCCAGAAAAGTTTCCAATGCCTGGCTCAAAAAGGGAAGGAAATTTGTTAAGAAGCTGGGTACATGAGGCCTCATCGACATGTGATAGCGCTCGGATGTTATCTCAGTTCCAGCGGATTTTGCCCAGCCAGCTCCTTCCAAGCAGTGTGGGGCCATTGCCTGGGACAATCCAGAGTGGCAGTTTGTGCACCGTGCCCTTGTAGGTCACCTTGACCATGGCGCTGCCCAGGACAGTGATAAGCTCTTTGGTGTATGTTCTCAGGTTCGTGTGGATGGGGCTCAGGGCTGGTCTGAGTGCCTTGTTGCACCACAGTCTCTTAATCATCTTTTTACTTATGATGGATTGGCTAGCGCCAGTGTTCAGTTCCATGGCTACGGGTAAGCCATTCAATTTGACGTTTAGCATTATAGGTGGACATTTCGTCGAAAATGTGTGCACCCTGTGTACTTCAGCATCTGCCTCCTCTCTCTGAGGCTCGAAATTGCTTTGGTCCACCATGGACCGATCTTCCTCTGCCACGTGGTGGTTAGCAGGTTTTGCAGCTGCAAGCTCATTGGAGGGTGCCCCATTGTTCCACAGCTCTTGCAAACATACCCTTTGAAGTAGCATGAATAGGCTGAATGGAAGCCTCCACAACGCCAACAAGGTGTGAATTGCCTTGCATTCATCCTTTGTTGTGGACTCTGAGTCATCTGGGTCACCTGAGGCAGTTGCAGACTCGTGGTTTCTGCCCTGTACATTTCTGCTTGCAAACACAGTTCCAGTTAATTTATGAACATTGCTAGCACTTGTGTGCTGAGATATTTGTTTGGTGTTATCACTGGTTGACATAAACGCCTGTGCTATCGCAATGGCCTTACTGAAGGTCGGTGTCTCTACAGTCAAAAGTTTTCATAGGATGGTCTCGTGCCCAATGCCCAGTACAAAAAAGTCTCTGAGCATTTGCTCCAGGTAGCCATCAAACTCACATTATCCTACAAGTCGCCTTAGCTCGGCGACGTAGCTCGCCACTTCCTAACCTTCAGATCGCTGGTACGTATAGAACCGATACCTCGCCATCAGCACGCTCTCCCTCGGGTTAAAATGCTCCCGAACCAGTGTACACAGCTCCTCATATGACTTATCTGTGGGTTTCACTGGAGCCAGAAGATTCTTCATGACGCTGTAGGTCGGTGCCCCGCAGACCGTGAGGAGGACCACTCTCCTTTTTGCAGCGCTTCCTTCTCCGTCCAGCTCGTTGGCTACAAAGTACTGGTCTAACCGTTCGACATAGGCTTCCCAGTCCTCACCTTCTGAGAACTTCTCCAGGATGCCCACAGTTTGCTGCATCTTTGCGTTGGATTCATGTACTCATCGCCATTTGTTAAAATAACAGTGACCTCAGTCTTTATTAAGACACTCCAGAGTGAGGAACAGGCCTGAGCGGCCGGCTTATATACAGTGCTCCCAAGGGATGCTGGGAGCCCTTGGGACTTCAGGGGATGCGCTCCCTGGTGGCAGAACATGGGAGTGCATGCTTTACAGATACACAACAGATATGATCCCTTCCGCTGGAGTCTGTCAACTCAATGTCAACCTTCTCCCTCATCATGTACGGAACAGACCGCAGTTTATGACAGACAGGTCTTGCATTGGAGTCCAGGTGAATCTGCACCTTAGCTCCCGTAAAATTGCCAATGCCAGGTTCAAATAAAGAAGGAAACTTTTTCAATACTTGAGTACACGAACTTTCATCCACCGAGGACAATATCTTGACATCATTCCAGATCAACTTGAGTTTCTTGAGCCAATTCCTGCCGAACAGCATTGGACCATAGAAACATAGAAACATAGAAAATAGGTGCAGGAGTAGGCCATTCGCCCCTTCGAGCCTGCACCACCATTCCATAAGATCATGGCTGATCATTCACCTCAGTACCCCTTTCTTGCTTTCTCTCCATACCCCTTGATCCCTTTTGTCGTAAGGGCCATATCTAACTCCCTCTTGAATATATCCAATGAACTGGCATCAACAACTCTCTGCGGTAGAGAATTCCACAGGTTAACAAATCTCTGAGTAAAGAAGTTTCTCCTCATCTCAGTCCTAAATAACTTACCCCTTATCCTTAGACTGTGTCCCCTGGTTCTGGACTTCCCCAACATCAGGAACATTCTTCCTGCATCCAAACTGTCCAGTCCCGCCAGAAGTTTATACGTTTCTATGAGATCCCCTCTCATCCTTCTAAACTCCAATGAATACAGGCCCAGTCGATCCAATCTCTCTTCATATGTCAGTCCTGCCCCCCCCCCCCGGGAATCAGTCTGGTGAACCTTCACTGCACTCCCTCAATAGCAAGAACGTCCTTCCTCAGATTAGCAGAACAAAACTGAACACAATATTCCAAGTGAGGCCTTACCAAGGCCCTGTACAACTGCAGTAAGACCTCCCTGCTCCTATACTTAAATCCCCTAGCTATGAAGGTCAACATGCCATTTGCCTTCTTCACCGCATGCTGTACCTGCATGCCAACTTTAAATGTTTGATGAACCATGACATCCAGTTCTCGTTGCACCTCCCCTTTTCCTAATCTGCCGCCATTTACATAATCGTCTGCCTTCGTGTTTTTACCACCAAAGTGGATAACCTCACATTTATCCACATTATACTGCATCTGCCATGCATTTGCCCACTCACCTAACCTATTCAAGTCACCCTGCAGCCTCTTAGCATCCTCCTCACATTCACACCGCCACCCAATTTAGTGTCATCTGCAAACTTGGAGATATTACACTCAATTTCTTCATCTAAATCATTGATGTTTATTGTAAGTAACTGGGGTCCCAGCACTGAGCCCTGCGGCATCCCACAAGTCACTGCCTGCCATTCTGAAAAGGACCTGTTTATCCCAGCTCTCTGTTTCCTGTCTGTCAACGAGTTCTCTATCCACGTCAATGCATTGCCCCCATTATGTGCTTTAATTTTGCACAATCTCTTGTGTGGGACATTGTTAAAAAGCCTTTTGAAAGTCCAAATACACCACATCCACTGGTTCTCCCTTGTCCACTCTACTCGATACATCCTCAAAAAATTCTAGAAGATTGATCAAGCATGATTTCTCTTTCATAAATCCATGCTGACTTGGACCGATCCTGTCACTGCTTTCCAAATGCGCTGCTATTTCATCTTTAATAATTCATTCCAACATTTTCCCCATTACTGATGTCAGGCTAACCAGTCTATAATTCCCCGTTTTCTCTCTCCTTCCTTTCTTAAAAAGTGGTGTTACATTAACGACCATTACCTGGGATGATCCATAATGGTAGCTCGTAAACCACACCGTCACATGACACCTCGAGTGCTGCACTGCCGAGCACCGCTGTGAGTTCCTTAGTGTAAGTATGCAAATTGGTATTGACTGGACTCAGCTTCGGTTTCGCAGCCTTAGTGTCCCACAGCTTGTCAAATGTCCTTTGGCTCATTATCGACTGGCTCGCACCTGTGTCCAGCTCCACTGATACAGGCACGCCATTCAGCTTCACATTAACGACTATCGGTTGGCTCTTGCTCAGGAATGAATACAGTCCATTCACTTCCTCCTCGGGTTGCGTATCTGGGCCCTCACTGAACTGGTCCTCATCAACCACGTGGTGAGCCACACCACGCTTGCTCCGTTGTAGACACATCCTGTGAAGATGCCCCACTTTCGAACATCCATTGCATGAGTATTGTCTAAACCGACACTGATGAGTGCCCCCACAACACCAACAGAGTGAAATCTGGTTCGAACCAGTTGGCGGGCTCTGAGCAGTGGCAGGTTTCGCTTAAGCAGCTCTGCCTGAAGGCGATGCCATCTTGTTTACAGTACTTGTCGTGGAACTCCAACTCGTCGATGATATCTGCCTCTAATTATCATCCGTTGCATGCCTGGGCAGTCGGGATGGTCTTTTTCAAATCCAGCATCTCTGCAGTCAACAGCTTCCTGAGGATCACATCAGGGTTGATGCCTATCACGAAGACATCACGCAGCATGTCTTCCAGCATGTTCCCGAACTTACATGGCTCAGCGAGACGTCGCAGGTCGGTGACAAATCCTGACACGTCCTGGCCCTCAGCATGAACATGCATGTAGAAACGGTAGCGTGATATGATGATCTCCTCTTTTGGCTTCAGATGGTTACCCACCAACGTACACAATTCCCCGTACCCTTTTTCCACCGGATGTACAGGCGAGAGAAGATTCTTTATGAGGCCGTAAATTTTCGGACCACAAACGGTGAGGAGAACTGCCCTGCGTTTAACTGCGTAGGCTTCTGCCTCCACGCCATTGGCCACAAAATACTGATCCAGGCAGTCGACAAAGTCCGCCCAATCCTCGCCCTCCACGAATCTCTCCAGGATTCCAACAGTGCCCATTGTGCATGCGAAGGTTCTTAAATTACCTCGTCACCAATTGTAATGGCTCAAGAGTCTGGTTACTGTAAACTCATTCAGCTGTAACCTGATCCATCTTTATTCAAGCCCGCGAGTGACCAAGGCACACAGCTTATATACAGGTGACCAAGCATCGATGCCACATGCGTACAGCCCGATGACCTCCGACTGCTGCGCCCTCTTGTGTCTGGTGACCCCCAAGCATTATTACATAACAGCGTGCTCCCATCCTGGAGTGAGGTTTGAACCCATGACCTTCTGGTGCAGAGGTGAAAGTGGCACGACTGTGTCAAGCGAGCACTATCATTTGTTTCAACACATTCCGGAGGAATTTCATCTTTGTTTGCCAGCTCAAACACTGCAGTAAGGATACATTTTAACCCTGTAGTTGCTATTTTCAGTATGTTTCATGTAAATGCTAACACTATCAAACATCTACCACATGTGTATTACATTGCTACAGAAGCCAATTTTATCATCCCTTCCATCAGCTAACTCAGCACAGATTAGGGATCAAATTTAGGACCTTCCTGGTCTATATGGCTCAGTTATTTGCTGGATTAACTCACTCAAGCACCCGAAGTTGATAACTCCATCTTCCTCGGAGTTCACTCTTTCTGAACTTTCTGCCTCAAATACCTGTGAACATTCAAACTTGTGAAAGCCAAATTCAGGACTGACATCAGAAAGCTCTTCTTTGCTCAGGGAGTGATGAACACTTGAAGTGAACATAGAGTAGTGTAGGCAAAAACCTTGGGATCATTTAAGAAACAGATAGTGGGGGCAGGGTGTGGGATCTGTAGGGTTTTTATGCACGGATCAGCTAGGAAGACTTCAACTGAATTTATCGTGTGATCTTCCACAAAACAAGGTGGAACGGAATGTGCTAAAATGAATGCAATAGTTGGATCAAAGTGCTGAGTGGAATATGTGTAACCGCCGTAGGCAACGTATTACTAAACCAGAAAAATAAAGCAATGTCTGTTTCTCATGGAGTTTATTTCTGAAGTAGTACATCAGGAATACTTCTAATTAAGATTTATTCGCTCCTTTGATTTACAACAGTTCATTATAAAGCAACACATATATAAAAGGGGCCCAACATACTAGAAGAAATCCAGTGCTGATTTGTTTATGCAATTATTATTTTCATTCAAGATTATTTCATCTTAATACCAACAAAACAACTCAAGGGATTTGAGTACAGGGGCAGGGAGGTGTTGCTACAGTTGTACAGGGCCTTGGTGAGGCCACACCTGGAGTATTGTGTACAGTTTTGGTCTCCTAACTTGAGGAAGGACATTCTTGCTATTGAGGGAGTGCAGCGAAGGTGCACCAGACTGATTCCCGGGATGGCGGGACTGACATATCAAGAAAGACTGGATCAACTGGGTTTGTATTCACTGGAGTTCAGAAGACTGAGAGGGGATCTCATAGAAACGTTTAAAATTCTGACGGGTTTAGACAGGTTAGATGCAGGAAGAATGTTCCCAATGTTGGGGAAGTCCAGAACCAGGGGTCACAGACTAAGGATAAGGGGTAAGCCATTTAGGACCGAGATGAGGAGAAACTTCTTCACCCAGAGAGTGGTGAACCTGTGGAATTCTCTACCACAGAAAGTTGTTGAGGCCAATTCACTAAATATATTCAAAAAGGAGTTAGATGTAGTCCTTACTACTAGGGGGATCAAGGAGTATGGTGAGAAAGCAGGAATGGGGTACTGAAGTTGCATGTTCAGCCATGAACTCATTGAATGACGGTGCAGGCTCGAAGGGCCGAATGGCCTACTCCTGCACCTATTTTCTATGTTTCTATGTTTCTAAAACACATTCATCACATTGTAGGTGCCAGCCGCAGCTCAGTTGGTAGCACTGTCGCTTCTGAGACAGAAAGTTGTGGGTTCAAGCTCCACTCCAGAGATTTGAGCACAAAATCCAGGCTGACCCTCCCAGTGCAGTACTGAGGGTGCCATCTTTCAGATAAGACATTAAACCGAGGATCCGTCTGCCCTCTCAAGGGAATGTAAAAGACCCCATGACACTATTTACAAAAAGAGCAGGGAAATTCTCCCCAGTGTCCTAGCCAATATTTATTCCTTAACCCAACACCAATAAAACAGTTTATCTGGTCATTTATCTCATTGCTGTTTGTGGGATCTTGCTGTGTGCAAATTGGCTGCCACACTTCCTATATTACAACAGTGTTTACACTTCAAAAGCACTTCAATGGCTATAAAGTGCTTTGGGGTCTCATGAATGGTGCTGTATAAATTCAAGTCTTTATTTCTTTATTTAATCATTGAGACAGTAACGTTACAGAAAAAATATTTGCATTGCTAGCAATGTTCTTTTATAATGTTATGTCTAAACATTTAGCTAACAAGTTTATTATGCATTAATGAATATAAAAGGAGTGGGGTGTATCCAGGGTGAGGCATTTTAATGATATTTAGGACTTTATAGGCTTCATGTTCAGGCAGATGTAGTTATCAACTATCATACATCAAGGCACTGTACGGTGGCACATTTCCAGCATATCTTGGAGCCACTCTGATCTCTAGCCTCAGCAACAGTGTCGGATGAGGTCCCAATAGTTCTTTTAAACAGCAATTGTACATATCAAACTTCTTCAAATGACAGGGTTAAGTAACTATTGTAACATTTGTGTTCAAGGTCTGATCACCCATTAAGAATGCTTACTTTCAGCTAATCGCTTTAGTAGGCATCCATGTGATCTATGGATTGACAGGCTTTCTTCTTCATCCCTCAGTTATATCCACTGACATAAATAGCCACACTCTTTTCCATTGGCATACTATGGCTGCAATGTGTACAGACCTCCACCACCTAGGAGGACAAGGGCAGCAGGCGCATGGGAACACCATCACCTCCAAGTTCTCTTCCAAGTCACACAACATCCTGACTTGGGCATATAATGCCGATCCTTCATCGTCGATGTGTCAAAATCCTGGCACTCCCTACCCAACAGCACTGTGAGAGCACCTTCACCACACGGACTACAGCGGTTCAAGAAGACGGCTCACCACCATCTTCATCAAGGATCATCATCATAGGCAGTCCCTCGGAATCGAGGAAAACTTGCTTCCTGAAGTGAGTTCTTTGGTGGCTGAACAGTCCAATATGAGAGCCACAGACTCTGTCACAAGTGGGACAGGTAGTCATTGAGGGAAGGGGTGGGTGGGACAGGTTTGCCGCACGCTCTTTCCACTGTCTGCGCTTGGTTTCTGCATGCTCTCAGCGTTGAGGCTCGAGGTGCTCAGCGCCCTCCCGGATGCACTTCCTCCACTTAGGGCGGTTTGGGCCAGGGACTCCCAGGTGTCGGTGGGGATGTTGCACTTTATCAGGGAGGCTTTGAGAGCCCCCATGTAGCGCCCCCGCTGCCCACCCCCGGCTTGTCCGCCATGAAGGAGCTCCGAGTAGAGCATTTTGGAGGTAACTAAGGATAGGCAATACATGCTGCCCTGTCAGCGAGGCCCACATCCTGGAAATGAAGAGAGAAAAAATTCACATGATTCTCTTCAAGCAGGAGGCTGAGTGGTCCAGCCTAACTCCATTAACAAATTTCAGGCCACTATGGATTGCTGTGGTGGTGTGGGTCAGCTTCTATCCGTCTGGCTTTTCCATTCTTTCCTTTGGCCTAGCATATTGATGCTCCCATTGACAACTCTCAAACTCTGCCCTTTTCTGGCTCTGGATTTAAAAAAATAAATAAAAGTAACAAACTCTGGATTGGAGACGGAACCTGAAGAATCATTACAGGAAAGATGTGATTGCACTGGAAAGGGTGCAGAGAAGATTTACAAGAACGTTACCTGGACTGGAGAATTTTGGCTATGAGGATAGATTGGAGGTGCTGGGTCTGTTTTCTTTGGCTGAGGGAAGACTTCTTGAGGAGTATAAAATTATGAGGGGCCTCGATAGAGTGGATAGGAAGGATCTGTTTCCCTTGGCTGAGGGGTCAACAACCAGGGGGCATAGATTTAAAGTAATTAGGGGAAGGTTTAGAGGAGATATGAGGGGAAATTTCTTCACCCAGAGGGTAGTGGGGGTCTGGAACTCACTGCCTGAAAGGGTGGTAGAGGCAGAAATCCTCACATTTAAAAAATACTTGGACATGCACTTGAAGAGCTACGGATCAAGAGCTGGAAAGTGGGATTAGGCTAGATAGCTCTTGGTTGACCGGCACGGACATGATGGGCCGAAATAGCCTCCTTCCGTGCTGTATATTTCTATGATTTTATAAAAATCATTGTGTAAGTGAATTAACTATATTTTTTTTAAGGGAGAACCCGTATGTAAAGAAAAGACTTGCATTTCTAAGGCTTTCATGACCTCAGCACATCCCAAGGCACTGTACAGCTAAAGAAGTACTTTTTGAAGTGTGGTCACTGTTGTAACGCAGCAGCCAATTTGCCACAGCAACCCCCCGTATACAGCAATAATATAATGACCCGATAATCTGTTTTAGTGATGTTGGTTGAGGGATAAATATTGGTAGGACACAAACTTAGGCACTAACTTTGTATATACACACATGTATACACATGTATTTCTGTATGTATAATTGCTTCATAAATCTTGACAAACTAGTCAAAGAAAGTTTAAAAAAAAAGAAAAATGGAGAGCAAAACTTAGGTCTCACAACGCTGTGCACATACCTCCTTGTAGTTGCCAGAAACACACACTGATGGGACTAAACAGGTTAGATGCAGGAAGAATGTTCCCGATGTTGGGGAAGTCCAGAACCAGGGGTCACAGTCTAAGGATAAGGGGTAAGCCATTTAGGACTGAGATGAGGAGAAACTTCTTCACTCGGAGAGTTGTTAACCTGTGGAATTCCCTGCCGCAGAGAGTTGTTGATGCCAGTTCATTGGATATATTCAAGAGGGAGTTAGATACGGCCCTTTCGGCTAAAGGGATCAAGGGGTATGGAGAGAAAGCGGGAAAGGGGTACTGAGGTGAATAATCAGCCATGATCTTATTGAATGGTAGACTCCTGCACCTATTTTCTATGTTTCTATCTTTCACACACAAAGCTCTTCCATTTCCCCATTCAAATTTGGGAAAATCCTATATATTTGGCTGAAGAAAAAAAAATAAAACTGAGGTGGGAGAAAGCATGATGTTGACTTTACCCATATGGAACACCATATTTGGTATGTCCTCGCTAAGACTTCTCGCTCTCAAAATCTGATGCATACCATTCAAATACTTGTCATTCCTAGTGATAATCTGTGAATAGTGCATTAATTCCTTATCCATGGAATCATGCACCTATTCAATGCTGCACAGTAAGGGTTTATGTTCTCAGCTCAAAGCTCAGAAAGCAGGCTCATTTTGGGCACTTATTGTCGTCTCTAGCTCAGAATCCAATTAATTCATGCTTGCGTGTTATTGAAAAGGTTGGAATTCCAGGAATGGAAACAAAATCCTTCTTCACAAGAAACTATTGTAATACACCATTTTCACCCATTAAGCACTGCTAACAAGGTGCCTACAAATAGTCAACTTTATGTCTAGGTGATTATATTCAAAACATTCACTGGTGTAATTCCAGGGCTGCCTCAGTCCTTGTTTGTGACTCAGACCCTGATGCAGAGCCTCATGTGGAAGTCAGGTGTTATACTTGGTGATTGTTGGTCATGAGGGGCCTGGCACTGAATCATTACACTGAAATTGCACCTTCCACGAGAAATACCGATGACTGTACTTGTTCGAAGGCAAGAGAAAAAAAAGCTGTAAAAACCCCTCAAAAACATACTGACAATCAATAACTGTAATTGGTACTGGCATGTGGTTAGAATGTGGAACTTGTTACTACATGGAGAAGTTAAGGCAACTAGGATAGATGCCTTTAAGGGGAAGCTAGATAAGTACTGAAGGCGAAAGGAATAGCTTATGCTGATATGGTTAGATGAAGTAGGGTGGGAGGAGGCTGGTGTGAAGCAGTTCGGCCGAATGCCTGTTTCTGTGCTGGAAATTCTATGCAATAATCTCAGCTACAAAATGGGTATTTTGTTTGCAACCTGTTCCTTCTACCCAAGGTCAGAATTTTAGTTCGAGAAGATGCGGAGTGACAGCTTTATCAGATTATTTAGAGTACAAAAGCAAGGAAGTTATGATGAACCTTTATAAAATACTGGTTCGGCCTCAACTGGAATATTTTGTCCAATTCTGAGCAATGCACTTTAGGAAGGATGTGAAGGCTTTAGAGAGATTGCAGAAAAGATTTACAATAATGATTCCCAGATGAGGGACTTCAGTTACATTGATAGACTGGAGAGGCGAGGTTGTTCTCCATAAGCGCAGAGAAGATTGAGAGGAGATTTGATAGAGGTGTTCAATATCATGAGGGGTCTAAACAGAGTAGAGAGAAACTGTTCTCATTGGAGGAAGGGTCGAGAATCAAAGGGCACAGATTTAAGATGATTGGCAGAGACATGAGGGAAAACTTTTTTAAACGAGTGCCACCCAAGTCCAGAACAGAAAACAAAAATGGACCAATAAAGTGAAGAGACCCGAGCAGTGGCAGTCCTGTGCCAACTACATGGCTGATAACAACCAGAACGCTTCGGGGAATGTGCAAATTAATTTGTGGGGCAAATATATAATTGTGACAATGATTCATATATTCCATTCATAGACATTCCATAATATTTCAGAAATGCATAGACATTATGTGATTTGTATTAATGTAAACAGAGCCGTTACAGTCATTCCCACATAGCAATTATATGAGTAACTGGAATGTGTTATGTCTGCATGTTCGTTAAAGGGTTTCTAAACACTATTTAGTTTGGCGACGCTTCTATTTACAATGCGTGAATGTATGCAATTTATCTTCAGGCTGTGAACGCAGGCTATGGTTAGCCTGAATTTTCACAGGCACTGATTGAAAGAAACTATTCTAGAATGATGATTTATTTTCAGAAGCTTCTGTTTTAATCTTTCGTAAATTTCAGATGAGTATTCAATGGGAAGGGAAATCATGAAATAATCATAGCAATGTCGTGATGATTCATCTCAAAGTGCTTAACGCAATAAATTACTTTTGGAGTGCAGCGACTGGTTTATGTAGATGAATCACCAGCTAATTTGTTTTTTGCTTGAAGAAGGAATGTTGGCTAGGACACCTAGTGAGCTTCCTGCACTTCAAATAGAAAGAAAGTTGCATTTATATAGCGCCTTTCACAACTTCTGGATGTCCCAAAGCGTTTTACAGCCAATGAAGTACATTTGAAGCGTAGACATTGTTGTCATGCAATAAATGGGGCAGCAAATTTGTGCACAGCAAGGTCCTACAAACAGAAACGGGATAATAACCAGATAATTTGTTTTCTTTTCGTGTTGTTGGTTGAGAGATAAATATTGGCCAGGACATCCGGGAGATTGCCCTCTCAGGTGGATGTAAAAGATGGCACCTCCGACAGTACAGCACTTCCTCAGTACTGCACTGAGGTGTCAGCCTAATTTTGTGCTCAAGTTTCATGGAGTGGGACTTGAACCCACAACCTTCTGACTCAGACTAGAGTGCTACCCACTGACCAAACTGACCCACAAATGGCACAATGAGTTTGAAGAGGGGAAATAACTTGCTTCAAGTTGCAGTAAGCTGAAATATACAAAATCATACCCTTCCATTTGCTGAAATTAGTTCCTTGCTCGGTTTCACTAAAAGAAAGACTGTCATTTATATAGCGCCTTTCATGACCTCATGACATCGCAAAGCGCTTTACAGCCAATGAAGTACATTTAAAGTGTAGTCACTGTTGTGATGTAGGACAGCAAGCTCCCACAAACAGCAATGAGAAAATGATCAGATCATCTGTTTTAGTGATGTTCATTGAGGGATAAATATTGGCCAGGACACCGGGGTAACAAACCCTGCTCTTCTTTGAAATAGTACCATGGGATCTTTTACATCCACCTGAGAGCAGAGGGGACCTCAGTTTCTCGTCTTGTCCGAAAGACGGCACCTTCGACAGTGCCCTCAGTACTTCACTGGAGTGCCAGCCTAGATTTTTGTGCTCAAGTCTCTGGAGTGGGACTTGAACCTACAACCTTCAGAGGCCAGAGTGCCAGCAACTGAGCCACGGCTGACACATCTGAGACACTAAATGAGAGGATTTACTTTCTTGGGGGCCCTTTGATATTTTTGTTCTGAGATCACTCTTTTGCAAACTAAGGCTCAGAAAATAATGTGATTTATGAAGACCAATTTGCTGGGAAATGATGGGATGTTTTAGGAACAAATTGCATAATTTTGAAAATAAAGCACATAGCATTGCTCCCCTAAGGTGTATTTAACATGGCAACAATCAGCTAAAACACAAAAAGGTACTGTTACAGCTGCAGTAACACGAAGCATCGCCATTCACTGGCACCTACCCTTGAACATGTTATGCGCATATAAGTACCTCAGCTATATGCCAGAAAAAAGTTTCAAGTCAACAATTACATCACCGCTCCAGTCTAAGGATCACATTCAGTTCAAGTTGTTAGGAAAAACAAAAAGCAGTTACAACATTTTCCATTTTAAAAACGTTGATTATAAATAGAGGATTTGAAACTTTTAGCAATAGAAGTATAAGTGATTACATCAGCCCTGACCCATCGTAAACCTGTCTCACCTGAGAAGATTGAAGCTCATGGGGTTGGGGGTAATATTAGCCTGGGTAATATTGGGGTAATAATAGCCTGGATAGAGGATTGGCTAACTAACAGAAAACATAGAGTCGGGATAAATGGTTCATTTTTGGGTTGGCAATCAATAACTAGTGGGGTGCTGCAGGGATCAGTGCTGGGACCCCAACTATTTACAATCTATATTAACGACTTGGAAGAAGGGACTGAGTGTAACGTAACCAAGTTTGCTGACGATACAAAGATGGGAGGAAAAGCAATGTGTGAGGAGGACACACAAAATCTGCAAAAGGACATAGACAGGCTAAGTGAGTAGGAAAAAATTTTGCAGATGGAGTATAATATTAGAAAGAGTGAGGTTATGCACTTCGGCAGAAAAAAAATCAAAGAGCAAGTTATTATTTAAAGGAGAAAAATTGCAAAGTGCTGCAGTACAGCGGGACCTGGGGGTACTTGTGCATGAAACACAAAAGGTTAGGATGCAGGTACAGCAAGTGATCAGGAAGGCCAATGGAATCTTGGCCTTTATTGCAAAGGGGATGGAGTATAAAAGAAGGGAAGTCTTACTACAGTTATACAGGGTATTGGTGAGGCCACACCTGGAATACTGCGTACAGTTTTGATTTCCATATTTAAGAAAAGATATACTTGCTTTGGAGGCAGTTCAGAGAAGGTTCACTAGGTTGATTCTGGAGATGAGGGGTTTGACTTATGAGGAAAGGTTGAGGAGGTTGGGCCTCTACTCATTGGAATTCAGAAGAATGAGAGGTGATCTTATCGAAAAGTATACGATTATGAGGGGGCTTGACAAGGTGGGTGCAGAGAGGATGTTTCCACTGATAGGGGAGACTGGAACCAGGGGGCATAATCTTTGAATAAGGAGCCGCCCATTTAAAACTGAGATGAGGAAGAATTTATTTTCTCAGCGGGTTGTAAATGTGTGGAATTCGCTGCCTCAGAGAGCTGTGGAAGCTGGGTCATTGAATATATTTAAGATAGAGATAGACAGTTTCTTAACCGATAAGGGAATAAGGGGTTATGGGGAGCGGGCAGGGAAGTGGACCCGAGTCCATGATCGGATCAGCCATGATCGTATTAAATGGTGGAGCAGGCTCGAGGGGCCGTATGGCCTACTCCTGCTCCTATTTCTTATGTTCTTATGTTCTTATGAGAAAGGACCATATTTTACAGTGTGCATTGGTGCGTTTATGCAGCACTTTAAAAGGTAAAGTTCCCCAAACCGCTGAGAGATTCTTTTTTGTGCAAGTATTTCCAAATATAGAAGTAATTTACAAAATGCTTTCAGTTCTCATGAGAACGAGCACATGATCGATGGGCTGAATTGTCTCCTTCTGCACTATACTGTTCTGTTCTAATCGGCAGCCAACATGATTTCAGAAGGGATAGATCCCCCATCCCCCTACCCCCGACCAACCTTCTCAATATTATTTGAGGAAGTGACATCCCAAGTGGATATTGGAACACAAATGCTGTAGCACACTTGGACCTCCAGAAAGCTTTTGATGAAGTGCCACATGAAAGGCTGCTACGCGAGCTTACGCTGGTGGAATTCGTAAGATAAGAAATTGGCTCAAAGGAAAGAAGCAGTGAGTGCTACTTTGAAGAAGGATGTGGGCCTGAAGAGATGCATTGAGTTGAGTGTTCCAGAGATCCCTGCTGAGGCCCTACTGTTTCTGAGCAACAGAAATGATCTGGATTCAGAAATGTAGTTAGTCAAAATCATAGATGATACTAAAATGGGGAGAGAGGGGATGGTAGAATCCAATGAAGCAGTTACGGAATTACAGAAGCAACTGAAAAATATCCATGGATTGGAAACAGTTTAAAGTGGTTCTGATTATTAAAAAGGGCCATTAAGCAAACTCGGGAAACTTCAGGCCTATTTAGTCTCACTTCATTAACTTGTAAGATAATGGAATCAATTGTCAGAAGTAAACTTGGGTATTGTCTGTATGATAATTTAATAACCAGCTGCAAAAATGGATTTAGAAGGATAAAGTCCTGCCTGACCAACCTCCCTGACCGTTTTTTGAGAAGGGAACAAGCCAATTGGACTATGGAAAGGCCTACAATGTGGTGCACATAAACATCAAAAAGTGATCGACAAAGTTCTACATGAGAGTTAATAATTAAACTCAAAATAGTAGGGATGAACCTTGGGAATGGATAACAAATTAGTTGAATAGTAAAAAGCAGCAGATACTTGTTAGAGGAGTTATGTCAAGGTAGGGAGAGGTGCAGATTGGGGAGCCCCGTAGTTAGTTGACTTACATTTGTTTAGCACCTTACATCTTTCTAAATGGTATCAGCGACAGCGTATGATGCTTTAATAAAACTTCAGTATCCCTTTCTAGGCAGTATACTTGTCTGTTCCAGATCAGTCCAATTAACCAGCAACACCTGGATGCTCAGATTTATTTAGAAGATCAAAAGTAAATGAATACACAGCATATAATTTAAATCAGTGGGAGTTGTTACAAGAATACCAAACGAGGATGTTGAAAATTAGTTTGGTTAAAGGACAATAATTGTTGATATCGCAAAGGCTTCTTTGACAGAGCCTCCCAAACGCGTGTAGCGTTGACCACCTAGAAGGACAAGGGCAGCAGGGGTCTGAGAACACCATCACGTCCAGGTTCCCCTCCATGTCACACACCATCCTGACTTAGAAATATATCCCCATTTCCTTCAACGTCGCTGCGTCAAAATCCTGGAACTCTCTACCGAGCAGTAGTAGGGGAGCACCTTCACCACATCGACTACATCGGTTCAAAAGGCGGCTCACCATCAACTTTTTCAAGGGCAACTAGAAATGGGCCTTGCTAGTGGTGCCCATATCTTTAGAATTATTATTGTTTAAATTACATCATGCAGGCTTTCTATTTGGGATTGTAAAGTAGCCCAAAGCCATTTCAGAGTAACTGCATGAATGTGTGGTTGGTCCTGGAAGGTGTGGCTCAGACACATGATCCAGAGATGGCCAGATGGAAGATAATGGGAATAGTGTTACCCGGATAGTAGTGTGTTGCTACAGATTCTAAGTGCACATACAACTAAAGGACTGGTTTTCATATATGGAAATGCATGGCTGAAGGTCACGAAAGATAAATAATGGGATGTGTACGAGGCATTGAGGCAGGCATTAAGATCCACCCAGGGGTAGTCTGAGGGAAGTAGGCACCACACTGCTAGATTCCGTAATCGTGGTACCAAAAGTGTTACTTAATCATCTTAACATGCAGCAATTAATGATTAATTTGGTGTGTTTAGGGAATTAATATTTGAGCTAATAGTCATGCTTATCTAGATTATGCGGTTGTGAAATAGAAAGTGTAGTAATCGCATAAAAGTTAAACCCAAGCTTGTATATGAAAGTTTGGGATGACACAATGATAGGCTGCTGTGCTTGCACATAACATCAGGATGCACGCAATCATTGAGTTCAACAATTACCTGTGTGTTCGGTCGGACGACTTCAGAAAAGAATAAAGTGCCAGCATACTTACTAGATGGGACGTCTGAGCCGCTGTTAATGTCACAGGGTCATTGTTGAGGCCTTTGAAGAACAACATAGCAACGGGGAATGAACCCTGACATAAAAGCCGGCAGGTGGGCAGACATTTGACAGAGCAAGATCCCGCACAACTTTCCGGCCATGCTCACTGTGATATATTCTTTACGATATCACAAAGCACACTACACACAAGATGGCGCTACAGGAACTTGTCATGTGACCCTGTCACATGATCCTTTTATTATTTACATCAGCAGTTGCATTACCACAGTAGTCCACTAGGTGGAGCAGTAGTCCACTAGGGGGAGCTCTATATTACACTCACCAGTTCAAGTGGGCCAGGACCAGAATATCCAGGCCATCGTGTCCGGCTATGCTTCGGCTCCTTGGCATGTGATTGGCTCCCACTAATCACATGACTGACAATACATTACCGATTGATGAGGTTGGCATGGTAGAAAGTGTAGCATTGATCTTGGTTCTGACCAGTAAAATTGTCAGATGATTGATGCAGAATAGGAATGAAGGGAGGGGAGGTAAGGGGGATCTGGAGTGCTTTCAGAAGCTGAAACTTATCTCAACAGCCTACTTTACACTGATTGGACCTCAGGGAAAGAAAAATCAGCAAGTAAATGTAAAAGGTTAATTAATTGGCATGAAAAATCCAGTTAAAAGGAGCTTATTTTATAAAAAGGGACACAGGTATGTAGAAGATCATTGAGGTTCAACTGGCTGGTTCCACAGTTCAAAACATAATATATAACATACAACCTTATACGTCCCCCATTTCTTCCCCTTTTGGTAAGAAACTATCCAGCTCCTTGTTGAACTTGCCAGACATTATCCGCTCCCACTGCCTTCCCAGTCTGTTCTAATTATTCGCCAGCCTCTTTTCAAAATTGTAATCTAAGCTGTCTTCCCACCATTTAGCTCAAGCCTCTGGCTCTTGGTTACTGAGGGGCTGACTTCAACACTCAAATCTACTAGAAGTCACACCTCTAAGTCACACACCATCCTGTCTTGGAAATATTTCACCGTACCTTCATTGTCGCTGGGTCAAAATCCTGGAACTCCCTCCCTAACAGCACTGTGGGAGTACCTTCACCACAAGGACTGCAGCGGTTCAAGAAGGCAGTTCACCATCACTTTCTCAAGGGCAAATAGAGAAGAGCAATGAATGCCGGCCTTGCCAGTGATGCCCACATCACAATAATGAATAATAACAAAACCAGTATCCCAGGGATGAACCAGGAGAAACTCCATTTATGATTTTAAGGAGCTGCGTCAGCTATAAGTGGCTGGGGTTGAAATTCAGCTTCGGCGGAGTGGGAAGACAGGTAGTAACGGATCAGTTGCCCATTCTACACCCTGCACCATTTTCCTTTCTGTTGAAGTCAACGGGAATAATTGGCGGCCAGGCCTGTTAGCCACCTCTTTATGCCACCCGCCTCCTCTCTCCTCCACTCAAGTTGAGTTTTACGCCCACCGCCTCCATTTAAAAGGAAGCCACCAGAAGCCATTAAAAAGAATTGAAAGACTTGCATTTATATATCGCCTTTCATGGCCTCACCGATGTCCCAAAACGGTCCACAGCCAAAGAAAAACTTTTTGGAGTGTAGTCACTGTTGTAATGTAGGAAATGCGGCAGCCAATTTGCACACAGCAAGCTCCCACAAACAACAATGTGATAATGACCAGATATTTTACTAATGTTGGTTGAGAGATAAATATTGGCCAGGACACCGAAGATAACTCCCCTGCTCTTCTTCAAATAGTGCTATGGGATCTTTTATGTGCACATGAAAAGGCAAATGGGGCCTCGGTTTAATGTCTCATCCAAAAGACAGCACCTCCGACAGTGCAGCATTTCTTCAGCACTGCAGTGAAGTGTCAGCCTAGATTTTGTGCTCAAGTCTTTGGAACTTGAATCCACAACCTTCTGCTATTCTCCACATCGCTTCTCTTGGAAGAGGTGGAAAAGTTCAGAAAATTAATAAAAATTGTTCAGCTTCATATAAGTTTGAGCTGCTGCAGGTTTGGTGTATCATGTTAATGCTGAACATGTGGTTCAGTCATTGAGCCCATTCAGTGAAAAGTAAGCAAGGGGAGAGCAGTCAGAGATCAAATGGGACTGAGTCAAGGCTCTTGAACTGCTCCCTTGTTTGTTTCCAAACCGTATGAGTGCTGTATGGAGGGAGTTTGTCTCACATACTGAGCTGATTCACGGTCTTGCACCTGAATGGAGCTCACTCTCTGTTTTCCAGCAGAACCATTCCATTGAGACTCCATCCATATATTCCCCCCGCTCAGAGGGATGCAAGACTGGTAATCTAAATAAGAGCCATTTAGAAGCATGTCTTGTTATGAACTCAGCTCAGGTTCCAGACCTGGGGCTGTTGTGATATTTGTGTGGTATTTTGTACAACGAACTACGCATAGGACTGGAGTGAACATCATAGTTTAATGATTCTCTCAAAATCATTCTATGAGATGACACCTTCTTATTTGCATGCCTTACCTTGACCGATAGACACACCTGTCTCTGAGCCATTCAGCCCAGAATGTCCCAGGGACTTGTGGTGGCAGTTGGATTGCAGCAATTGGCCTCAGTGCCCTTGAGACGGGAAGGGAGAAACAATGTTACGCAGCTGCATAGAGTTCATGTGTGAATATCGGGTGAGGGTAGGATGGGCTCAGCTGTGATGATCCCCATGGTTGAATATTCTGTCACCATGCATCGCGATAAATGGACGTTTTACCAAAGGATCAGTGCCCTTGGAATCGTACCCCTGCAGGAGCCAGGGTCTGCAGGTGAGGAGAGAAAAGATTGGAATGGGATGGGGAAAGGAATTAAGAGAGAACTAAAAGACAATACGTCGGGACTTCAGTTGCGTTGATAGACTGGAGAAGCTGGGGTTGCTCTTCTTGAAGCAGAGAAGATTGAGAGGCGATTTGATAGAGGTGTTCAAAACCTCCACAAGACCATCCTGGAAACATCAGCACCAGGCCAGACTTAGGGCAGGTGTTCACTGGAATGGTTGTGAATTTTCAGGGCCCATAGACGCAGGCTGGCCAAGCATTCGCACAGCCTTAAAGCTCTTTAATTGCATCTCATGCATACCTCAGAAGGGCGCACAGTCACGATCCAATGTACAATTCAAAGCCTTGCCAAACTTACAAAGCGGCAACTAGTGACCGACTGCACTGGTCTAATATACCAATGTAACGACATTGGACATGCAGTGAGAAAGGCGATCAAAGTTCTGGCTATACTGACCAATGCTCCTTTCACTACCTGATATTGGAGTGCTAGGCATAACAATGGAGGGTAGAGGGGATCTTGCCAAACACCACTGTGACATTTCCACATTGTAAGTTTCGCTGCGGGTGTCCTTGGTGCAGATAAAAAAAGAATTGCATTTCTAAAGCCTTTCACAAACACCGGACGCCCGGTGCAGTATTGAAGGAGTGCTGCACTGTCGGAGGTGCCATCTTTCAGCTGAGATGTTAAGCCAAGGCCCCACCTGCTCTCTCACGTGAACATAAAAGATCCCATGGCACTATTTCGAAGAAGAGCAGGGGAGTTATCCCCGGTGTTTATCTCTGCAGGTGAGGAGAGAAAAGATTGGAATGGGATGGGGAAAGGAATTAAGAGAGAACTAAAAGACAATACGTCGGGACTTCAGTTGCATTGATAGACTGGAGAAGCTGGGGTTGTTCTTCTTGAAGCAGAGAAGATTGAGAGGCGAGGCTTTGAATTGTACATTGGATCGTGACTGTGCGCCCTTCTGAGGTATGCACGAGATGCAATTAAAGAGCTTTAAGGCTGTGCAAATGCTTGGCCAGCCTGCATCTATGGGCCCTGAAAATTCACAACCATTCCAGTGAACACCTGCTCTAAGTCTGGCCTGGTGCTGATGTTTCCAGGATGGTCTTGTGGAGGTTTTGAACACCTCTATCAAATCGCCTCTCAATCTTCTCTGCTTCAAGAAGAACAACCCCAGCTTCTCCAGTCTATCAACGCAACTGAAGTCCCGACGTATTGTCTTTTAGTTCTCTCAATATTTATCTCTCAATCAACATAACAAAAACAGATTATCTGGTCATTATCACATTGCTGTTTGTGGAAGCCTGCTGTATGCAAATTGGCTGCCGCGTTTCCCACATTACAACAGTGACTACACAACAAAAAGTACTTCATTGGCTGTAAAGCGCCTTGAAACGTCTGGTGGTCATAAAAGGCACTATATAAATGTAACTCTTTCTTTCTTTCTTCACAATGGGTGGAATGACCACCTTCTGTGTCATAATTTTCTATGATTCGATAATTCTTTCTTTATATGAAACTGCAGGAACAAAAATATAACAAGGCTTTTTTTGTTTTAATACAGTAGAGATTTGGCAAATACAAAACAAAGTATTCAGTTTCTCTTATCAATAGTTGGAAATAAAAGCAGGAAAGGCAAAAAAAATGCAGAGGTTTAGACTTGAATGTAGGGGGGTATGATTAAGAAGTTTGCAGACGATACAAAAATTGGCTGTGTGGTTGATAATGAAGAATAAAGCTGTAGACTGTAGGAAGATGTCAATGAACTGGTCAGGTGGGCAAAACAGTGGCAAATGGAATTCAATCTGGAGAAGTGTGAGATAATGCATTTGGGGAGGACTAACAAGGCAAGGGAATACACATTAAATGGTAGCACACTGAGAAGTGTAGAGGAACAAAGGGACCTTGGAGTGCAGGTCCACAGATCCCTGAAGGTGGCAGGCCAGGTAGATAAGGTGGTTAAGAAGGCATATGGAATACTTGCCTTTATTAGCCGAGAGATAGAATACAAGAGCAGCGAGGTTATTCTTGAACTGTATTAAACACTAGTTAGGCCACAGCTAGAGTACTGCGTGAAGTTCTGGTCATGACATTACAGGAAAGATGTGATTGCACCAGAGAGGATATAGAGGAGATTTACGAGGATGTTGCCTGGACTGGAGAATTGTAGCTATGAGAAAAGGTTGGATAGGCTGGGTTTGTTTTCTTTGGAGCAGAGGAGGCTGAGGGGAGACCTTATTCAGGTGTATAAAATTACGAGGGGCCTAGATAGAGTGGTTAGGAAGGACCCATTTCCCTTAGCTGAGGGGTCAACACCAGCGGGCATAGATTTATAGTAATTGGTAGGAAATTTAGAGAGGATTTGAGGGGACATTTTTTTCACTCAGAAGGTGGTGGGAGTCTAGAGGGTGCCTGAAAGGGTGGCAGAGACAGAAACCCTCACCAAATTTTAAAAGTACATGGACGTGCATTTGAAGTGCCATAACCTATAGGGCTACGGACCAAGAGCTGGAAAGTGGGATTAGGCTGGATAGCGTTTGTTGGCCAGCGTGGACATGATGGGCCAAAATGGCCTCCTTCTGTACTGTAAATTTGTATAATTCTTCTATGATTCTGTATTAAAAAAATTGCTTACATTCTACAAAAGTGCTGCAATGGTTTAATATGCAAGTCTTTTCCTGGAATAATAAAGAAGTTTGTTTACGGAAGAACAAAAAATTTGAGGGCTACAGCGAAATAGAAGGGAAGTGGGATTAATGACTAATTGGACAGCACTTTCAAAGAGCCGGTGCAGGCACAATGGGCTGAATAGCCTTCTTCTGTGCTGTGTCATTCTGTGATTCTATATCAGAATATCCAAGAAATTACACAAATTTACCTTCTAATGCATTTCACTCAAAGCTGAGTCACCTGACAAAAGGGACACTGTGCCTATAAATAGAGACTTTAATGTGTGCTTTCTTATAACCAGTGGTGACACAGCTTTTTCAAATTTGAGTTGTAGAGGTATGTGTAGGTTGGCAGACACTGCATTCACAAAAAAAAAGAGAACAGGTTGTTTTATGTGTCGTAGAGACTAGAAATCAATAATAATAGTTCTTGGTTTGTGCAACTTTACTTCCTACAGTTAATGGAGCTTTAACAACTGTGGGAAAGAACCTGATGTTGAACTTAGTGCATTTTGTAAATGGATTTTTGTAGTATTTTACAGCATAATTAATGACCTAAATTTATAGACTTCGACAGCACAGAAAGACGTGCTGAAAGAGGCCCCTCATACCTATGCTGGCACTCTGAAAGAGTTACCTACTTAAGTCGGGAAAGGAATGCTGTGATACAGTTTATTTAGGCACAGCCGCCAATGAATCGTGGGTCGAAGAAAATCAGGGATGCACAAGAGGCCAGAATTTGAGGACGTAGAGTTATTGGAGGATTGTAGGATTGGAGGAGGTCACAGAAATAGGGAGGGGCGATGTTGGAGCAATTTGAACTCAAGGATGAGGAACACACCATTGGATAGCACCATTTAATATGGTGAGATCACCAATATGACACCTATATGGGGATGGGGGCATAAATCTTTCCTGTGAAGCCTTAAGATTGTGTGGAATATTCAGCTAACCCTGCTGCTTATCATTTAATTGGCAGAGATAGCTTGTGGGCAGGGCCATTTTATTGCATTGCAGGAAAACTTTTCTACCAGCTTTCCCACAGATGCCATTTCAAGGATAAGAACATAAAAACATAAGAAATAGGAGCATTTGGCCCCTAGAGCCTGCTCCATCATTTAATAAAATCATGGCTGATCTGATCATGGACTCAGCTCCACTTCCCTGCCCGCTCTCCATAACCCTTTATGCCCTTATCGCTCAAAAATCTGTCTATCCGTCCAGTCCATAGGAACTGATCTAGAGTCGATAGGCTGTTGGAAAATGATCACTATTTCTAAGGCCATTTCCTTAAGTACTCTGGGATACAGACTATCAGGTCCCAGGGAATAATCGGCCTTCAATCCCATCAATTTCCCGAACACAATTTCCCGCCTAATAAGGATATCCTTCAGTTCCTCCTTCTCACTAAACCCTCGGTCCCCTAGTGTTTCCGGAAGGTTATTTGTGTCTTCCTTCGTGAAGACAGAACCAAAGTATTTGTTCAATTGGTCTGCCATTTCTTTATTCCCCATTATAAATTCACCTGAATCCGACTACAAGGGACCTACGTTTGTCTTCACTAATCTTTTTCTCTTCACATATCTATAGAAGCTTTTGCAGTCAGTTTTTATGTTACCGGCAAGCTTCTTCTCGTACTCTATTTTCCCCCTCTTAATTAAACCCTTTGTCCTCCTCTGCTGAATTCTAAAGTTCTCCCAGTCCTCAGGTTTGTTGCTTTTTCTGGCCAATTTATATGCCTCTTCCTTGGATTTAACACTATCCTTAATTTCCCTTGTTAGCCATGGTTGAGCCACCTTCCCCGTTTTATTTTTACTCCAGACAGGAATGCACAATTGCTGGAGTTCATCCATGTGATCTTTAAATGTTTGCCATTGCCTATCCACCGTCAACCCTTTAAGTATCATTTGCCAGTCTATTCTAGCCAATTCACGCCTCAAACCATCGAAGTTACCTTTCCTTAAGTTCAGGACCCTAGTTTCTGAATTAACTGTGTCACTCTCCATCTTAATAAAGAATTCTGCCATGTTATGGTCACTCTTCCCCAAGGGGCCTCGCATAACAAGATTGCTAATTAGTCCTTTCTCATTAAGCATCACCCAGTCGAGAATGGCCAGCTCCCGAGTTGGTTCCTCGACATATTGGTCTAGAAAATCATCCCTAATACACTCCAGGAAATCCTCCACCACCGCATTGTTACCAGGTTGGTTAGCCCAATCAATATGTAGATTAAAGTCACCCATGATAACAGCTGTACCTTTATTGCACACATCCCTTATTTCTTGTTTGATGCTGTCCCCAACCTTACTACTACTGTTTGGTGGTCTGTACACAACTACCACTAGTGTTTTCTGCCCCTTGGTATTCCGTAGTTCCACCCATACCAATTTCACATCATCCAAGCTAATGTCCTTTCTTACTGTTGCATTAATTTCCTCTTTAACCAGCAAGGGGTCAGAGAGTCTAGTAAGGAGGAGGAACTGAGGGAAATCCTTATTAGTCGGGAAATTGTGTTGGGGAAATTGATGGGATTGAAGGCCGATAAATTGCCACGGCCTGATGGACTGCCTCCCAGAGTACTTAAGGACGTAGCCTTGGAAATAGCGGATGCATTGACAGTCATTTTCCAACATTCCATTGACTCTGGATCAGTTCCTATCGAGTGGAGGGTAGCCAATGTAACCCCACTTTTTAAAAAAGGAGGGAGAGAGAAAACAGGGAATTATAGACCGGTCAGCCTGACCTCAGTAGGGGGTAAAATGATGGAATCAATTATTAAGGATGTCTTAGCAGCGCATTTGGAAAGAGGTGACATGATAGGTCCAAGTCAGCATGGATTTGTGAAAGGGAAATCATGCTTGACAAATCTTCTGGAATTTTTTGAGGATGTTTCCAGTAGAGTGGACAAGGGAGAACCAGTTGATGTGGTATATTTGGACTTTCAGAAGGCTTTCGACAAGGTCCCACACAAGAGATTAATGTGCAAAGTTAAAGCACATGGGATTGGGGATAGTGTGCTGACATGGATTGACATGGTTGTCAGACAGGAAGCAAAGAGTAGGAGTAAATGGGTACTTTTCAGAATGGCAGGCAGTGACTAGTGGGGTACCGCAAGGTTGTGAGCTGGGGCCCCAGCTGTTTACGCTGTACATTAATGATTTAGGCGAGGGGATTAAATGTAGTATCTCCAAATTTGCGGATGACACTAAGTTGGGTGGCAGTGTGAGCTGCGAGGAGGATGCTATGAGGCTGCAGGGTGACTTGAATAGGTTAGGTGAGTGGGAAAATGCATGGCAGATGAAGTATAATGTGGATAAATGTGAGGTTATCCACTTTGGTGGTAAAAACAGAGAGACAGACTATTATCTGAATGGTGACAGATTAGGAAAAGGGGAGGTGCAACGAGACCTGGGTGTCATGGTACATCAGTCATTGAAGGTTGGCATGCAGGTATATCAGGCAGTTAAGAAAGCAAATGGCATGTTGGCCTTCATAGCGAGAGGATTTGAGTACAGGGGCAGGGAGGTGTTGCTACAGTTGTACAGGGCCTTGGTGAGGCCACACCTGGAGTACTGTGTACAGTTTTGGTCTCCTAACTTGAGGAAGGACATTCTTGCTATTGAGGGAGTGCAGTGAAGGTTCACCAGACTGATTCCCGGGATGGCGGGACTGACCTATCAAGAAAGACTGGATCAACTGGGCTTGTATTCACTGGAGTTCAGAAGAATGAGAGGGGACCTCATAGAAACGTTTAAAATTCTGATGGTTCAGACAGGTTAGATGCAGAAAGAATGTTCCCAATGTTGGGGAAGTCCAGAACCAGAGGTCACAGTCTAAGGATAAGGGGTAAGCCATTTAGGACCGAGATGAGGAGAAACTTCTTCACCCAGAGAGTGGTGAACCTGTGGAATTCTCTACCACAGAGAGTTGTTGAGGCCAATTCACTAAATATATTCAAAAAGGAGTTAGATGAAGTCCTTACTACTAGGGGGATCAAGGGGTATGGCGACAAAGCAGGAATGGGGTACTGAAGTTGAATGTTCAGCCATGAACTCATTGAATGGCGGTGCAGGCTAGAAGGGCTGAGTGGCCTACTCCTGCACCTATTTTCTATGTTTCTATGTTTCTATTTTTCTAATGACACCCTGCCTCCTTTTCCTTTCTGTCTATCCTTCCTAAATGTTGAATACCCTTGCACGTTGAGTTCCCAGCCTTGGTCACCCTGGAGCCATGTCCCCGTGATGCCAGTTACATCATACCCATTAACTGCTATCTGCGCAGTTAATTCGTCCATCTTATTCCGAATACTCCTTGCATTGAGGCACTGAGCCTTCAGGCTTGTCTTTCTAGCACACTTTGCCTCTTTAGAATTTTAGTGTAATGTGGCCCTTTTTGTTTTTTGCCTTAAGTTTCTCTGCCCTCCACTTTTACTTTTCTTCTTTCTATCTTTTGCTTCTGCCCCCATTCTACTTCCCTCTATCTCCCTGCATAGGTTCCCATCACCCTGCCCATATTAGTTCAACTCCTCTCCAACAGCACTAGCAAACACTCTCCCTAGGACAGTGGTTCCAGTCCTGCCCAAGTGCAGACCGTCCGGTTTGTACTGGTCCCACCTCCCCCAGAACCGGTTCCAATATCCCAGGAATTTGAACCCCTCCCTTCTGCACCACTCCTCATCTGAACTATCCTGCGATTCCTACTCTGACTAGCATGTGGCACTGGTAGCAATCCTGAGATTACTACTTTTGAGGTCCTACTTTTCAATTTAGCTCCTAGATCCTTAATTTCGTCTCGTAGGACCTCATCCCATTTTTTACCTATATCGTTGATACCTATGTACACCACGACAACTGGCTGTTCACCCTCCCTTTTCAGAATGCCCAGCACCCGCTTCAAGACATCCTTGACCCTTGCACCAGGGAGGCAACATACCATCCTGGAGTCTCGGTTGCAGCCGCAGAAATGTCTATCTATTCTCCTTACAATTGAATCCCCTATCACTATCGCTCTCCCGCTCTTTTTCCTGCCCTCCTGTGTAGCATAGCCACACACGGTGCCATGAACTTGGCTACTGCTGCTATCCCCTGATGAGTCATCCCCCTCAACAGTACCCAAAGCGGTGTATCTGTTTTGCAGGGTGATGACTGCAGGGGACCCCTGCACAACCTTCCTTGCACTGCTCTTCCTGTTAGTCATCCATTCCCTATCTGGCTGTCAGAGTTATTTAAATGCCATCCAATTGAGTGATAAATCTAAAGATTATAGTTAAAAATCAATTGATAAAAAGGAGTGTGTAAGGTATTAATGCACTGTTTACATTTCACAACCTGCTAGATTGTGCAGTTTATGAGCCAACATTTTGGTGTTGTCTCTCTGCTGTAAATATAAAGAAAGACTTGCATTTATATAGCGCCTTTCATGACCAATGAAAGTCTCCAAATGCTTTATTGCCAATGAAATACTTTTGGAGTGTAGTCACTGTTGTAATGTGAGAAACGCGGCAGTCAATTTGCTCACAGCAACTCCCACAGACAGCAATGTGATAATGACCAGATAAACTGATTTTGTTATGTTGATTGAGGGATACATATTGGCCAGGACACCATGGATAAGTTCGCTGCTCTTCTTCGAAATAATGCCATGGGATCATTTACATCCACCTGAAAGAGCAGACAGGGCCTCGGATTAACGTCTTATCCAAAAGATGGCACCTCCGACAGTGCAGCACTCCCTCAGCACTGCACGATGTATCAACCTAGATTTATGTGCTCAAGTCCCTGGAGTGGGCAAGTCAGTGTTCATGAGAAAACCCCTGCTTAAAGGGAGTGGATATTTATTTTTGGAAGATTGTGTTGCATACATAGCGGAGAGGAAAATATAATCCTCCTACATGCAGCTTACCTAGTAAGGTAAGGGCATTCAGGTGGGACAGTGCTCTCATACAAATACTCAATGCACTCATCCCAGATTCCTCTTGTTCCAGTTACAACAAGTTTCTCAGAGCAAGTTAAGAGCAAATTAGAAGTGACCAAAAGCTTGGTCGAAGAGATGGGTTTAAAGATTTTTAAAGGTGGTGAGGTAGATGGGTCTGAGGTGGGTGGTGGGGGGGGAGTGGTGAGTTTCAGCGGGTAGGGCTGAGGCAGCTAAGAGCTTTGACACCAATGGGTGTGGGGGGAGGTGGGCCGTAGATACATGAGAGGCCAGTGGACACAGAGGGATTTATAGATGAGGACAAGGATTTGAAATTGAATGCATTGGGGGTTTAGCAACCAATGTAGATTTTTGAAGACAGAAGTGATGGGGAAGTGGGACTGAGTGAAGGACAGGATAACAAGCAGTAGAGTTTTAGATCATGGAATAGAATCATAGAATGGTTACAGCACAGTGGAGGCCATTCGGCCCATCGAGCCCATGCCGACTCTCAGCAAGAGCACTTCAGCCAGTCCCACTCCCCTACCCTTTCCCTGTAGTCCTGCAATTTTTTTTCCTTCAGATACTTATCCAATTCGCTTTTGAAAGCCATGATTGAATCTGCCTCCACCACCCTCTCAGGCAGTGCAGTCCACCTAACCACTTGCTTAAAAATGTTTTTCCTTATGTCGCCTTTGATTATTCTGCCAATCACCTTAAATCTGTGTCCACTGGTTCTCGACCCTTCCGCCAATAGGAACAGTTTCTCTCTCTTTACTCTGTCTAATCCCTCATGATTTTGTGCACTTCTATCAAATCTCCTCTCAACCTTCTGCTCCAAAGAGAACAACTCCAGCTTCTCCAGTCTATCAATGTAACTGAAGTCCCTCATCCCCAGAACCATTCTTATAAATCTTTTCTGCACCAACTCTAAGGCCTTCACATCCTTCCTAAAGTACGGTGCCCGGAATTGGACACAATACTCCAGTTGAGGCCGAACCAGTGTTTTAGAAAGGTTCATCATAACATCCTTGCTTTTGTACTCTATGCCTCTATTTATGAAGCCCAGGATCCCAAATGCTTTTTTAACCATTTTCTCAACCTGCCCTGACATCTTCAACAATTTGTGCATACATACCCCTCGGTCTCTGTTCATGCAAGATGAATTGTAATTTGTGTAGGATGGATTTGGCCAGCATTTGGAGTAGTGATATAGGGGTAAATGTGCTTTTTTTGGCAGTAGCACACAGAACAACATTAACTGCATTTCAAAGCAATTGAGTTGTCACTGGTACAGGGATGATGAGCTGTGCTGTAAAGTATATGGGGGTGAAATTGGTCTTCGGGGAAAGCGCAACATGGGCAACAGTGAATCGTTTTACACTACGCTCGATTTCTTTTTCCAATAACTTCAATGCACAGTGTAAAACCGGGCTGCCAATTCGCAGATGCCTGATTTGTGCTTTTGTCAAAGACCAATTTCACCCCCTGTGATTCTTTGATTCGACTTCTGGCAGCAGGTTTAAAATCATCTTTCAGAACTTCATAACAAACAGCCAAAAAAGGGTCTGTAAGCATATTCTCTGAATGTGGCCATTCAAATGAAGCATGCCCCGAGAACACCAGAGTAAACAACCTTTGCACATCTCGGTATGTGGTTCAGCGCTGTCTGGACAGCCTTGCTCTTGGACACTGGCCAGTGTTAATGCAGCTGGCGTGGAGCTGACTAACCCAGCAATCATCTCGCTAACCACTTCAAGTCATAATACCCAGCACCTCAATGCATGGTGAAAGGATTCCAAGGAATTTGGGCCATTTTGTAGTCATCTCTGATAGGAAGACTGCGAGTTCTTCACTTATTTAGGCTGCAAGACACAAGGAAAGTTTAGAAGTAATTTCTGAAGTGATTTACAAAAAAAAAACATTTCCTACATTTAATAAGTCAACAATTTCCAGACTGCGAGTTAGCCGATGGCACGACAGTTCAACCTGTTGAAACAGAAACTCCCCAAAAACAGACCTGCTAAAAACGGACACTGATTGAGAGCCCCTAGTAAAATATCCAAGAGGCACTCTGAAATCACGGACACACATCACAGTACGAACTGGAGACAGCCTTCAATGCACCAAGCCCTTTTACAACTTGAAAGAAACTGGGATTGAGTGGTTTGCACGGCTCAGTCCCAGGGGTGGAGCGGGTTCTCTGCCAGTATGGGAGCTGGGGAAAGAACTCCCATTCCACGAAGGCCGTTTCTATCACAGAACCCGCTGCCGCCTCGCCCTGACCTCACCAGCCTCCAATCCGCCAGCCGCCCTGCGGACTCACAGCTCAACCACAAAGCTGCAGTTTCACGCCGAGGTACAACATGACCTGCCGCGCGTTTCCTCCCAAATCTTCTCAATCTGCTCTGAGACTTGCCTCTGGAAGCTTCAACACACCGCCATAACCGGCCAACACTATTGCCCTGTGACTGCCCCAATGCTGGTAACTTGATTTCCGAAGTTACACTCTGCGCCAAGCGACAGCGCTTTGAAATGAAACGGGAATTTCGAGTGCAAAACTGTTGCGTGAACGGCGCTGACCGCTGGTGTGTGGGAGGGGGTTTCTGAGTATTGCTGCGCTGATCATAATCGCAGCTGGTTCTTCAAGATTGTTGGGAATTTTTTTACAGTACATACAATGAGTATTTTGAAAATAAATACCCCTGCAACAAAAGGACAGCAGAAGCCAGTCCCTAAAGTGTCCGTAATTTACATGTTGCCCTCCAGGTCTCCATAACCAGTGCCTGTGAAGAGACACTTAGTCACTCAACCAAGAAACACCAGGATTGGTTTGATGAAAATGATCAGGAGATCCAAGAGCTAATAAATCGTAAGCGCAGAGCATTTCTGAGCCTCAAGCAACCAACCCAACTCGGGAGCTACAAAGCAATGTTACAGATGGCTCAAGGCTGAGGTCCAACAAAAACCCAGGACCTAAAGAACAGGTGGTAGATGGAGAAAGCACAGGAGATACAACAACTAACCGACAGCCATGACACGCGAGGATTCTTCATTGCAGTCAAGGCCACCTACGGTCCAAACCCCCAAGGTCTCACCCAACTCCTGGCTAAGAACGGGGAAACACTCATCAAGGACACCGAGGCTGTCAGGGCCCGCTAGAAGGAGCACTTTCAAAATCTCCTCAATCGAGACTCTGCCTTTGACTCAATTGTTCTCAACTCCATCCCGCAGCATGCAACCCGCCACCACCTCAGTGAAACTCCAACGCTGCAAGAGGTAGGCAAAGCCATAAAACAGCTCAAAAATAACAAGGCTAGGGGTACGGATGGAATTCCTGCTGAGGCGCTAAAATATGGTGGAGAGGCGCTGTTGTCGCGGATAAATGACCTCATCGCTCTCATTTGGAGGGAGGAGAGCATGCTGGGGAATCTCAGAGATGCAGTGATCGTGTACATTTTTAAAAAGGGGAACAAATCCGAATGCGGCAACTGCAGGGGAATCTCCCTGCTATCAACCACTGGGAAGGTTGTCGCTAGAGTTCTCATCAACCGTCTTCTCCCTGTGGCTGAGGAGCTCCTCCCGGAGTCACAGTGCGGATTTGGTCCCCAACGGAGAACAACGAACATGATCTTTGCAGGAAAAATGCAGGGAGAAGCTCCAGCCCTTATACATGGCCTTTTTCGATCTTACAAAGGCCTTTGACACTGTCGACCGTGAGGTCTTATGGAGTGTCCTCCTCCGTTTTGGATGCCCACGAAAGTTTGTCAATATCCTTCGCCTGCTCCACGATGACATGCAGGCCGTGATCCTTACCAACGGATCCATTTCAGACCCAATCCACGTCTGGACCGGGGTCAAACAGGGCTGCGTCATCGCTCCAACCCTCTTCTCAATCTTCCTCGCTGCTATGCTCCACCTCACTGTCAACAAGCTCCCCGCTGGAGTGGAACTAAACTACAGAACCAGTGGGAAGTTGCTTAACCTACCCCACCTCCAGGCCAGGTCCAAGAATCACCCCAACCTCTGTTGTTGAGCTGCAGTATGCGGACGATGCCTGCATCTACTCACACTCTGAGGCTGTACTCCAGGATATAGTTGATGTATTCACCTAGGCATATGAATGCATGGGCCTTACGTTTAACATCTGTGAGACAAAGGTCCTCCACCAGCCTGTCCTTGCCGCACAGCACTGCTCCCCAGTCATCAAGATTCATGGCGCGGCCCTGGACAATGTGGACCACTTCCCATACCTCGGAAGCCTCTTGTCAACAAAGGCAGACATTGATGCGGAGATTCAACATCGCCTCCAATGCGTAAGTGCAGCTTTCGGCCACCTGAGGAAAAGAGTGTTCGAAGACCAGGCCCTCAAACCTACCAACAAGCTCATGGTCTTCAGGTCTGTAGTAATACGTGCCCTCCTATATGGATCGGAGGCATGGACAATGTACAGAAGACATATCAAGTCGCTGGAGATATATCACCAACGATGTCTCCGCAAGATCCTGCAAATCCTCTGGGAGGACAGATGCACTAACATCAGTGTCCTCGCCCAGGCTAACAACCCCAGCATTGAAGCACTAACCACACTTGATCAGCTTTGCTGGGCAGGCCACTTAGTCCGCATGCCAGACATGAGACTCCCTAAGCAATTGCGCTACGTGGAGCTCCTTCATGGCAAACAAGGCAAAGGTGGACAGCGGAAACGTTACAAGGACACCCTCAAAGCCTCGCTGGTGAAGTGCGACATCACCACTGACACCTGGGAGACCCTGGCCGACGACCGCCCTAGGTGGAGAAAGTGCATCTGGGAGGGTGTTGAGCTCTTCGAATTTCAACGGCGTGAGTGTGAAGAGGTCAGGCGTAGGCAGCGGAAGGAGCGTGCGTCAAATCAGTCTCACCACCCCTCTTCCCCTGACGAATATCTGTCCCACCTCTGACAGGGTCTGTGGCTCTCGGACTGTTCAGCCACCAAAGAACTCACTTTAGGAGTGGAAGCAAGTCTTCCTCGATTCCGAGGGACTGCCTATGATGACACTGTATTATAGAAACTGGCGAGAGGAGTTACTGAACCTGACAGTGCTGCTGGATTAGCACCATCAGAGGCACAGCACTTAACGCAGGGGTCATCTTGAAACACCCCCAAACATCTGGTGTGAAAAAAGGCTGCATGCTTGCTAATGAGCACAACTTTTCGAACCAAAGAGCAGGCACAGGCACGATGGGCCGAATGGCCTCCTTCTGTGCTGTAAAATTGCGTGATTCCAATATTGTTCCTCAGTGACCCTGCAATAGAAAGCACGTAATTGTAATTCTGGGGGTTTTGGAAGCATTGACAGTATGACTGCCAGTAACTGAAGATTGTGGAATAAGTGCTTACTTGATTTAAATTACTTTGCTTAATTGCATGCTGAGTAAAGGTTCCCTTCACAGGTGGAGTTACGAGCTTTCTATTGGACTGATCACAACACAGTATGTGGCCTGAACTGGATTTGTTGACAATCTGCTTTTTTGTCTCAATAAATACTACTTTAAAAAAAATCCAACTGTGTTTCGCTTTCTGCCTAAGCTTATTAGCAAAAATATGGGGGTGTAGTGTTAAGTAGAAGGGGTTGTTTCTGACATCCCTCAGATGGCCCCCAACCTTTGGTCCTTTCTGCTTAAACATCTCTCAGATATGACTCTAAGTAGTTGCTTGTGCAACAACAATGACTTGTATTTAAATAGCATCTTTAATGTAGTAAAGCGTTCCAAGGTGCTTCATCGGAGCGTTATAAAACAAAATCTGACACAGAGCCACATAGGGAGATATACGGATAGATGAGCAAAAGCTTGGTTAGAGGTAGGTTTTAAGGAGCATCTTAAAGGAGAAGTTTAGGGAGGGAATTCCAGAGCTCAGGGCCCAGACAGCTGAAGGCACAGCCACCAATGATGGAGCAATGAAAGTCAGGGATGTGCAAGAGGCCAGAATTGTCGGAGCATAGAGATCTCCAGCTAAGAAGGTATGGTAACAAAGCTTTGTGGAAAGCTCAGCTCTTGGATATGGGTGCATCAGATAGTGCAGGCTTTCCAACGCAGGCCTCCCCATCGCCAGACATCTCAACATCACCTTGCCGCTGGATTTAGATGTGGTGGGGGCTGGGTGATGGTGGCGGGAACGCAGAGACAGGAAAACTGTGCAAATTTCACTCACTTCAGCGCAAGTGCCATTCATCTCATATTTCCGTCAATGAAATGATGTGCTGCCTGTCTTCTTCAATATCGAAGGACAAACGACAATGCAAGATGCTGCCCTGATCAAGAAAAGAAAAACATGCACTGATAGAGTGCCTTTCACGATTTCAGGACATCCCAAAGTGTTTTACAGGCAATTAAATACTTTTGAAGTGTAGTCACTGTTGTAAAATAGGAAACGCAGCAAGCAGTTTTGTGCACAGCAAGGTCCCACATGCAGCAATGAAGGGGCAGACAGGGCCTCGGTTTAACGTCTTATCCGACAATGCAGCACTTCTTCAGGACTGTACTGGAGTGCCAGCCTAGATTTTTCGTGCTCAAGTCTCTGAAGTCGGACTTGAACCTACAACCTTCTCACTCAGAGGTGAGAGTGCTACCCACTCAGCCATAGCTGACACTCTGATAAAGAAATGCCGCGGAGGCAAATAGGCCCTATGATACAGCAGTGAAATTTAGTACCATTGAGGTGATATCCTGGTGAAAGTCATTGTGGTTCACCTTTCACTTGTCGATAAGCCCAAAACATAGGGGCTGAATTTCCTCAGTGTCCTCTCCCTCACCGCCACTGCCAAAATCTGCCAAATTTATGGCAGCAGATCGGGAAAAACTCAGTGGAAATTCACTCCCACTCATGACTCACCGCAACGGTTCAATGGTGTTGGGTTTTTAATAAACTGATTCGACGGCCCCTGCTACGTTGTTCTCTACGTTGAACAACCACAACTCAAATGTATTTTTCTCTGCAGTGCTTAGGGTTGCCAACTCTGGTTGGACTTAGCCCTGGAGGTTTCATCACATGACCTCCCTGCTCCAGCCGCCCCCCCACACTCCCGCCATTGGTCATCCGACACATCAATCCACACAGTGCACCACCTTCCCAACCAATCGGAAAGTGAACAGTCTCTTTGTTACTTGATTGGATGATTCTTGACTGAAAGTCAAACAGCCTTCCCCCCCCCACCCCCCACCCCCCCCATTCCAATATTTTTATAACTAATAAATGAAAGTGCTCAAAGAACATGAAAAAAACCCACAAATCTTTTAAAGATTTTTCTCCCAGGTTGCTTGCAGCAGTGTCCCAGGGGGGGGGAATTTTTCGAGGGGTCAGCAGTCACGTTTGGTGGCGGGCCGGGTGGGAAAAGGTTTTTTTTTGACTGTGGGTCGGGACCCCGCTGTCAACCTACTGCCACACGCCTTTCGCAGATGTCGGGTCTGTCAACGTGAACAGATCTGGCACGCAGCGGCAGGGGAGGCAATTCAGGTCATTATGACCTTGTTAACAGCCACTTAAAAAGTATTTTAAGCTCACCATAACATTTTACGAGATCGCCCATGGGCTCTGTGCTGCTCAGGGATCATGTCATGGAAGGAAGTCAGGAGTTTGATAACCATGGAATCATCTCATTACTTGACAGCTACAAATGTGCTCCTGTCTCACAGCTGTTCACTTTCCAAGCTCAGAAGCTGTTGCTTACTGCATTTGGAAGACAGATTGAGCTTTATGCAGGTTGCAAGTCTTTGGAGTAAACGCTCCATCCAGTGTCACCTCATTGGAACAACCTCTCTCACCATTGACAGATCACTTCTGTCATCTCAAGTTCACCTGCTATCTATTACATCAGCATCAGTGACCTTGAAACTATCTCAACTTTGTCCTCAGAATCCCACCTCGATCAGCCCCAACACCAGCAGCACCAGGCACACCAGCAGCACCAACAACAACGCAAACCTTCTCCGCAATCAACTGATGCTGCACAGGACACAAGGTATCGACACCTGACCACATTGCTGCCCGGGACATCAGAGATGGCGTCACCATGGCCAGATTTACTACAGCTGACACCGCTACATGATGCGCCAAGTTGGCACCACCCTACACCAACAGCATAAAGCGTCCCGACAATGCCCAAGCCATTCCTTTCACACTCATCACCATTACGGGGATAGCATTATGTCTCACCATTCACTGCAACTCACTAAGCCACTTCCAAAGTTGCACACAGATCTGTCCAACAATGCAAAGTGTTGAAAATAAAGGTTTCTATGTTTGACACCACATTGACAGAAACTCTACATGAACATTGCTTAAAACACTCACGTGCCTACCCTTGTGTGTTGTTAGTTGATTGGACAAGGATGAGGAAAAGTGTGAGGAGTGGCTAGTGAGATGGGGAAGTGATAATGTAGATAGAGAGGGATGGGTGGAGGTGCAAGGTAAGTTGGTGTAAGGATGTGCAGGAGTAGGGTAGAGAAGGCAGAGTGATGGGGATGTGATGAGTGGCACAGCAGGATGAGGTAGAGTGTGGCTTTGCAGTAACGTTTCGTGATCTACTGAGATCATTGAAAGGTTTGCGCCATTGCAGCCTGGTTCTCCTGACAACATTCCTGCTTGTGTCCTCCTGTGCAATGTGCAACCAGTCTGCTTTGGTCTCCTGGGGAGGCTTCCTCTGCCAATTGGAAGGGAAGAGAACCTCTCTGTGTGCTGTGATTTCCTCCATAAGCAGATGGAGGGAGCCATGGGGGAGCCGGGGTGCAGCCCTGCATGTCTTTGTAGTGTTTGTAATGCTGTAGAACACTGACAGCACAACTGTCAAAATTAATTTGTGCATGGTCCCTTTAAGGAAACCGGCTGATGACGCATCAAATGATGTCATCAGACCCGCTTCCTTCAATTGGCTGGCAAACACGCTGGACGGACTTAACAAGCCCAATCAGGGGAAAATCATTTTGGGTAGCAGGCAGGAGCCAGCAGAAAGGTTGGGACCCGCCACCGATGTCACCTGCCACAGACCTGCCGAGGTAGGGGAAATCACGGTCCTGGAGATCAATCTTTCATGCTTGGAGACTCCAGGACAATCCTGAAGGGTTAGCAACCCTCGCAGCACTTGAGTTTTTTTCTTCTTTTCCCAGGTACAACATAATAAAATCTCCGTCGTCTTTGCGACAAAATAGTTGCAGTCTATTGCCGGCGATTTCCTCAGTGGTTGTTCCCATTGGCTGCCATAACATCAGCCGATTATCTGAGGCAGTTATGACGGCTGATCAGAAGAAGACTTGAGGAGATTGTGTGAATATTACAGATACGATTGAAGTTACATGAAGGGTAAATCCTCTGCAACTTAAAGTGTTCATTGTGCAGCCAAGAGTGTGACACAGTGCCCGGTATAGTGTGAAATATTTTTTATTAACAACAATTAGGACAAAGAATGCCTGACACATAAGTAAAGGCCTTCTATAAGAAACCTTTTTAGAGCTTCCTGCGCAAAGCTACAATCCCATTAATAACTTTCAGCTACCAGTTCTTGAAAATGTAGTAAGGCAACTATCTGCATCTGACCATATATATGTTGTTATACTGTTCTAATAAAGTCAGTGATGGTCAATGGATCAATTTTATTTTTGCATCTAGTAAAAAAAATACATGGCTATCTTGTTAGGAAGTATTATATTTCTCATTGTATCTCACTGCTTCTATTAAGTGCCTGTTGGAGATTAAACACAGCATTGCAAGGTTCAGTACATAATAGTAGATTAACTTGATCGTGACAGACAGTCCAAGGTTAAAGAGAAATCAACTTATTGGAGCTACTTGTAAGGGTTCAGAGTAAATATAGGGTCAGGTATGTTTATCTTCTGTGGTTGGTTGTTGTGTGCAATGTTAGTTTGGTTGAGTGGTGTCCTCATTTCCTTTCAGGATATATTATAATTGATTGATGAAGATTCCATTGGGACATAGGACACTTTTGGTGAATAGGATGTATGGTAAACAAGAGATGTATGGTAAACAGGGAAACATGGTAAACAGGAGATGTATGGTAAATTGGAGATGTATGGTAAACAGGATATCTATGGTAAACAGGGAAATACGGTAAACAGGAGATCTATGGTAAACAGGGAAATACGGTAAGTAGAAGATCTATGGTAAACAGGGAAATATGGTAAACAGGAGATCTATGGTAAACAGGAAACATGGTAAACAGGAGATCTATGGTAAACAGGAGATCTATGGTAAACAAGCGATATATGGTAAACAGGAAGACTTGGGCTATCTGCAATGACAGAATTCAGTGAAGTCTCCAAGGCTCCAGCTGATCATAACACAACATTGAATATATAGCTCAAAAAGTAACAAGTAATGGATAAGATCCAGTCCATATTGTGCATGGCAACATGTTCTAATCTTCATATTGTGCCATTTGGACTCTGATGAAATACCTTTATACCTGGATGCTGATGTCATCTCCCACAATAAAAGCCACAATTCAAACGAATCCCGCAAGTCAACATCTGTGGGTCCCTGGATATTTTCTCAAAATCCATTGGCCGAGACAAAAAGTGTGACCTTTGACACATGCTTGGCCTGGAAAGTGCGATCGAGGTACTCAGTCATGTCCACGTCCACCTCGATGGTGCAAGGTCCTTTCAAGGGCTGAACAAGAATGAGTTCTCCGGTCTGTCTGTCGGATCGCTGGACTACAAACTGCCCTTGGTTGCTTCCTCCTACAATGCCAAAACGCAAGCTATCTGGTCCAGGCCTCCCGGGAGCAGCAGCTGTGGCCATACGGAACAGGGTGACCGGAGTTTTCAGTTTTGAGGGCATCGACAGGTAATGGAAGGAGATAGTCTTCGCCGCATGATGGCAGGATTTGCTGTTCATGGGACAGGGATGACGTTCACATTGACTGGAAACAAGAAAAGCAGAGATGAAAGGTCATCGAACTGAAACGTTAACTGTTTCTCTCTCTACAGATGCTGCCTGACCTGCTGAGTATTTCCAGCATTTTCAGATTTCAGTATTTATGCTCCACTTAAGCCTCCTCCCATCATACTTCATCTAACCCTATCAGCATAACCTTCTATTCTTTCCTCCCTCAAGTGTTTATCTAGCTTCCTCTTAAATGCATCCATGCTATAAATATAGCCAGCTTTAACAGTGTATGGCAGTCTTTTCCTTTTTGTTTTATTTTTTACATAAGATTTTACATGAGATTTGTGAATCTTTTTCTCCACATACAACTCTCTTGGGTTAGCCAACCAAAAGGGCAGATGGGCTATCTGCTCCCAGACCTCTGCCAACGCCACACTTCAGCTGGACACGAGGGGGAATGCAATGACTCCTCCCTCCCGTCTTCCATCTCCGCTGTGGCCTCTGCTCAACACCTCGCCATAACAATGAGGCCAAGATTGAGAGGATGAAAGCAAAAGAAAATACCATGAGGTGTTTGTTTAAATTATCAGATGGGGCAATTGACCGAGCAGTGGAACATTGAAAATTCAACCGGATGGTATCAAGTATGATTTCTGGCCTTGACTGGCATTAGAACCTCAAGTGCCATAATGGTGCAAGGTTCAGTAAATTCATGGCCAGCTGCAACATGAACAACAGGATGAAAACATTAAAAAAAATTAATTCACAGGATGTGGGTGTCGCTGGCATCCCTAATTGCCCTTGAGTGGCTTGCTTAGCCATTTCAGAGGGCACTTAAGAGTCAACCACATTGCTGTGGGTCTGGAGTCCCATTTAGGCCAGACCAGGTAAGCGAGGCAGATTTCCTTCCCTGAAGAGCATTAGTGAACCCAATGGGTTTTTACGACAATCCGGTAGTTTCACAGTCACCGTTATTGATACTAGCTTTTTAATTCCAGATTTATTTAACTGAATTGATTTGAACTCTTGTCTCTGGATTATTAGTCCAGGCCTTTGGATTACTCGTCCAGTAATATTACCACTATGTTACCGTTTCCCCTATATCAAGACTACTCCCTGCTTCCAGATATGTGTGTCCCACAAGCGTGACATTAATCACTGTGGTGCAGAAATCCATAATACAAACCTTCCTAACTGAACCCAGAAGGATAATGTTGGAGAAGCTCATGAAATGCTGGGAAAAAGTGGAAAAGCAGGTATTATTTTTTGGTCCTCATGATCTGGGCAATGCTGAGAAGGCCGATTATCTATGCTTAGTTGCTCCGAACAACCAAGTAGCTTGCTCGGCTACTTCTGAGGGCATTAAGAGTCAAATACATATTATGGGCTAGAATCACTGGGAGGAGTGGCAGCTTCAATTCCCTGAGGGACATTGGTGAACCAGTTGGGTTTTTGCAATAATCCAGCAGCTTTCATGGTCATTTGTCTAGAGCTAGCCCACAAATTGCCAGATTTATTTGAATTCCATTTCGCTACTTGCTATGGTGATATTTTGACTCGCGACCTCTGGGCTGCTAATCCACTACCATTGCCACCATACCCATGTTGAAGTTAAACTTTACATTGTGATTCAATCACATACTTTTTCCAAGGTTAACGTAGACTATTTGGGTCCAGATCAAACATTATCTTTGCTTTTGATTGTAAGTGAAGGATTAAAGCTTCAGTCTCAAGTAAACATTTTTATTATTAAAATCTTTTAATATAGACCAAATAGTGTGTAAAAACTATTTTCTGTGGAATTTTAATGTATTGATGAACACATTTGGATAAGACTCCTGAGGTCCCTATTTCAATACATTCGATAACCTGTATGGGATATGCAGCCACTTCAATTGTTAAGCTATATAATGGAATGATAATATGTGGTGCATGGGACATAAAATGGTGCTTTATAAACACATGAATTTATACATTCAGAGAAAGAACTTGCATAAATAACCTTTGGATGGCCTAAAGCCAATGAAGTATTTTTGAAGTATAGTCACTGTTGTAACAGAGGAAAATGAGGCAGCCAATTTATGCACAGCAAGATCGGGATTGGCTTCACTTGAACCAGGCTGGGACCAGTGTCCTGGCGAATTGAATAATAGGGCTGTAGATAGGGCTTTAAACTAAATAGTGGGGAGGGGAGGGGGGAGGATCTGGTGAGCAGAAACTTCGAAAGTCAAGGAGAAAGGAGAAGGCAATAGTGCAGGGTAGCGATAGGGGTAATGACAGAGGCTGAACTCCAGGACATAGTCGACGTATTTACTGAAGCGTACGAAAGCATGGGCCTTATGCTAAACATCCATAAGACAAAGGTCCTCCACCAGCCTGTCCTCGCCGCACAGCACTGCCCCCAGTTATCAAGATCTACGGCGCGGCCCTGGACAACGTGGACCATTTCCCATACCTCAGGAGCCTCTTATCAACAAAGGCAAATGTTGAGGACGAGATTTGCCAGTGCGCCAGTGTAGCCTTCGGCCGCCTGAGGAAAAGAGTGTTTGAAGACCAGGCCCTCAAAACTGCCACAAAGCTCATGGTCCACAGGGTTGTCGTAATACCTGTTCTCCTGTATGGCTCAGAGACGTGGACCATGTACAGTAGACACCTCAAGTCGCTGGAGAAATACCACCAACGATGTCTCCGCAAAATCCGACAAGTCTCCTGGGAGGATAGACGCACCAACATTAGCGTCCTCAACCAGGCCAACATCCCCAGCATTGAAGCACTGACCACACTTGATCAGCTCCGCTGGGCAGGCCACATTGTCCGCATGCCAGACACGAGATTCCCAAAGCAAACGCTCTACTCGGAACTCCTTCACGGCAAGCGAGCCAAAGGTGGGCAGAGGAAACGTTACAAGGACACCCTCAAAGCCTCCCTGATAAAGTGCAACATCCCCACTGACACCTGGGATTCCCTGGCTAAAGACTGCCCTAAGTGGAGAAAGTGTATCCGGGAGGGCGCTGAGCTCCTCTAGTCTCATCGGCGAGAGCATGCAGAAATCAAGCGCAGGCAACGGAAAGAGCGGGCGGCAAACCTTTCCCTTAACGACTATCTGTCCCACCTGTGACAGGGACTGAGGATCTCGTATTGGAATGTACAGCCACCTAAGGACTCATATTAAGAGTGGAAGCAAGTCTTCCTCGATTCCGAGGGACTGCCTATGATGATGATGATAATGATGATGATAACCAGAGTGTGACAGGAAGGGACAGAGCGTATAGACATAAGAGTGCATCAGAAAGTGGGGTTAGAATAGGGAAAAATGGTAAAAAGACACAATTAAAAGCTCTTTGTTATTACACAGCATTAGTAACAAGATAGATGTGTTGACGGCACTAGAAATAAATGGATATGATCCGATAGCCATTACAGAGACGTGGTTGCAAGTGACCAAGGCTGGGATCTGAATATTCAGAGTTATTTGATAATTTGGGAGGATAGGCAAAAAGGAAAAGGAGGTGGGGTAGCTCTGTTAATAAAGGATGAGATCAGTGCAGTAGTGAGAAATGGTATTCGCTCAGAAGTTCAAGATGTAGAATCTGTTTGGTTAGAGATAAGAAATAATAAGGGAAAGAAGTCACTAGCGGGAGTGGTCTGTAGGCCCTCTAACAGTAGGACAGAGTATAAATCAAGAAATAATGGAGGCTTGTTAGAAAGGTACGGCAATGATCATGGGTGATTTTAATCTTCATATTGATTGGACCAATCAGATTGGCAAAGGTATCCTTGAGGAAGAGTTCATAGAGTGTATTCGGGATGGTTTCTTAGAACAATACATTGTGGAACAAACCAGGGGGCAGTCTATTTTATATCTGGTAATGTGTAATGAGACTGGATTAATTAATGATCTCCTAGTAAAGGATTCTCTTGGGAAGAGTGATCATAGCATGGTAGAATTTCAAATTCAGTTTGAGGGTGAGAAAACTAGGTCTCAAACTTGTGTTCTGAACTTAAATAAAGGCAATTACAAAGGTATGAAGGTAGAGTTGGCTAAAGTGGACAGGGAAAATAGATTAAAGGGTAAGATGGCAGATGAGCAGTGGCAAACATTTAAGGAGATATTTTGTAACTCTCTTGCAGTAAGAAAGAAAGACTCTAGGGGAAAGATGACCCATCCATGGCTAACTAAGGAAGTAAAAGATGGTATCAAATTGAAAACAATGGTATACAATGTTGCGAAGAACAGTGGAAGGCCAGAGGATTGGGAAATTTTTAGAAACCGACAAAGGACAACTAAACAAATAATAAAGAGAGAAAAGATAGTTTATGAGAGTAAACCAAGAAATATAAAAACAGACAGTAAAAGTTTCTACAATTATATGAAAAAGGGAGTAGCTAAAGTAAACATTGGTCCCTTAGAGGATGAGACTGGGAAATTAATAATGGGAAAGAGGGAAATGGCAGAGACTTTGAACAAATATTTTGTATTGGTCTTCATGGTAGAAGACACTAAAAGCATCCCAATAATTGGTAATCAAGGGGCTCTTGTGTGTGTGTGTGGAGGGTGGGGGTGTACTTAAAACAATCACTATCACTAGAGATAAGGTACTAGGCAGCTAATGGGATGAAAGGTGGACAAGTCCCCTGGACCTGATCGCCTGCATCCTATAGTCTTAAAAGAAGTGGCTGCAGAGATAATGAATGCATTGGTTGAAATCTACCAAAATACCCAAGATTCTGGAGAGGCCCCAGCAGACTGGAAAACAGCAAATGTAACGCCCCTAGTTAAGAAAGGAGGGAGACAAAAAGCAGGAAACTATAGAACAATTAGCCTAACATCTGTCATTGGGAAAATGCTGGAGTCCATTATTAAGGAAGTAATAGCAGGACATTTAGAAAATCATAATACAGACAAGCAGAGTTAGCATGGTTTTGTGAAAGGGCAAACATGTTTGACAAATTTGCTAGAATTCTTTGAGGATGTAACAAGCAGGGTGGATAAAGGGGAACCAGTAGATGTGGTGTATTTGGATTTCCAGAAGACATTTGATAAGGTTCCACATAAAAGGTTACTGCACAGGGTTGGGGGTAATATATTAGCATGGATAGAAGATTGGCTAACTAACAGAAAACAGAGCATTGGGATAAATGGGTCATTTTCAGGTTGGCAAACTGTAACTAGTGGGGTGCCACAGAGATATTAGGGCCTCAACTATTTACAATCTATATTAATGACTTAGATGAAGGGACCGAGTGTACTATAACCAAGTTTGCTGATGATACAAAGAAAGGTGGGAAAGCAAGTTGTGAGCAGGATGCAAAGAATCTGCAAAGGGATATAGACAGGCTCAGTGAGTGGGCAAAAATTTGGCAGATGGAATATAATGTGGGAAAATGTGAGGTTATCCACTTTGGTAGGAAAAATACAAAAGCAAATTATTATTTAAATGGGTACAGAGGGATCTGGGGGTCCTTGTACATGAAACGCAAAGAGTTAGCATGCAGGTACATCAAGTAATTAGGAAGCCAAATGGAATGTTGGCCTTTATTGAAAGGGGGATGGAGTATAAAAGTAGGGAAGTCCTGCTACAATTGTACAGGGTATTGGTGAGACCACACTGGAGTACTGCGTACACTTTTGGTCTCCTTATTTAAGGAGGCAGTTCAGAGAAGGTTCATGACGTTGATTCCTGAGATGAAGGGGTTGTCTTATGAAGAAAGGTTGAGCAGGTTGGGCCTATACTTATTGGAGTTTAGAAGAATGAAAGGTGATCTTATTGAAACGGATAAGATTCTGTGGAGGCTGGGTCATTGAATATGTTTAAGGTGGAGATAGACAGATTTTTGAATGATAAGGGAGTCTAGGGTTATGGGGAGGGAAGTGGAGTTGAGGCCAAGATTAGATCAGCCATGATCTTATTCAATGGTGGAGCAGGTTCGAGGGGACAAATGGCCTACTCCTGCTCCTATTTCTTATGTTCTTATGTTCTTATCCCACAAACAGCAATGAGGAAAGTCTTATCTGTTTAATGATGGTGGTTGAGGGAGGAAGACTGGCTAGGATGCTGGGAGAACGAGCCTACTTTTCTTCAAATAATGCTCTGGGATCTTATACGTCCATCAGAGAGGGAAAATGCGGGCTCAGTTTAATATCTCATCTGACAGCAGCTCCGATAATGCAGCACTGAAGTATGTCTCCAGATTATGCGCCCGAGTCACTGGAATGGGGCTTGGACCTGCAACCTTCTGGCTCCGAGGCAAGGTTGTACCTCTGAGACAAGGCGGACATGTACAAATTCATGTACAGATTTACTCACAATGGCGATGTTTTAACATAGCTGACATTCCCATGCGGCTGTGGACACTCTGGATTAACACACTGAAATCCTCCTCCCGTGTTGATACAAGTTGCCTCTCTTGTGCAGTTGTGCTGTGATGTTGCACACTCATCTATATCTGGAAAAACCAGACCAAAAGAAAAATATGAGAGCATGTTTTGAACCTTCACGTACAGTACAGCTATTGAACTTTTTTAAGTAGTGCAATTAAATTAAAATTGCATGCAATACTATTAAATTAACAAAGCAATGCATAATTCCACAAAGATTATCATCATCTTGCTCTTTTTTTGTTGGCTTTTCTTCCTTCCTCCTAAGGTGACATGAGCTACTTGCGCAGCTTGGGAGTCCTTGACTAGAAGCCACTTCCTGGGCATTTGCCAATGTTTCTCTGAGTCAATCGATAGGAAATGCCTCAGGGCACCCTCTGTCCCTCTGGGAAAGTGCCTTGAGCTCACGTGGCACTGTCACAAATGCCTTTTTTTTTTGCACAGAGTACTTGTGTTCTCAATTTGAACTCTGCAAACTGACAGGTTCACTGGCTTGAAGTGGAATGGTCCCACTTTTGCTTGGATTCTTCAAAGCAATTAAAAAAAAAGAGCCCTCGAATCAAAAATGGTTGAAAACTTAAACCTTTTGTTCTGTTGCCCAGGTTTGGGTAGACTTTTGGTAAGCCGGTTGATGTTTACCGGCTGGACTCCAGGGATCGCCGTTCTTTCATCGTCGCTGGGTCAAAACTCCCTACCCAGCAGCACTGCCCAAGTACCTTCACCACACGGACTGCAGCATTTCAAGAAGGCGGCTCACCACTACCTTCCCAGCTAGGGGTGGGCAATAAATGCTGGCCTTGCCAGCGATGCTCATTTCCCAAGAATGGATCACAAAAGAAAAGCTTCACTCATGGCTTTCATATGTGGGGACTTACCATCACAGCTCCTGCCATCATTGAGAAGTTTGTATAAAGCAGGACAAGTACAGCGGTAGGACCCAGGGATGTTTACACAGGTGTGCATGCAGAGTCTGGCAACCCCATCCAGTTGGAAAACCTCACACTCGTTCACATCTGTGTGGAAGAATTAAAGCATTTCCTTAGCACAACTACCCACACCACAATGGATACAGCCAGAGCAGTCCAGTAGGTCTGTACATATTTTACAAATGAACCTTGCCAGATTGGCGGTTGTTAAGAACTTGGCCTTTGCAGACACTTGGGCGTACACCTCTCAATCTCATTATCTCAACAGTGTCCCCATCTACAGCACATGCGGTTCCCAGCCTGAGAGCTTATAGAATCATAGAATGACACAGTACAGAAGGAGGCCATTCGACCTGTCGTGCCTGTGCCGGCTCTTTGAAAGAGCTGTCCAATTAATTCCACTCACCTCTTTCCCTGTTGGCCCTGCAAATTCTTCCCCTTGAAATATTTATTCAATTCCCTTTTGAACGTTATTGTTGAATCTGCTTCCACCACCCTTTCTGGCAGTGCGTTCCAGATCATAACAACTCGCTGCATAAAAAAAGTCTCCTCATCTCCATCTAGTTCTTTTGGCAATTACCTTAAACCTGTGTCCTCAGGTTACCGACCCGTCTGCCACTGGAAAAGTTTCTATTATTTACTCTATCGAAACCATTCATAATTTTGAACAACACTATTGAATCTGCCCATAACCTTCTCTGCTCAAAAGAGAACAACCCCAGCTTCTCTAATCTCGCCATACAACTGGTGACCTCCCATCCCTTGTAAGGTTGCAAAATTCGTGGGGAAACCCCTCTGCCCGCCCGCCCTCCCCACCCCGCCCCCCCCCCCCCCCACAGTGTTTGGACTCAATGGAAAGGAAATTTAATTTGGAACTATCAACCAGAAAGTTTGAGATCCTGAAGTGCACATGGAAGAAACTGTGAGTTTTAATCAAATTTGGGATTTTACAAGGCAGATTGGGTCCGTGTGGGAAGGGCTCAGAACTAAAGGATAACTATCCTTCAAAAGAAACCAGTTTTGAGTACTGAAACTATCTGGAGTATTGAAGCTAAACAAATCGTCCGGGGAATTGTATAAACTCGAAAACCCTTCTCCCCAGGAGACATTAACATAGCAACAATCAACCCAGAGATAGCCAGCCATCACTATGAGCAAGAAACGAATCCAGCATATACATAATGACAATGACACATCCAGCCCGCATGGAAAACCTAGGCCTAGGCAGACATTGCAAATACCAAAGCTAACTTTTCCCCATCAAGGAACAGATTTAAAAAATCGACACATCCAAGACAGGTTAACATTAATGAGCCCGCCAAAATATTACTAAGAGAAATCAAGCCCGCCAAAAATTAAACAAAGAATCAGGGCTGATTTGGCACGAAGATTAGAACAGCTCCAAAAGTATAACTGGGGCCCTGTTTTAACAAAGCGTGTGCATAGCATCATAGAGCATCAAGAAGGGAGGAGAGAGAGACTACCGCAGCAGTTTTAACAAGCCTCTCCAGCCTCGACGACACCACAGGGGCCACACTGCCCTGCTTTCGAGAAGGAAGGAAAAACATCGCCACGGCAGAGAAAGCAGCCCCAGAACCTCGGACATCACCATCGCGGCAGCAACCGACCACAGCCAACATGGTACCATCGAAAATGTAGTGTCCCTGCACCTTACTACAAACTCACACGAGGCATGGATATATCAGACACGGTCACTCTGTGACCTTCACCTCTATTGCCAGGACCAAAGAGTGTGGACCCTGGGTGGGCCCTCCCCTTTTATACCTGGAAACCCAGGTGAGGAGTGTCTCCCACAAGTTCACCCCCTGTGGTCAGGGTGTGCATTTCAACGGTACAGGTACAGTGTGCATGAGTTACAGTTGCATACTTAGTCATTGCAAAATGGTTAAATATATGACATCACCTCCCCCCTTAAGTCTTTTTGTTTCAGAGGTTAAGTCTATCAGGTGGTCGACGCTCTCTTGTGGAGCGCCGCAGTTGTGGCTCTGGTGGCTGAGCCTCGGCACGCGTCTCTATCACTTGAGGTGATTCCGGCCTGTCCGGGCTGACCGCAGGGACTGTGCATGCTGAAGGCTGTCTTTGTTGCTTGTCCGCTGGCAGTGGTGTGGGTGCTATCTCATGCTCTTCTTCAGGTTCCTCCATGTCTATGCTGAACCTTTTCTTTACTTGGTCCAAGTGTTTGCGGCATATCTGCCCATTGTTTATTTCCTTCTTTGCCAATTACGGTGCCCCCAAGCCACTTGGTTCCCAAAGCATGGTTAAGAACAAATACCGGGTCATCTATTTCTATACACCTCCCCCTTGAGTTTCGATCATGGAGCTCGCTTTGGGACTGGCACTTGCCCTCAACAATGTTTGCCAGGGCTGGGTGAATGAGGGACAGCCGCGTCTTGAGCGTGCGTTTCCTGAGGAGTTCCACTGGCGGGACTCCCGTGAGCGAGTGCGGGACCTGTAGGCCAGCAGGAGGTGCGATAGGCGGTACTGAAGGGAGGGTCCTTGGATGCGTAGCATGCCCTGTTTTATGATTGGACCACCCACTCCGCCTGGCCATTAGAAGCCGGCTTGAATGGCGCTGTCCGGACGTGCCAGATACCATTGCCCGACATAAACTTCTGGAATTCATGGCTGGTAAAACACGGCCATTGTCCGGCAAGCCGTAGGTCGCGAAAACCATACGCAGACTCTCCACGGCGATGGATGTCGTGCACGAGTTCAATATGATGCACTCGATCCACTTCGAGTATGCATCGACAACGATCAGGAACATTTTCCCCATGAACGGGCCCGCACAGCCTACATGAATACGTGACCATGGTCTGGTGGATCAGGTCCACGGGCTGAGTGGGACCTCCCTGGGGGCATTGCCCAGCTGGGCACACGTCGTGCACCTTCTAACCCAGTGTTCCAGGTTTGAGTCAATCCCCGGCCACCATACATGTGACCAGGCAATGGCCTTCATTAACACGATGCCAGGGTGCTCGCTGTAGAGTTCCCTGATGAACGCTTCCCTTCCTTTCTGGGGCATGACTACCTGGCTTCCCCATAGCAGGCAGTAGGCTTGGATGGAGAGCTCATCCATCCGTCTCTGAAACGGTCTGACTTCCTCGGGGCATGCTCCGTGTGTGGGCGCCCAATCCCCAGTCAGGACACATTTCTTTATCATGGATAGGAGGGGGTTCCTGTTGGTCCAGAGTTTGATCTGGCGGGCTGTGAAGGGAGAGCCCGCAGTGTCAAAAGCCTCAACGGCCATGACCATCTCAGCGCTCGGCTCCGACGCCCTCTCGGTGGTGGCCAGTGGGAGCCTGCTGAGCGCGTCAGCGCAATTTTCGGTGCATGGCCGGTGCCGTATGGTGTAGTCATACGCAGCCAGCGTGAGGGCCCAGCGCTGTATGCGAGCTGACGCATTGGCGTTGACAGCCTTGCTGTCGGACCACAAGGATGTTAACGGCTTGTGGTCCGTCTCTAGCTCGAACTGTCTACCAAAAATGTACTGGTGCATCTTTTTCACACCGTATACACACGAGAGTGCTTCCTTCTCGACCATGCCGTATCCACGCTCTGCCTGGGCGGGCGACCTGGAGGCGTAAGCCACCAGTTGGAGTCGGCCGTCATCATTACCCTGCTGCAACACACACCCAACCCCGTAGGATGACGCATCGCATGTTAAGACCAGTTTTTTACAGGGATCATACAAAGTCAACAGTTTGTTGGAACACAGCAGGTTCCTCGCCTTATTGAAAGCCCATTTTTGCCCATCCCCCCAAAACCATTCACACCCTTTACGCAGGAGCATGTTTAACAGTTCCAACAATGTGCTTAAGTTCGGCAGAAAGTTGCCAAAATAGTTCAAAAATCCCAGGAATGATCGCAACTCCGACGTGTTGCCGGGCCTGGGCACCTGGCGGATTACCTCCGTTTTTGATTCAGTGGGCCGGATCCCGTCTGCGGCAACCCTCCTGCTCAAAAACTCGACCTCTGGGGCCAAAAACACACACTTGGCCTTTTTCAGCTGCAAGCCTACCTGATCCAATCGGCATAACACCTCCTCCAGGTTGTGGAGGTGTTCTTCAGTGTCTCGACCCATTATGAGAATGTCGTCTTGGAATAGGATCGTTCCAGGAATAGATTTGAGCAAGCTTTCCATGTTTCTCTGAAAGATGGCTGCTGCCAAACGAATGCCAAACGAACATCTGTTGTAGACAAATAATCCCTTGTGCGTCGTGATGTTGGTCAGAAGCTTGGATTCTTCAGCCAGTTCCTGAGTCATGTAGGCCGAAGTGAGATCCAGCTTCGTGAACAGCTTGCCACCTGCCAACGTGGCAAAAAGGTCCTCCGCTCTCAGAAGCGGGTATTGGTCTTGCAGCGATATTCGGTTGATGGTGGCTTTGCAGTCACCACATATACTAACCGAGCCATCTGCTTTGAGGACGGGAACGATGGGACTTGCCCAGTCGCTGAATTCAACGGCCGAAATTATGCCCTCTCTGAGCAGCCTCTCCAGTTCACATTCAATTTTTTTATGCATCACATATGGCACCGCTCTGGCTTAGTGGTGCACTGGTCTGGCGTCCGGAGTGATGCATATCACTACTTTAGTGCCCTTGAACGTACCGCCACCAGGTTGAAACAGTGACCCAAATTTTTGCAGGACCTGTGAGCATGAACTTCGCTCCACGGATGAAATGGCGTGCACATCCCCCCATTTCCAATTCATCTCAGCTAGCCAACTTCTCCCCAAGAGCACGGGGCCATTTCCCGGAACGATCCAGAGTGGCAGCCGGTTCTGTAATCCATTATGTGTTACCACCAAGTTTGCACTCCCCAGCACTGGGATGATCTCTTTGGTGTACGTCCCTAGCTGCGTCTCAATGCGCTCCAGTTTGGGCCTGCTAGCTCTGTGTGGCCATGGTCTCTCAAATTGTTGGGCGCTCATGAATGACTGGCTAGCTCCCGTATCCAGCTCCATGTGCACCGGGATGCCATTCAGTAAGACTTTCATCATTATGGGTGGCGTTTTAGTGTATGAGCTGTGGACATCAGCTACATGAACCCGCTGAACTTCAGCATCTATGGCTTTACCCCAGGCCTCATCCTGCATTGCAGATCCCTCGTCTGGTTCCTCTGTCTCACAGATTAGCCTCGCTATTGCCTCTTTGCACATCCTGGCCAAGTGTCCACTGACATTACAAATCCTACAGGTATATTGCTGGAACCTGCAGCTCCTCGCAGTGTGTCTACCCCCGCACCTCCAGCATGAGCTGAGATTGAGATTGCTGTTAACAAAAGGACTATTACCAGGCATTCCTCTTTGATTGCCCATTTGGCTGTTTCTAAGCACTCTGATGGTGGGTGTTAATGGTCCCATCGCGGGACGCATTGTTTCTCGAGATGGCGTGAATTGCCGATCTCCTTTCCATTGTTCTTGTTGCGGGCCCACCCTAGAGTCTGTTGCTGCCTGGGCGGTTTCGAAATACCCTTGCCTGCCTGCGGGGTCCCGAGCTGCGTTCATCATGTTAACTCCCTGATCCATCGCCACGTTTGGACCAGGGCTGCACGCGTAAATTAGCTTGGTCCTCTTCCTCGGTCATAAAGGTCTGAGCTATCAACGGCGCCCCATCTAAAGTCAAGTCCTTAGTCTTTATGAGCTTCCTGAAAATGCCGGCATGATTAATGCCCTCGATGAAAAAGTCCCTTAACATCTCCCCCCTGCAGGCATCGGAGAACTTACAGAGACTGGCCAAGCGCCGCAGTTCCACCACGAAGTCCGAGAAGTTTTGTCCCTCCCGACGCCGGTGTGTGTAGAACCGGTGCCGGGCCATGTGTATGCTGCTCGCCGGCTTGAGATGCTCACTGATTAGCTGGCTGAGCTCTTCAAAAGACTTATCCGCTGGCTTTTGGGGTGCGATCAGGTCTTTCATCAGCGCATACGTCTGTGGTCCGCATCTGGTCAGTAGATGCGCCCTCCGCTTGTCAGCCGCTGTCTTTTCCAGCCAGTCCTTTGTGACAAAGCTCTGCTGGAGTCTTTCCACAAAGTCGTCCCAGTCCTCACCCACACAGTAACGTTCCTCTGTGCCACCGGTGGTCATCCTTGTGGTTCGGTGATTCCCGTTTCTCGTCGCCAAATGTAGTGTCCCTGCACCTTACGACAAACTCACACGAGGCATGGATATATCAGACACAATCACTCTGTGACCTTCACCTTTATTGCAAGGACCAAGGAGTGTGGACCCTGGGTGGACCCCTTTTATACCTAGAAACCCAGTGAGGAGTGTCTCCCGCAAGTTCACCCCCTGTGGTCAGGGTGTGTATTTCTAGGGTACAGGTACAGTGTGCATGAGTTACAGTTACATGACTATGTCATTGCAAGATGGTTAAATACATGACCCAAAACACCGCGATCGACCAACTCCGAAACAAAACTCCTCAAAGAAGAAATTGAAGATTCGAAAGTTTCCACTCTACAATCTAGTCCTGACTATCAACAGGTAAAGCATTATCTAAAGAGACTTTTAAAACCTATTTATAACGAATGAAAGTGGGTACTCACCCCATAAGTCCAATACGCGCCCTACCGCATCAGCGGACACCACCCAACTGAAGACTATGCAGTGAGAAGTCCTTTTATGACGTTCGGGGTAAAGCAAGCAGAACCTACAGAGTCCAGTGAACCCCGAATCGCGAACCACTGCCAACTGACAATAAAGGATTGGTGAGCATAGTCCCTGTTTGCCCTGGAGTTTAACCTAGTCAGAGTTAGGCATTGGGAGGTGGGAAGTGTATTATTTCTGTAACCTCTTTGAATGTGTGATATAGTGTTTTTTACTTGAATGATTACAAGTTTGACATTGTATTTTCTTGTCCTTAATAAAATCGAAGTTCTTTGCACCAAACCAGTTGTCTCTTGCACTTTGTCACATCCCCAAATAAATCCAAAGTCTAGAACCCAGGGAGTGGGAGCGATTCGAACCGCTCAGAAGGTCAGAGGTGAACCTGACCCCACACACCACCCCCTACACCTGGTACCATTCTAGTAAGTCTCCTTTGCACACTCTCTAAGGCCTTGACATTGTTCTGAAAGACTGAGTAGGAAATCTTATTTTCCAATCTTCAGCCAATTCTGCTTTAAATCAGTTTACAGATGTGATCTGAGTTGATTTCCCTTTGTCTTCCAGGGAATTAAGTTGTCTTCAATTGATGCAAATGCAGAATGGCTTTAACTTAGGCTACTAGTTGGTTACATTTCGGTTCTGTTGAAAATGGCGAGGGACTCAGAATAGAGGTCAGCCTGACGAGCAACGTGCTTTTACATTGCGTGATACTGTCCATGATAGAACCTGCAACTCTACCCACATTAGGTTGCATCACTTTGTGTAGTGAGGTAAGTGACTTGTTCATCGGCACAATATTTATGAGGGATCCTTTGCTTCATCCATTGACGTAATCACGAATCAACTCAGCAGGACCTGTGGCCTTGCTGTGTCTCTGCTGGTCTTCACCAACCACCTCTTTCTATCCCCCACCCATAATCACACTGCGTCACCTCATCTAACTCACTTAACACCCTTTGGGGTTGTGTTTCTATTCTGGTGCCTGCTTTGAATGATGTGGGTGGTGTAGAGTTCTGAGGTGCGGAGTTCCAGCTTCTTTCCTTCTGGGCTTGTGCTGTGCTGTCTATATATAAGCTAACAACATCTTTCTACAGCGCTCGTGCTGATGTGCAGTGAGAAATCTCAGAGCCGAGTTGAGAATAAAACAGTGGAAACCGTACAAGAGGGCAGAACGAAATGCTGGAAAAATTAAGGGGACAGAGAAGTTGTCAAAAAGAGAAAGGTTCTGAAAACAGAGAAGGCGGTGACAAGGTGGAGGAGTTCAGGGAGGGAGTTAGAGGGCAGGGCCTAATGGCTGAAAGACACTGGGTAACTCTTGGTACCCCGCTCCCTCTCTTGCACCCAGTGTCAGCACAAAGACAGTTCATGTGGTGACATTTGCCAGGAGGGGATTGCTGAGGTGGTGTGGAGCAAACCCACAGATTGATTTGAAAGACAGAATGAGGATCTTGAGGTCACTTCACTGGGATAGGGAGAGCCAGTGGACTTTGAAAAGGACAGAGTGATGTGACGTGGGGTTGGAGCCGAGTGGAGCACAACTGTTAACTTACAATAGAAGTAAAGCTTATCTGAATCTTTGGTAATATTCTAACAATTTGTCTGTTTGACACACTACCATGTGTGTGTATGATAATCACATGCACATACCTTGGCACACACTGTTCTCACTGGTCCCGCTCATATGGAAGCCGGCATCACAGCTACAGTGTTGGGTCCTTTCAACCTTTGCACAGCGGGGCTTCCGACTAAAGGACATGTCACTAAACGCACTCCATTCTTCAGCAGCGGGAGCTTTGGGGGGTGGGGGAAATGACATGTCAGCAAGAGATTTTTGTACTGGTCTCTGTTTTTAACAGCACAATGATTACAAGAGCCTGTAATTGCAAATTAGATACCTTGGTAGTGAAATTCCCACTGTTGCTCAATTTTAGCAAAATAAAAGTTGGCACGAGTACAAAGATTTTAAGTAAATTTAATGATTTCCCTACCCCACACTTCTATTTATACTGGATCCTGGTTTGATATTTGTTTTGTTTGGATGATGTCATTCAATGGAGAACACGGGTTCATACTTTCCCCATCTGATTTACACTCCAATTGAATCATGCTGCAATGAGGTGTTATTGGGTAGAAACCCAGCATTTTGTAGAACACATCAATGATGTTTCTCGATATGGGAAACACAGGAATTCTTCTTACTATTTCTGGCAGTGTTCTTAACACTTTATGAGCTCAAAGGAATTGTCCTTCAGGGAAACCAAAGGGAGAGGGATGGGCAATAATTAAAATACATCTAAAATTAAACCTTTTTACATTTAGGAATTTCAACATCATCGATTTGCATTCACATAGTGCCTTTAACATGGTAAAATGTCCTGAGGCCTTTCTAGGCGTGCAATCAGACAAAGATAGACATCAAGCCAAAAAAAGAAAACATTTGGACAAGTGACCAAATGCTTGGTCAAAGAAGTAGGTTTTGTGGAGCTTCTTAACAGAGGAGAGAGGCGGTGAGGTTTGGGGAGGGAATTCCAGAGGTTAGGGCCCAGACAGCTGAAGGCACGGCCATCAATAGTGAGTTGGCAGTGGGGGTGCACAAGAGGGCAGAGTTGGAGGAACACAGCCAGGTAGCACAATGGGCTGATGAGGTCGTCCATGTTTTGAGAGTCAGGTTTGACTCTGCCCTGTGGATCTTACATGATCAGAGGGTTGGAGTCTGCGCCAGGGAGGTAAGACTGTGTCACCGTCTTTGAAGTTTAGGATTGTTTCGATTCAAGGGAGGGCTGTGGTAATAAAAAAAAAGTGATCAGTTGTAAAATGTTTCTTGACACGTTTCTTGACTGAGCAAACAAGATGGAAATGCTTCCAAAAGATGTTAGCCAGTGGCTCAGTGGGTGGCACCCTTGCCTCTGAGTCAGAAGGTTGTGGGTTCAAGTCCCACTCCAGAGACTTGTGCACAGCATTTAGGCTGACCCTCCAGTGCAGTACTGAGGGAGTGCTGCACTGTTGGAGGTGCTGTCTTTTGTATGAGACATTAAATCGAGGACCCATCTGCCCTCTCAGGTGGAAGTAAAAGATCCCATGGCACTATTTTGAAGAAGAGCAGGGGAGTTCATTCCTGGTATCCTGACCAATATTTATCTCTCCACCAATAACACCGAAACTGATTATCTGGTTATTATGTTATTGCCGTTTGTGGGAGCTTGCTGTGCACAAATTGGCTGCTGTGTTTCCTACATTACAACAATGACACTCTTCAAAAATTGACTGTAAAACTCTTTGGGACATCCTAATGTTGTGAAAGGTGTTCTATAAATGCAAGTCTTTCTATTTCTTTCTTAAGGTTATGCAGATTCCAGAAGTAAACTTTGTAAAGCAAATGGATTCTATCATGAATTGATAACTCGGTCCCAGCTCGAGCTGCAGTGTTGTAATTTGAAAATGGAGTTTTGTTGTTATGCTTCTGATGATTTAGATTCTGTCAATTTGTGCGAACTGTTCGTTGCAGTCAGGCATCACTGTAATATGCAAGACTAGGCCTTAGGAGAAAGCCAGTGATGCTTAAGACCATCAACTGAACTGTCAAATCATTTCTTAAAAAAAATATATTATTTGGGAAAAAATAAAATGGTGTTCTACTTTCCAGTAGCGTCACCTAGAAATGGGAGTTGGAATCATACGGAATGAGATATTATGAAATCCTGTTGCTCACTCGACTATTCAGTTAATGACTTGGTAAAAAGAGCAGACACAGGAAACGTTTTGTTCCAATATTGCACAGAGTGGCTTCATCCTAATGGTCACTTTTTGAATCCCCCCAAAAAATTAAAGAAGTGAAACCTCAGAGCAGTCAGACGGACCGTGGTGTGAGGAAGGACTTGCCAGGCATAATCTTCTATCGTAATCCAATCAGTCCCGGGTCCTAAGTATCCGAAGGTTTATTGGCAGCGAAAGCACAGCTCTTCGCGTTGGACTCTAATTCTCAGCTGCATATAGCAACCCAAAGGACCAGCAAACCTGAGTAATTATAATCTCACAGCGGTGTAGTGCTGAGAGGCTGTCACTCAGCCTTCTCATCCTGCTCTCCGATATTTGTCTCTTAAAAACAAGTTAAAATGTTATTCATTAGATGTGACCACATTCCCCGAGTGGAATGTGCGTGCGGCCCACACGATAAGAACGGCACTTCAAAGAGAAGCTTCTGGAACGGATTCCAAACGGTTTTAACAAATAAAACCACAGCATGTGCAGAATTCCTTCATAATTCAGAGGGGAAAACGCCTTTCAATTTTTTTTTTGTGGGGGGGTGGGGGGGTTAAAAGATTAAGTTTTATTAAGTATGCCTTTGTAAATTTTCTTCTCGCACATTCCCACATTAAATTCTTTAAGAAGTCTGAGATGTTTGCTTCATAACTTTGGCTGGAACAAGATACCCCTGCTCGCTCTCCCAAATCCAGCTTGATTATTTAACTGTCCCAGATGTTACAAACCTGTCTGCACTGGATACCGACAGTGGCTCCCTGTCCAGCTGTTTGGGCACGAACACGTGTACTGGTTCACAGCATCCTCACACGTCCCTCCATTCTGGCAGGGGCTGCTGGCGCATTCGTTAATTTCTGTAAAAGAAATCAAACTGGTTTTAAAAAACATGGCTCAGACGAACAACGTGGACCAGATTCAGATTTAGCCAGATCTTTTAAATCGCTTCTTAGGTGTTCCAGTGACCGTTCTGACCCGTAGAATCAGAAAGAGCTATGCAATTAATCCCACACCCCTGCCCTTTCCCCGTAGGCCTGCAACACTTTCCCCTTGAAATATTTATCCAATTCCCTTTTGAAAGTTATTATTGAACTGAACATAAAATGCAGTTCAAAAGAAAACAGTAGATTTAAATTCCATCGAGACAAAATGGAACTGCCTGGTGCTGCTACAGGTTGTCATGGATACCTCTCTATCTTCCTTTAAGATGCTCCTTAAAACATACCTCTTTGAACAAGCTTTTGGTCACCTGTTCTAATATCTCCTGCGGTGGCTTGATATCAAATTTTGTCTGACAACGCTCCTGTGAAGCATCTTGGGAAGTTTTACTACGTTAAAGGCAAGTTGTTGCTGTTAATATTCTGGTAAATGTTGCTATTCATGACCTGTTAAAATGCTGACTTCCTGAATATTCTTGCGCTTGTCTCTTCCTCCCCCACCCGATTGATCTACAATTGGATGTACATGAGAGTGGCCTCAGTTTGACTTGCCCTCTGACTCTCTCTGGAAACACCTCGTGTCTCCCTGGAGGTTGAGATCATGATTTGCAGCCATTTCAGGAACTTGCTGTTCTATAAAGCATGCCCGACCACTGCATGGCACTGCAACCCTGGGCACTAACATCGTACCACAACACTGCACCAGCACGTTTGAAGCAGTGATATGTACGAAACCAGCTCTATCCGATGAAGAGTAACAAGTAAATTGAAGATAGTAATGACACTGCGTAAAATCAGACCACCGACACTTTCGATTTCCCTCCAGAATTGACTAATCTGCCAATTCCTATGACTTTTCTGGACAACACCAGGAGGGCAGTATTTATTTCCTATCCCTAGTTGACATGAATGCATTAAGAATCAACCACATTGCGTGTGACTGGAGTCACATGTACGCCAGATAGTGTCACGGTTCAGGATTCTGTGGTCACTTTTACCACCATCAGGACTCTGACGTGAGCTGGCTCCATTTGAGCAGATGCTCGTCTAAAGGTGGTTCACTGCTCCAGGTCGTCCCATTGCTGCGTTGCCAGTCAAGCACCAGTCAAGAGATGATCTAAATGCAGGATGGGTTATTGTATTGAATTGGTTGATTCAATAGCAATGTCTGGTCATTCAAGACACACCTACAACCTTAATGTCAACACATTTCTTTGACACCTGCTAGTCTTAGAAGAGAGGCTTTTTAAAAATCAGCACCATAAGAACGAAATAATTTGCATTTATATGGTGCCTTTCACGACCTCAGGATATCCCAAAGTGCTTCACAGCCAATGAAGTTCTTTTGAAGTGTAGTCATTGTTGTAATGTAGGAAATGAGCAACCATTTTAGGTAAAGCAGGGGAAGGGCTGCAAAAGGAGTCAAGGCAGCAGAATTAGAGAGGGAAAATCACCTCTGCACTGTGGGTAGGATCGATGTGAGAGCCAATCTGTCTTTCTATGTTCGGTAAGAATCCTACCAAGTGCATGCATGTTCTTTACTTTTGTAATAATACAGAAGTTGAACTGAGTGCATCAAGTGAATTACATTATCTTCAGTGTTCTGTATGCTTTGTCTACTATGGAATAAAGTAGATTGCGAACATACCGAACAATACCTCGCCTAACGTCAACTCGGTCTGCCTTCCGAGAGACTAAAGGAACCCATGTGCTTCAAAGACGGACATCCTGCCAGGATCAAAAGTCAGTTTGCTAGGTCCGGCTACTGCGCTAGTAAATCAAGGGCAGCGGGAGTTAACTTCTGTACAAGAGCAGGTAACCTCCTGCTACTAGCTCTTCAACTGGAATTATATTGTACTTTTTAACCCATTTCCTTTATAGGAATTTAGGAAAAGGAGTAGGCCATTCTGCCCCTCGAGACTGTTCCACCATTCAATTAGATCATGACTGATCTGCATCTTAACTCCATCTACCCGCCTTGGTTCAATCATGATTTCCCAAAATAAACATAGTTTTAAATAGATTGCAGATCTGAAAGGGGATTAAAAACATTGCAAAATTATTACAGGGATGTATTGATTACATTATTGTTACTTGTTATATTAAACTATCTGCATCACACTGTACAGTTATATAGTATATATTACTCTTCATTGCACTCAGTAATGCTGGGGCCGATTTTCATCAAGGCCCAAGTGCCGCCGATGGCCGCCGAGGTACCAGACGGTACTTTGGGCGGAATATTCATGGCCGAGTTCCCTCGAAGGTCGGCGGGCAGCAAATGGACGACGTACGCTGCCAATCTGGGCGGCAGCGGGCAGGGGGGTCTCATTCTCGGCGGCAGAGACGCTTGCCGCCCAAGTGCCGCCGAGGATGGAGTGGAGGGTCGAAGAACTGAAAAAAAAAATCATCAGTAAAAAATAAAAAAACTATCCGAAGACCTTCAGAGGACCCCCATCCAGGTAAGTCGCTACGGAAATTTAAAAAATAAGTTCATTAACTTTTTTTTCAACTTCTTCATACTTACCATTGGACAGATCAGCCTCCTTGCAGTGGTCCATTCCCGTTCTGCTGTCGACTCCCGCCTGCATCAATACGGGAGGTCAGCGGGCGGGCGGTCAGTTGCGCCACTCAGCTGTTCGCTGACATCAGCGGGCGGTTCCCGGCGGCTCGCCCCTCCCGCACGCTCCAGGCCACCTCAAAAGTGAAACTGGGCGGATGGGCAGATCTTCAAGAGCAATGTCGGCGGGTGTGGGCGGTGAATTGATGAATTTCGGCCCCATAGCGTATTGCTATGTTAGACGATATTAATTACTATATTCTACTCTCTGGAATTACTATATTCTACTCTTTATTATCCATTCTCTGCCATATTGTGTATCACTCTGTTATAGGGAAGGAGTTGCAGAGAGTGAATCCGTTGGTTGAAGGCTCTGTGAGCAGTGGTGGGACAAAGGGTGTTGGATGCACAGTAGGTATGAATTACAGGTCTGAAGTTTGTGGGAGATTCGGTTAGTAAGTCATAAAAGTAGCTTACGAACCCTGTACTTGAACAAAGAGGAACAGGGAGGGTAATGAATAGATGGAAAAGTTTGCCAGCAAAGGTGGTTGAGGTCAGGATAGTGGGTGCCTTCAGAAAACTCCTCGTGATGTAATGGTGAGGCGGCGGGGTTGGAATGATAATATTAAGCTATGTTACAGTTGTATAAACCCTTGGTTAGACTGCATTTGGAGTACGGCATTCAATTCTGGGCACTGCATGTCAGAAAGAATGTCTCTGCTTTGGAGAGGGTGCAGTGTCGATGCATCAGAGTGATACCGGGTTAAATTCTGAGCACAAGCTTGTATTCCCTTGAGTATAGAAGATCATGGGTGATCAAATTGAGGTGTTTAAGATGATCAAAGGATTTGATAGGGTAGATAAAGAGAAACGATTTTCTCTGGTCGGGCTGTCCAGATCTAGGGGACAAAACCTTAAAAGCTCAGGAGTGATGTCAGGAATACAAAGGATAGTGGAAAACTGAGATTGTTAGATTTTTGTAGGTAAGGATATTCAGGGTTATGGAAGCAAGGCGGGTAGTTGGAGTTAAGATACAGATCAGCTATGAATAATTGAATGGTGAAACAGGCTCCAGGGGCTGAATGACCTACTCCTGTTCCTATTTATTTTGGAAGAATTAGACCGAATGGGCGGAATGATCTCCTTCATTAGAATCCACGCGCAATCCTGTAACACAGCCCCTAACATTTCTCAAGGGATTTTGATCACAATAGCGTCGGCTTCATGTTTTCCTCAGTCCAAACAGACAAAAGAGTTGCGCCCTGTGAGGTCTCGTACAGCAGCCAATCTCAGAGCGTTACTCAGCCTCTGCCAGAACTAGGTGCGGTGGCTATCAATAGCATGCCTAGAATGTCTCTGGACCATTAGACCATGAAATTATTTCATGAAATGTCTGAGACTATTAACCCAATGCGTCCTTGACCTCAGAAACCCATCAAGCCTGGCAGCTGCAACATGGCTGGGCTAGTGGGGCAAGTGAGCACAGGCAGCTACACGCTGGCAGAGGCTGCCTGATGGGAAAGGTAGGAAGCTCGGGGTGGAATGTGCGAGCAAATATCATTAGGCTGGGGAAAGAAATACAGGTGTTCCCGCATGAGGAATGCAATGTTGCTTTTTTTTAAAAGTTTAAAAACGAGAATATTCAGCCAACTTTGATCAAGGTGGTTTTGTGTGACTAGAAACACCATAAAGACTTCATTATTCATTGCCTCAGAACTCTAGGGGTTGGCATTCCTCCCCATCAACAATTTTAGTGACAAAAGTGGTGCGAGCACAAAACAGAAGATCCTCTTTTGTGATCATGCTGAGTGAAATGATTATTCGGAAGAAATTCCTGACAATAATTCAGTCTAATGGTGGGAGTCTTTAAATTGCTGCATTTGATATTAATGTGCAAATGTTTAATATATGCATATGATATTACTATTTTAATAGAGGTGTTAACCCGTTTACTTTAAATTAATAAGCTAAAAATTTAGTATAGCTCGGTTTGATGTGGTGACACTGCCTGGTCGCTAACTTTAGCACCAGGTGATGTTTACCGCCTCCAATCGGGATATTCACCTTTTTTTAGCGCCCCAAGAGGGGGGTGAAGTGCTAAGGGAAACGTTCCACGCCCCTCTTTGGGCGCGAACCCTGATTCCTGGGCTGCTATCGCGGGAGCGCTGCTGAAATTCTGGCACGAGGAAACAGGCATCCTAGGGGAGGTCAGCTGGACCACCCGAAAAGTTAAGGACCAGCCAAGGCAGCTAAACAGCAGGATCTCAGAGCTTTGCTCAGCCCCTGCCAGATCTAGGAGAGATGTATTAATGGGAAAAACATTTCATTTTAACTTCCCACCTGCTCCCACTCGGACATATCGCCCTGGCAGCTTCTGCGTGATGCCTACTTTCCCCGTCGGAAGTCGCGGCAGGCGCTACGGCAGGCGAAAGCAGTCAAGTTCGCGACTGCGATGCTACGGGGGCGTTGCACACTTGATGATGTTACCGAGTGGGCGGCGCTAGCGAGCGCATTGCTACCGCTAAACCTTCGCTGAAGTTCGCAGCGGGTGCTGACAGCGCGGTGCTTGGGCGGGAGGTGCTTAGCGCCTCGAACGGGTGACGCTAACCAACTGAATTTCTCCCCCAATGTCTTTCCCAGAAAAGCGAACAGAGTACTCTTGTACGAATGTGCTAAATGCTTGTACTCTGATGTCACACGCAGTTATCCCTGGAGTCTATTATCAGTTATTTACTTTCCAACTGCACACTTATATGGGCCATTCGGTACCAATACTTTTAAATATTTTAGTCCTCCATAAAAACAATGTGATCATGTAGAAATTTAAATATAGGAGGAGACTGTTCTGGTCAACTATTAATGTTAGCTCTACACTGGAGCTATCTACACTAAGCTTATTTTCCCATTCCTACCCTCAAGTGTTTATCTAACTTCCTTTGAAACATTATGATTGAATTGCCAAGCATAACTCATTGTAATTTATTCCATATACTTATAACTATTTGCATGAAAACATTTCTCGTAAAGAAAGAACAAAAGACATTTACATAGGACCTCAGAACATCCCAAAGCCAATGAAGTACTGTTGAAGCATAATCACTGCCGTAACGTAAGGAAATGCAGCCATTTTGCATACAGCAAGGTCCCACAAAACAACATCTGATAATAGTCAGCTATTCACTTTTTAGTGATGTTGGTTGAGGGATAAATATTGTCCAGGACTCCGGGAAGAACTCCTCTGCTCTTCTTCAGAGTGTCAGCTGTGGCTCAATGGATAGCACACTTGCCTCTGAGGCAGAAAGTTGCTGGTTCAAGTCCCACTCCAGGGACTCGAGCACATAAATCTTGGCTGACACTCCAGTGCAGTGCTGAGGAAGTGCTGCACTGTCAGAGGTAATGTTTTTCGGATGAAACATTAAACCAATGTTAAACTCTTCTACTCACTCAAGTGGACGTAAAAGAGTAGGGGAGTTATCTTTGGTGTCCTGGCCTATATTTGTCCCTCAATCAACATAACAAAAGAAAACAGTTGATCTGGTCATTATCACATTGCTGTTTGTGGGAGCCTGCTGTGTGCAAATTGGCTGCTGCGTTTCCATCATTAAAACATTGATTACACTTCAAAAGTACTTCATTGGCTGTAACGTGCTTTGAGACATCCGGTGATTGTGAAAGGCGCTATATAAATTCAAGCCTTTCTTTTTTCTTAGAAATAGTGCCATGGAATCTTTTATGTCCACCAGTCCACCTAAGAGGGCAGATGGGGCCTTAGAGTCATAAAATCATAGAATGGTTACAGCACTATTGTGGTTAGTTTCTGTCCGATAGCTGGTGTTGGTGTTTCACTCGGGATGCTGGGACTCCTCCACATGCTATTTTATTTAGTAAAGTGAATGTTTAGGGATCTTGAGTCCAAATGATGCCAGCCTATTGTGAAACATTAAACAGGAGTACCTGTACAGCCAGCATTTTCCCCGGTCCACCGTCCGTTGGACTGACATACTCTGGTACTGGAGCCAATGAGCTGATAGCCAGGCTGACAGATGAAGTGCACTTCGTGATCCGTGCTGTACCTGGAGCCAAACTTCTTGCCATGCTTGGGAGCCTCCAGTGAAAGGCACGATGTCACTAAAACAAAACACATAGAGAGAGAGAGAGAGAGAGGAATGTCTCAACAGATCCACGTGAGGAACACTTGCTTAAGTTAAAGAGCTTGGTTTGATTCACAATATTTTAAGCATTCAAAGTAACTGAGAGTTTCGTAGCTATCATAATCCATAATCGTAAACAATATAGTAAACATGCAAATACATGAAGACCTTGTGACTATTTATTTCTATATTCTTATTTTCTTTGCTCTCCTCCCCAGCCCCCACATCCTCTCCTGAAGGTGTTCACTCCCTGTTAGTGTGTGCTTTCGCTGTTCATGATTCACATATTTAACTATTAAAATACTGAACATGCTGCTTAGAATTCTTCACAAGTCCTTCTTTGAGACGATGAATGTCTGAAACAGTATAGACTCTCACTTCTAGGACAACATTACAGCATTTTTATTCTAGAGGTTTATCGGTATGAATTTACTAAGTTAGCTTTAATAACTCCATCTTCATTCAGCGCCATATCCTGCAAGTGTTATCCTTGCTTCCTGTGATGATGGCATTTCCTTCATAGTTAAAAGCACATGAGAAAATTTCATCGGTATGACCTTCGAGCACTTGGAGGCATTGGCCTGTGCGAGGATCCCAAAGCCTGGACGTTTTATCAGAACTGCCTGTAAGAATACGACTGACCTGAGGATTGAAACAAATCTTGAAGATTTCTCCGTGAATTCTGACAGGCTATTCAACCACAACAACAACAACTTGCATTTATATAGCACTGTTAACATAGTAAAACGTCCCAGTAATGGTTAGAAAACAAATTTTGGCACCAAGCCACAAAAGGAGAAACATAGAAACATAGAAAATAGGTGCAGTAGGCCATTCGGCCCTTCAAGCCTTCACCACCATTCAATATGATATTAGGATAGGCGACCAAAATCTTGGTCAAAGCGGTAGGTTTTAAGGAGCGCCTTAAAGGAGGAGAGAGAAGTAGAGAGGCAGAGAGTGTAATGTATGTAGGCACCTTTAGTAATGACCCCACGAGGCAGGGTATGATACTTAAACTGTGTAGACCTGCAGTCCTTTATTTTCAGCTCCTGAGTGAGGACAAAAAGCTGTGTGTTCCTTTTTATACTGGGTTACCTGCAGTGTGCAGGTAACCCTTAGGTCTCCAGCAGCAGCACCCTCTGGTGTACAGGCAAGGTGTGTACAGTGTAAGGGTACATTCAGTGTTGCATAACAGTGTTACAGACATAACACAGTAAACAGGCATGCATACACAACAACACTTCTCGCCCTAAGCATTTTTCATATCCTTATTGTCATGACCAGGGGAGGTGATCAGTGGTGGGCTATGGGAGGTTGTGGTGAGGGTTGTGTGGTTGCCAGGTGTGACCCTTGTGCTTGAGGCTGGCCTCGTACGTTTCCCCTCCCTCACACACAAACCAAGTGGGTGTTACTGTTGTGGGATCCCTCGGGGGGGAGGTGGAGGGGAGGTAGCCACGGCAGCAGTGGGTGGTGTCTATACACTGTGATGTGGGTAGTTGTGGGCAGGGCCACAAGACTGGGTGGGTTCCTTGTCCACCAATTGGAATGAGGGTCACGTCATCCCAGGATTTGCCAGGGAAGCTGGAGGGTATTGACCTCATGCTCCTGGTGTTGGCCCTGGTGGCCAGGGGTTGTAGGGCTGATCTGGTGCAGGTTGCCATTGGTGGTGGCTGGGCTGCTCATTGACCACTGTCCCTGTAGTGAGTCTGCTCCCACTGGCTGTGTGTGTCCTGCAAGGGGCATCACATTGGTTCCAAAGGTCCAGGCTACATGGTCAGGTAGCCTGCTGGACCTGGGGGTCTCCCACAGGGGGATTCCATTGGCATCAGCATGGTCCCTGTAGGACCCAATGTCCTTTGGCAGTGTCCTACCGGTATACATGACACCTTGGCTCTGATCACACATAGTCGAGCCTGCATTATACATTCTAGCATTTGCATCACTTTTGGGTGTCCTGGTTTCAACAGACATGGTTACATTAGGCATTTCACATTCTTTATCATTATTGTTAAGCATAATAAACTTGTTCTTAACCTTACTGACACCTGCATTCATCTCATTAGTCACATTAGTTAAACCAGCATCACAATTCATGGTTACATTGCATACATTTTCATACTTGCACCCTTTAATTGCATCTTTAGCTTTAAAGTCTGTGTACTCAAATAGTTGAAACTTTCCCTTTAAATTTTTTTGATACCGGTCTCCTTTAAGGGAGCCTTCAAATCCGATTGGCCGCTTGATGTCACATGATGCTCCTCCATGTTCACTCGTGGCATGGCGGAGGCTATTTTGATTACAGGTTCTGCTGCTTGTGGTGCTGCAGCCATTTTCTGGTCTTGCTGCAGGTAGGCTGTGGTGTTCTTTTCTTCCACAGGTTCGATCCTGAACGTTGGGAATCCATTTCTCTTGTCGATGTTCACCTCTTGGAGTGCTGCCCCGGCCCGGAAAGTGAAGTTTGTCTCCTCAGTCTCGGAGATTTTGCCGGGGTGCTTTGGGCAGTCGAGCTGGACAGTGGAACCTCCGGTTTCAGCGATAGGAAGTTGCGAGGCCATGGAGGTATTTCAACACAAGAGGCATTTTACAATCGAGGTGTTGCTGGACTGGTCAGTGTGTACAGGGGTGATGGGTGCACGGGACATGGTGCTAGTTAGGATTTGGGCAGCAGAGTTTTGGATCACCTCTAGTTTATATAGGGTGGAATATGGAAGGCCAGCCAGGAGACGTAACCAAGGCATGGATGAGGGGACATCATGTCCTCACCTGACATCCATGCACATCGTACTTTCCAGTGAGGGTCACTGCATAGCAGTCAAAAGGAAGAATTAGATTACTTTCTCCTCTCTGACTCAACAGCATCAAGCACTCTAACTACTGTTCTGATTTGTCTACAAAGCAACAGGGACATATACAAAACACTTTGAGATGATTGTGCGAAATAAGGTGTTATAACTAAATATCCCTTTTGGTTGCGGTGAGCGACACCAGCAATTGAACCCAGCATCTTCACCATCGAGGAAGACTTGCTTTCACTCTAAAAGTGAGTTCTCAGGTGACTGTACAGCCCAATATGGGAATCACAGTCTCTGTCACAGGTGGGACAGACAGCCGTTGAAGGAAAGAGCGGGTGGGGAGTTTGGCTTGCCTGCGCTTGTTTGCCTGCTGCATGCTCTCGGTGACAAGACTCGAGGTGCTCAGTGCCCTCCCGGATGCTCTTCCTCCACTTAGGGCGGTCTTTGGACAGGAACTCCCAGGTGCCGTTGGGGATGTTGCATTTTATCACCGAGGCTTTGAGAGTGTCCTTGAAACGTTTCCTCTGCCCACCTGGGGCTTGCTTGCCGTGTATGAGTTCTGAGTAGAGCGTTTGCTTTGGGAGTCTTGCGTCGGGCATGCGGGCGATGTGGCCCACCCAACGGAACTGGTCGAGTGTGGCCAGTGCTTCGATGCTGGGCTGTTGGCCTGATCGAGAACACTGACGTTGGTGCATCTATTATGGTCTGTATGGCTCAGTACCACGACAAGCGATAAATCTACCCAGTATACCATCAAAGGCGATCAGTATTCTTTTTAATTAAATGCATTCATCTTGTTTAATGAACCAGGGGGTGATGTTTATACTTAGAGTATTTTTATTTTATAGAAGATACAGATTGAAGCTCATAATGAAGTAACAGCAGTTCAGTCCTAGTGATGAAATGTAACAGATCAAAGAAATTCTCCCTGCCCTCCCGTTTTTGACAATATTGGACACATTCCTGTATCGTCGCTGTAATGTATGTACCTGTGAGTATGCTCACAGGTTTGTAAAGCTGTTGCAGCCCCTCTTTCAATATTTGAAGGGGCTGCTGCTCATATTCTGGTTGCACTTCAGTCCCACATTCCTGATCTTTGGGCGCCCTGTGCGGAGGGGAGCGGGCAGGTCGGAAGGCCTCCTCGTAGGACTGCTTCTGGGCATGGCCAAGGTGGCCATCAACTGGTCCAGGCAGCGGACGGTCGAGGCGGTTGTTCAGCCCGACTGCCTGCCTCTCTTCCGCGGTTACACCCGAGCCAGGGTGTCCCTGGAGATGGAGCACGTGGTGTCCACTGGTACGCTCATGACCTTCCGCGAGAGGTGGGCGCCAGAGGGACTGGAGTGCATCATCACCCCCGGCAACCAAATTTTAATTTGAATTAAGTTGATGGCCAAAATTTAATTTGTTTATTTGTCGGTTTTAGTGCCCCCTCTAATAATGGGGCATTTGATTTGATTTGATTGATAGTCTCAACTAAAAAAGTTGTAGACCTGTTGATTGTGCTCTTAAAAAAAAAAAAGAGGCACTTGATTTAAAAGTTTTAGAAAAATAGTTGTCAAGCTGTTGCATTGTGAGTGGCTTAGCTAGTCACCTGATGCTCACAAGACTAGTCTAGGTCATCCTCGAGGAGATATGTAGTTGTGAGCTTAGTGGATGAACTGGTAACGTGTAGTGTGATTGTTAAACCTTTGTTAATAAACCAACTAGTTCTTCATAGCAATGTACTGCTATGACTTCTTAAGCAAGGAAAGCACGAAGCAAATACATAACAGTCGCTGGGTCAAAATCCTTTGTTGAAACCTGGGTTTGCTTACACACATCTTCCCATAATTCCTGGGTGGCAGAGCAGAGGATGAGGGGGTGGGGCTGGGAGGGAGGAACAAATAGCTCAGAGGAAGATAGAGGGAGCATTTTGGTAACCTGGTCAATCCCTGACAGTAGTTTCAGGATCTAGGCTAAGATCTTCACTAAAAACATTGAACACCTGCATCTTTTGATCCTGCAGTACTGGGTCTGAGAAATAATGTCATGGGCCATCCTTTGGTTCTTCTTGGTCAGATTTTACCACAATTTCAAGGCGTGTGGATGTAGAGTTTTTAAATGGAAGAGTTGGGGCTGGCTACTGTTGCACCATGCGCATCCATTTGAATCGTTAATTTATCACAACATAAGAACATAAGAATTAGGAACAGGAGTAGGCCATCTAGCCCCTCGAGCCTGCTCTGCCATTCAACAAGATCATGACTGATCTGGCCGTGGACTCAGCTCCACTTACCCGCCCGCTCCCCGTAACCCTTAATTACCTTATTGGTTAAAAATCTATCTATCTGTGATTTGAATACATTCAATGAGCTAGCCTCAACTGCTTCCTTGGGAAGAGAATTCCACAGATTCCACAACCCTCTGGGAGAAGAAATTCCTTCTCAACTCGGTTTTAAATTGGCTCCCCCGTATTTTGAGGCTGTGCCCCCTAGTTCTAGTCTCCCCGACCAGTGGAAACAACCTCTCTGCCTCTATCTTGTCTATCCCTTTCATTATTTTAAATGTTTCTATAAGATCACCCCTCATCCTTCTGAACTCCAACGAGTAAAGACCCAGTCTACTCAATCTATCATCATAAGTTAACCCCCTCATCTCCGGAATCAGCTTAGTGAATCGTCTCTGTACCCCCTCCAAACTAGTATATCCTTCCTTAAGAAAGGTGACCAAAACTGCACGCAGTACTCCAGGTGCGGCCTCACCAATACCCAATACAGTTGCAGCAGGATTTCCCTGCTTTTGTACTCCATCCCTCTCGCAATGAAGGCCAACATTCCATTCGCCTTCCTGATTACCTGCTGCACTTGCAAACTGACTTTTTGGATTCATGCACAAGGACCCCCAGGTCCCTCTGCACCTCAGCATGTTGTGATTTCTCCCCATTCAAATAATATTCCCTTTTACTGTTTCTTTTTCCAAGGTGGATGACCTCACATTTTCCAACATTGTATTCCATCTGCCAAACCTTAGCCCATTCGCTTAACCTATCTAAATCTCTTTGCAGCCTCTCTCTGTCCTCTACACAACCCGCTTTCCCATTAATCTTTGTGTCATCTGAAAATTTTGTTACACTACACTCTGTCCCCTCTTCCAGGTCATCTATGTATATTGTAAACAGTTGTGGTCCCAGCACCGATCCCTGTGGCACACCACTAACCACCGATTTCCAACCCGAAAAGGACCCATTTATCCTGACTCTCTACTTTCTGTTAGCCAGCCAATTCTCGATCCATGCTAATACATTTCCTCTGACTCCGCGTACCTTTATCTTCTACAGTAACCTTTTGTGTGGCACCTTATCGAATGCCTTTTGGAAATCTAAATACACCACATCCATCGGTACACCTCTATCCACCATGCTCGTTATATCCTCAAAGAAGAGGTGAACATCATGGAAGAGGTGAACATGTCAAATTTATCCTGCTACTCAGATGATTGAGTGGAAAAGGAACTTAGGTCGCAGGCAAAGAGGCTGAAGCTGGAGAGAATTGGTCGATCGTGCCCCAAGTTGGGAGATGGGGGTCGATCACCCACTGAGCCATTACACAAGGCTGTCAAAGAATGATAAGCAGCAAAACTGGAGCTGTTGATTTAAAAGAAGCCTTATATATGATTTCAAGAATGGAACACACAACCTGACGTCTCATCCCATCATCCAAGATGGAGAAGGAAAGGTCAGCATGGGAAGATGACCCAATGAACATCCCTGCTGATTGGAAGAAGAAGCAATATAGAAAAGATTAGCCACTAAGGGACAAGGGATCATGCTCTAAATCGAACAAGTGTGAGATAAGCACCTCAGCAAGAAACCCTCCCCCTCCACCGAACCTGAGCTTTAGAACATAGATTCATTTTGGAAAGGGTAATACAATTACAGGGAGGATGTACCTTTTAAAATGTTTTGATATTTTGATATGTTTTGATATGGGGAGAAATAGCATGATAGTCATGCTATTTCTCCCCATACCCACCCCTCCTCCACTCCTCCTCCCTCCACCCTCCTTCACCTCTCCTCCCTCCACCTCCACCCTCCAACCCTCCCTGACCCCTCACCCTCCTCTAACCCTCCCTGACCCCTCACCTTCACCCTCCACCACTCCTCCAACCTACACGACCGCTCCACCCTCCTGAACCCCTCCACCCTCCCCTCCACTCTCCCCGACCCCTCCACCCTTCACCCTCCCCAACTCCTCCAACCCCTTCCACCTTCCTCCACCCTCCTCCACCCCTTCACTCCTCCATTCTCACATCATATTAAAAGCTAGCTCTGAGGCTTTAGAATTGTGGTTAAAATCAGAAACTATTATAAGTAAGATTTATGATCTAAAATAGCGAGATGGATTATAGATCCATTTAAACATATGGGGCAGTGTTTATTTTGAAGTGTGAGTACACGAAAGTTGTAATTTTAAACTGAAATGAACAAAACTTGGCTAGCAAACTGCAGTTTAGAGTTTTTTTTCCATTGATTTTACATCAGTTCAGAAGGTATTAATTATTTTTAAAAGCTAAGCTATGTTTAAGTTATCAAATAACTACTGGTGGATTTAAACACTGTCTAAAATGCACAAGGGTAAGTACAGATGTCAGGGAACACCATCATCTTCAAGTTCCCTTCCAAGCCACAGACTAACCTGACTTGGAGACAGATCATCACTTTGTCGCCACTGGGTCAATGTCCAATGCCAAAAAGACTGCAGCAGTTCAAGAAGAAGGCCAACCGCCACCTTCTCAGGGCCTCGCGAGTACTGCACACATCCCCAAGAACAAATATATCAAAAAAGAGGGAGGCCTTTTGGTCCATCTAACTCATTCTTCCAGAGAAATCTACAATTGTCCTCCATCACAGCATCCAACTGCTTCTTGATTGACTCCATAGCTCAAGCTACTGGCCGGGAGCTCAGCACATAGGGGTAGAGTTTCCTCAATAGGCAATCCGGGCGCAAATTGCGCTGATAGTTTCCCGAAGTGAGGTTTCGGTTAACATTTCTGCTCAAACTTATTTGCATAATCACAAATGTTAAATCATCCATGAACCAGCGCAATCGGGCAGCACTTTAGAACATTATTTTTTTTAAATATTCCTTGTTGTATTTAAGAGTGGTAACCTGGACCAGCTTTATTAACACAGCTGAGAATGGGTTAATCACAAAAATAAACATTTTGAATGAGTGTCTAGTCCACCTATGAGTAATCTGATCTTAAATAACTGAAAACAACTTTAGAAAGCTATACTGAACCATTTACTAGTTTCATTGATGTACAGTAGTCAGTTTCTTAGTAAATTAAACATTTTTAATATTTATAATTAGTGTTCTCGCAACTAAAAAAAAAAAAGCTTAATTTTAAGAGCCTCCTCGAAGGGCCGCAAACAAGCTCAATTAGCGGAAACTCGCCATGTTGATTAATTTGATCTGGGGGTGTGGCCTGTTTTGTGGACGGGACCAGCTTCCAAAGCAATGTTTTTTAAACCAGTGCAAACTATTATGGAAATTCGATATGCGCTGCATGTAACTTGTGCTTGAAATTCCTTGATTTTTTTTTATGCTGGTTTGGCCGATTCTGGGCGAAACTCTAATCCATAATCTAAGCTGACACTTCACCGTAGTATTGAGCGAGTTTGCACCGACAGGGATTTTGTCCTTTTGGATAAGTCGTTAAACCAAGATTTGTAAAACAAAATTCCATGAAATTATTCGAATAAGAGCAAGGGAGTTCTCCTTATGTAATGGCCAACATTCATCCTTCAACTAACTCCACTGATTAACTGGTTAATTAATCTTGTTGTTTGTCGGACCTTGCTATCAGTAAAGTGACAGCACTTAAAAAAATAATCCTTTTGCTGTGCAGCACTTTGGGATATTCTCAGGATACAAAAGGCACAATATAATTTAAAAAAAAATTAATTCATGGGATGTGGGCGTCACTGGCAAGGACAGCATTTATTGCCCATCCCTAATTGCCCTGAGAAGGTGGTGGTGAGCCGCCTTCTTGAACCGCTGCATTCCGTGTGGTGAAGGTACTCCCACAGTGCTGTTAGGGAGGGCGTTCCAGGATTTTGACCCGGCGACAATGAAGAAACGGCAATATATTTCCAAGTCGGTATTGTGTGTGACTTGGAGGAGAACTTGGTGTTCCCATGCACCTGCTGCCCATGTCCTTCACAGGTTTGGAAGGTGCTGACGAAGAAAAAAAATGCAAGTTCTTTCGCTCTGTATCAGAGTCAGTGGCCACTATTTAAAGTGCTTGGATGGATGATGGTGACTCTTTGTAGGTTTTGCTTATGCCTCCAATGTTGACCTTGGTGAGGTCCAGACCTATCTCGGAAGTTTTGACTCTGTCAGTGCACTCTACCCAAGGCCCTTTCTACAGCCATACTCCCCCACCCTTTGTTTTCCTTCCTCAAATAGTTTTTCCTTGCTGTAATTAGTTTGGAGCCAGTGCTTGGTATACCAATCCCATTATCTGATCTGAATCCAAATGGTGTCAGGATACCAAGGATAGGATTCTCCTCTGAACTGGAGTGTCACGGTGGACTGGGCCATGCAGGGACCCTGTACCCTGAGACCGCTGAAGCTCTGACCCATTTGTTTTGCAAGGCATTCTCCAGGGAGGGATCGCCACGAGAGCGCCTATAAACCATCAGGAACCTGAAGATGCGGTAGTACTGCAGCACCAGACAATGTGCCAAGGAACCTTAAGAGACAGAAAACCAGAAAGATAAAGAAACCTACCAGTCTTGTAGGCCTCAGCAGATTGAGGCCTACAAAGGTAAGCACTGGGGTAGAACTAGAAGTAGAGGAGGCCACTCCTAGGCCCCCACTCTCCATTTAGAGAAATCGGGACCTTTTTCACAGCTACTACGAGCCTACCAACACCTATCATCACACAGTCCTGGGGAGCGACAGTAATAGGGATGGCAGCAGGAAAATCCACTGGGAACTCGAGGCCCAGGACTCAGCTCTCATTTACATGCAACAGGAGGGGAAGAGCAGCCAGTGGGGGTCCTAGTGGAGGCAAGGGGTCACAGCAGGGTCACAGCAAACACTTGACCGCTGATTTTTCCCCTTTTCTGCTGCTATCCTGGCCCATTATGGAGGAGAAAGTAGAGGAAAAGCCAACCTCGAGCCTAATCCCCATTATGTGCATTTTGTTAATCACCATTCATTTCACACCTCGTACACTGAATAGTGTTGAAATAACTGGTTTTGCAATTTGGCAGGTTAATATGCAAGGTGCAAAATGCAGGTGGATTACCGCGCTATAAATCAATGAAGATTAGTGTCACATTCAGATTCAGAACACCAAGGACTGGTTTTGGGTTTTTGAAACAATCCAACAGCTTCATGGACACTTTTTACTGATACCAGAGTATTATTTCCAGATTTTTTAAATTAAATTCAAATTCTCGAACCACTGTAGGATTTTAACTCACTTCCACTGGATTATTAAACCAGGCCTCTGGATTACTATTCTCATAGGCAGTCCCTTGAAATCGAGGAAGACTTGCTTCCATTCTAAAAAAAAGTGAGTTCTCATGTGCCTGTACAGTCCAATACGAGAACCACAGTCTCTGTCACAGGCGGGGCAGACAGTGGTTGAAGGAAGGGGTGGGTGGGGAGCCTGGTTTGCCGCACGCTCCTTCCGCCGCCTGCTCTAGTTTTCTGCATGCTCTCGGCGACGAGACTCGAGGCGCTCAGCGCCCTCCCAGATGCTCTTCCTCCACGTTGGGCGGTCTTTGGCCAGGGATTCTCAGGTGTTGGTGGGGATGTTGCACTTTATCAAGGAGGCTTTGAAAGTGTCCTTGAAACGTTTACTCTGCCCACCTGGGGCTCGCTTGCCGTGTCAGAGCTCCGAGTAGAGCGCTTGTTTTGGGAGTCTCGTGTCAGGCATGCAGACGATGTGGCCTGCCCAGCGGAGCTGTTCAAGCGTGGTCAGTGCTTCGATGCTGGGGATGTTGGCCTGAGCGAGAACACTGATGTAGGTGCATCTGTCCTCCCAGTGGATTTGCAGGATCTTGCGGAGACATCGTTGGTGGCTCTATCTTCCTTGATCTTCCTGGGTTTCTCGCTCTTCCTCGCTGCAATGCTCCATCACACTCTCAACAAGCTCCCCGCTGGAGTGGAACTAAATTATAGAACCAATGAGAACCTGTTCAACCTTCATCGCCTCCAGGCTAGATCCAAGGTCATCCCCTCCTCTGTCATCGAGCTACAGTACGCGGACGACGCTTGCGTCTGCGCACATTCAGAGGCCGAACTCCAAGCCATCGTCAACACCTTCACCGGGGTGTACGAAAGCATGTGCCTTATGCTAAACATCAGTAAGACAAAGGTCCTCCACCAGCTGGACACTGCCACAAAGCACTGTCCCCTGGTCATCAAAATCCATTGCACGGCCCTGGACAACGTGGACCAATTTCCATACCTCGGGAGCCTACTATCAGCAAGGGCAGACATCGATGACGAGGTCCAACACCGCCTCCAGTGCACCAATGCAGCTTTTGGTCACCTGAGGAAGAGAGTGTTAGATGACCAGGACCTCAAATCTGGCACCAAGCTTATGGTCTACAGGGCAGTAGTGATACCCGCCCACCGAGCAGGGTGGATAAGGGGGGAACCAGTGGATGTGGTGTATTTGGATTTGCAGAAGGCCTTCGATAACATGCCACATAAAAGGTTACTGCACAAGATAAAAGTTGATAGGGTTGGGGTAATATATTAACATGGATAGAGGATTGGCTGACAAACAAAAAACAGAAAGTTTGGATAAATGGGTCATTTTCCAGTTGGCAAACAGTAACTAGTGGAGTGCCGCAGGGATTGGTGCTGGGTCCTCAACTACTTAAAATCTATATTAATGATTTGGATGAAAGAACTGAGTGTAACGTAGCCAAGTTTGCTGATGCAGTAACTAGTGGAGTGCCGCAGGGATTGGTGCTGGGTCCTCAACTACTTAAAATCTATATTAATGATTTGGATGAAAGAACTGAGTGTAACGTAGCCAAGTTTGCTGATGATACAAAGATGGGTGGGAAAGAAAATTGTGAGGAGGACACAAAAAATCTGCAAAGGAATATAGACAGGCTAAGTGAGTGGGCAAAAATTTGGCTGATGGAGTATAATGTGGGAAAATATGAGATGATTCAGTTTGGCAGAAAAAATAGAAAAACAAATTATAATTTAAATGGAGAAAAATTGCAAAGAGCTGCAGTACAGAAAGATTATAAGATTACGAGGGGACTTGACAAAGTGGATGGAGAGAGGATATTTCCACTCATCGGGGAAACTAAAATTAGGGCACCTTGGGCTAGAACCTCCACTTTTGTGGTTATTTCTGGCATGGGCATTAAAAAAGGGTTTTCAGATCGCCAGCTTCTCGCCCATTCTCAACGCTCCTAGTTTCCACTTTTGAAAATGGGCGTTACCGCGAGCGATATAAAATGGGCGGTAGTGTTAAATTTTTTTGATCTTCTGCCGTAAAGTGTGGCCGTCCTTAGCAATGGCATGGCGACACTCGATTCCCGTGATTCTGGAGGTCAAGAGTCATCATAATATGCACAGAAGAGGAGACAGCGAGAGAGGGAGCTCAGAGAGACTGAAAACGTTTCTGGGTATGGTGTGGCTGCTTTGGGAGGAAGGAGGGAGACTTTAGAGCTTCACAGCAAGTAGGCAATCAAAATGTAGTTGTTACCAGCGACATATTTGACCGACTTTGGCCTATAATGGAGAGAAGGAGGCGGCATCACAGCACGCTATGGAGACTGACACTGAGAGAGCAGTGAGATGGGGAAGGAGCACATTGGAGGGCACAAAAGAGCCAGGAGGTTCTCGGACGAGGCAAATGCCTCCCTCCTGCAGGAGGTCGAGTTACGCTGGGGTGATTTGACACAGGGAGGGCGTGGGAAGCCCACCCCAAAGGCATACCAGAAGACATGGACCGAGATAGCAGAGGTGGTCTTGTCGGTGACCAACGAGGTGCGTGAGGGCAACCAATGCCGCAAACGATGGAACGACCTTGTGGGATCCGCAAGAGTAAGTATTACATTGATTTAAATGTACTTATGTATTTATATAATTTGATTTGTAACAGTCATGAGTGACTATCAGCAGATGTGAGGTCTTTCACTTTTACCGGGAATGTTTTACACAAAGCCTGCGGTAATGGTGTACGTCTTTAGGTAAACAATGATAATCATAATAATCATGATTACATCTGTCGGTTATGTGTTGTATCAATGTATGTGACAGTACCTAGCAATGATATCACGCAATGATCTCATGCCATGTCATCCTGTCACCTTTTACAGAAGAAGCTATCAACAATGAGGTCCGAGCGACATCACTGAGATGGAGGAGCGGGTGCTCGCACTCGTGGGGAAGCTCACCCGGACAGCCACGGAAGCATCTGCAGACCCTGAAGTGATGCCACGTGAGTAAAGCTTACACCACTGCGTGATGTAAAGTCAACAGAAGCCACACCCACTCATATCCGAACAATCATATATGATAGATGATTTCTAAAACTGTCATAGAAATAATGATGGCCTAATGAAAATCATTGCAATGCAAATGTGTTAATGGTCATGAAATATGATGTTTGCAATGATTTTGATGATGATGTCTGTGGTGCTTTTGTCATGCATATGCTGTGTGTAGCGCTGGACTCACCTTGTCACCCTAGCATCCCCTTCTCCTCTAATAACCTCATTTGTGTTTTGCAGCTCAGCCAGCAACGCGTCCCAAGGCAAGACCACAGAGGCCAGAAGGTGGGAACTCTGGGCAGGAGTCGGCAGACGATCCTACATTTAAAACAGAGACGAGGAGAAATTTCTTCTCTCAGCGGGTTATAAATCTGTGGAATAAGCTGCCTCCGAGATCTGTGGAAGCTGGGATATTGAATAAATTTAAGACAGAAATAGACAATTTCTTAAACGATAAGGGGATAAGGGGTTATGGGAAGCAGGTGTGGAAGTGGAGCTGAGTCCTTGATCAGATCAGCCATGATCTTATTGAATGGTGGAGCAGGCTCCAGGGGCCTACTCCAATATGGCCTACTCCTGTTCCTATTTCTTATGTTCTTATGTTTTTATGGTGCTGAGGAGCTCCGATTCTCGTCCGTCAATCCACTGGGTCTATTCTCCAAGGATGAGAGCGCGGACTTCAAGGAACCTGCATCGCCACACTGCAGAAGCCATTCCACCCCAAGGCCATCTAGTGGTCCTCCGGTCATTCCAGCCTCCACTCTGGAGGTACCAGCCCCAAGCAACCCGTCACAGGACACCCCATTTGTCCCCAGGATGGCGCCGACCCCGCGGATGTCCCGTGGACGCGGCAGGTCTGTTCCACGAGCACCACATAACAGCGGAGAGATGGTACAGTTGTCCAGGAGGACTGTAGACATTGGTGACCAGCTCAATAAAGTATTGGGGGCATATCCTGACAGCTGGCCACCATCTCCGGCACCATGACCGCATACATTCCGCAGATGGTGGAGTCCCTCAATGCGATAGCCAGGAACACTGCTGCCACAGGCCTCCCAGTGGTCCCCGAGCGCGGCACTCCACCCCTAGGTTCCGCACCACCACTGCGAATGAGAGCAGATGAGAGCAAGGACCAAGGTCCTGCTTCTGCATCAGAGGATGTTGCCTCCTCGGCACCCTCCGCTCCCGTACCCGTCCAATGACCGCATCTGCCTTCATCCCCCCCCGCAATGAGGCACTGCCTGAGGAGCTCCTTGGCCAGGCGCTGTGGAGCGAGGAGGGGAAGGGATAGAGGTGGGGAGAAGAAGTGGAGGGGGGATGGAAAGTGAGGTGCATGTCCGCAGGTGATGGCTGTGTTATATCTCCATCTGGGTGTGTGCAATTTGTTGCAATGTATGGCGGCTGGGGACTATGCTCCTGCTTTGCCTTTGCATTCTGTGTTGCTGGACATGTTGACCATGTGATTTATGTAAATGGTGGAAAAAGTGAGTTGTGAGTGGGGGTTGGGTGATTTTGCCTGTGATGCTTATGATTTCAGACCAATGTTGGTATAAAATTTTTGTTATTGAACATAACCTTGTTGCGCATTGTCTCAGATAGCTGCACCGTTACACACTGGTAATTCCTTAACATGAAAGGGTTAAATACAACTTAATTTCAATCAACGTAAACTTTAACTGGCACCAAGGTGATGGGCACCATTGATGTTTGAGCTGCACACACACATCAGTTCCTCACGTAAGAGTGGGATTTAAAAAATGCCAGCCACACCACTGGCGTTCGTTCAGAGCAGTTCCACTTTTTGTGGGTGGTTTTTTGGTCGAGCGATATTGTGGGTGATATGTGTGCGAGGTGGTGAAATTGACGCTGGGCGATCTGCTGGGCGTTAGTTTCGGTAAATATGCTCTTCACGACAAAAAAAGTGGGCGGGCAGTATTATTGAATCTTGGCGTTAAATCAGCGCGGAAATTAACGTCGGGTGATATTATGGCCGTTCATTTTGCCCATTCTGCTGATTCCGCCCAAAAAAAGTGAGCGGGCGGTAATATTTTTTCCCGGCGTTAAGCACATGGGGAAAGTAACACTCGCCGATAAGTTTCTGAAAAATGGGCGTCAGTTTCCATTTTATGGCTAAATGGGCGAGATCTGGGCGTTCTACATCATTTCAGCGGGAAAATGGGCGTTACGTGGGCGTCAAGCATGCAAAAAAAAGTGCAGGTTCTAGCCCCATAGTCTCAGAATAAGGAGCTGCCCAATTAAAATTAAGATGAGGAGGAATGTCTTCTCCCAGAGAGCTGTATGGAATTCTCTGCCCCAGAGAGCTGTGGAGGCTGGGTCATTGAATATAGTTAAGGCGGAGATAGACAGATTTTTGAGCGATAAGGGAATAAAGAGTTATGGGGAGCGGGCAGGGAAGTGGAGCAGAGTCCATGATCAGATCAGCCATCGTATTGAATGGTGGAGCAGGCTCGAGGGGCTAGGTGGCCTACTCCTGCTCCTATTTCTTATGTTCTTATATTCTTGACCTGGACCATATACAGCAGACATCTCAAAGCGCTGGAGAAGTACCACCAATGCTACTATTCTAGTAACATAACCATTACACTACTGTTCTCTTCGTAGGACTTTTTTTGGATCCACTGGGCATTGGTTACCATTGCCACGTATCACCTAACTATCTCACATTGCTCACTGAGACAGCCACGTGTTAAACCACAGCTATTACTGCAAGCGCCTCAGCAGTACATTTGGCATAGAGGCAAAATAAAGCAAATTGCTTTAAAACATTTTTTTTAAACAGCCACCAGTTCACTGATGTTTTTGTACAGTATTTTGAAAATATATATTTATCATACTGAGATTGGGATGTTCCCAAATCCTGAACAGATTTGCTGCAGAAACGACATTCTCATACCACAGAATTTGGTCCATTTTTAATGCAGAGAGGGTGCTTGAGTTGACGCAGAACTTTAGGGCCCTTGACTATTTGCTCAGGAGCACCTCTCGCTGAGAGTTCAGAAGCCTGCACTCACGAGCCTGCCCAATGAAGGGTGACACCAGCAATGTTGGAGGGAGTGGCACATCTTTGTCTCACTGTCTCCTCGCCACTGCAAATTCCTTTGTCCTTTTCCTTTGACTTCTCAAGAACCATAGAATGATAGACCACAGAAGGAGGCCATTCGGCCCATTGTCCCTGTGCCAGCTGTGGATGTTCTGGCTCAAGACATTTCACACCCACTTCAGTAAACAAAGACAGGTCAGCAACCAGCATGTCCCCCAGGATGGCGGTGGTTACAGTGGTTTGAATCCGTAAGTTTATTTATGGGCAGGCTTGCAACTAGCGTACTCGCGTTCTGCCAGGGATCTGTCAGTCTGGCCAGAGGCAGAAGCCCCTGTAGTCAATCATAACTTTGGAAGGTAATTGGGAGTTGGAGCCCAACGGTGCCGTTCAAGAGGTGGTAAAGAGTGAGCCTGCCCCCTTTGAAATACCACTCGATCAGACTGCCTGAATGTTTGAAACCATTGATTCACGGGTCCCACAGAACTAAATGGGGCAGCTCCCATTAGCCTTAGCCTTGCTTTATGGTGGATCTCTTTGTTTGGGATTTTTTGAAAGTTACGTTATTTAACTTTTGTCGGATTCAAGAACATAAGAACATAAGAAATAGGAGCAGGAGTAGGCCATACGGCCCCTCGAGCCTGCTCCGCCATTTAATACGATCATGGCTGATCTGATCATGGATTCAGCGCCACTTCCCCGCCCACTCCCCATAACCGCTTATCTCCTTATCGTTTAAGAAACTGTCTAGTTCTGTCTTAAATTTATTCAATGTCCCAGCTTCCACAGCTCTCCGAGGCAGCGAATTCCACAGATTTATAACCCTCTGAGAGAAGAAATTTCTCCTCACCTCAGTTTTAAATGGCTAGCCACTTATTCTAAGATTATGCCCCCTAGTTCTAGTCTCCTCTATCAGTGGAAACATCCTCTCTCTATCCACCTTGTCAAGCCCCCTCATTATCCTATACATTTCGGTAAGATCACCTCTCATTCTTCTGAATTCCAATGAGTAGAGGCCCAACCTACTCAACCCCCTCATCTCCAGAATCAACCTAGTGAACCTTCTCTGAATTGCCTCCAAAGCAAGTATATCCTTTCGTAAATATGGAAACCAAAACTGCACTATTCCAGGTGTGGCCTCACCAATCAATACCCTGTACAACTGTAGCAAGACATCCCTGCTTTTATACTCCATCCCCTTTGCAATAAAGGCCAAGATTCCGTTGGCCTTCCTGATCACTTGCTGTACCTGCATACTAACCTTTTGTGTTTCATGCACAAATACCCCCAGGTCCCGCTGTACAATCTTTCTCCATTTAAATAATAACTTGTTCTTTGATTTTTTTTCTGCCACAGTGCGTGACTTCACACTTTCCAACATTATACTCCATCTGCCAATTTTTTGTCCACTCACTTAGCCTGTCTATGCCCTTCTGCAGATTTTTTGTATCCTCCTCACACATGGCTTTTCCTCCCATCTTTGTATCGTCAGCAAACTTAGCTAAGTTACACTCAGTCCCTTCTTCCAAGTCGTTAATATAGATTGTAAATAGTTGGTGCCCTACTGGTTACTGATTGCCAACCTGAGAATGAACCATTTATCCCAACTCTCTGTTTTCTATTAGTTAGCCAATCCTCTATCCATGCTAATATATTACCCCCAACCCCGTGAACTTTTATCTTGTGCAGTAACCTTTTATATGGCACCTTGTTAAATGCCTTCTGGAAGTCCAAATACAGCACATCTACTGGTTCCCCATTATCCTCTCTGTTCATTACATCCTAAAAGAATTCCAGCAAATTTGTCAAACATGACTTCCCCTTCGTAAATCCATGCTGACTCTGCACTTCTCCCATTGGGCAGCTTACAAGGATGTCTGCCCAGATTTGCACAAGGGTTCCAGTCATAAATTAACCTTATCGGTAGGTAGGTGAAACAGTACAACTTTCTAGTCAAGTGTTGGAGAAATAGGCCTCTGTTGACTCGGGGCTGATGGTAACGTACCTGTGGGCTGGTCTGCAGTCAATTTGGTCACTGACATCTGTAAGGCAGAGAGCTTGGCTTTCATGTTGCGGATCCCATCAGTAAAACGGTTTTCCTGTCCTTTTAGGAATTGTTGCATTTGTCGGATGGCAATTAGGACCTTTTGTCTGTTCAGGCAACCCTACACAATGAAAATAAGAGTGAATTAGAGAATGTGGAACTCCCTACCACAAGGAGCAGTTGAGGCGAATAGCATAGATGCATTTAAGGGGATACTAGATAAGTACATTAGTGAGAAAGGGATTGAAGGATAGGCAGATAGGGTTAGATGAAGAGGGGTGGGAGGAGGCTCGTGTAGAGCATAAACACCGGCTCAGACCAGTTGGGCTGAATGGCCTGTTTCTATGCTGTAAAACTCTATGACACGGTTGACCACATCACCTTCCTCCGTTGTCCTGCTGGTTGGGCATGCTTGGTTACACTGTTACCTGTCTAATCGTAGCCAGACTACCTCCAGAAATAGCTTCTCTTACTATCCCTAAAATATTACCTCGAGAGTCCTACAAGAATCTATTCTTAGCCCCTCCTCTTCCTCACCTATATGGTGCCCCAGGTGACATCATCCAAGGACATATGGCTAGAATTTTCTGATTGCTGCCCAAAAGATCGCTAAGATTCCCGAGATAATTGCCGGCGAAAACTTCACCCCCAAAAAAGAAAAAAATCCGCCCAGTGAAAAAATTGGGCGCTGCACCCCGATTCTTGGCGGAAAAGTGGAATTTAGGGTCGATTGGCCAGTTCTTAAAAAAAAAATGGGCGATAATTTAAAAATTCAATAAAATTTACCCCGAGGCTGCGGGTTAGGCCTAGGTGGAGAAAAAATATAAAAATATATTTTTTAAAACAGAATATAAAAAAATCATAAAAAGATTCTCAGGGCCCTTTTAACTTAAATCACCACAACAGAATTTTAAAATAATGAGTAAAAAAACAATTATTTACCTTTTTTCTTTCAGAGCTACTCAGCTACCGCCCAGCTCCGCTGATTCTCGTGGGCGTGGGCGTTTTATTTTATATTTACCTACGGGTCACAAATATCACGCCATGGCGATCTGTGACGGTGCATGCCAGCGGTCCGCCCCACAGCGGTACCTCGAAACCGCCAGCGTAACTCAGCTAGGCAAAATGGCCAATATCGCCCAGAAACCGGGCGGTGAGCCAATACAATTTCTAGCCCATAGAATCAGCTTCCACATGTATACTGATGACACCCAGTTCTTCTTCTTCACTACCTCTCTTGACCAAAGCTCCCTTTAATTTTTTTTGGGTGCGTGGTCCCTTTAAGGGTTTGCCAGCCCATTCAAAATACTGCACATGTGCATTTTTTCCCACATAAAAGCCGGTGAGCCAGCTACGCAGGAATGTCAGGGCGTTGCACAGCCGCACAGGTTAAAGGGAACATTTGTCTTGACCCCTCCACTGTCTTTCTGTTGTCAGACTGCTTGTCCAATACCTAGTCTTAGATAAGGTCTCACAGGGCAGACTGGTCACGAAAGTAAAAGCCCATGGGATCCAGGGCAAAGTGGCAAGTTGGATCCAAAATTGGTTCAGAGGCAGGAAGCAAAGAGTAATGGTTGATGTGTGATTTTGTGACTGGAAGGCTGTTTCCAGTGGGGTTCTGCAGGGCTCAGTGCTAGGTCCCTTGCTTTTTGTGGTATATATCATTGACTTAGACCTGAATGTAGGAGTTATGATTAAGAAGTTTGCTGATGATACTAAAATCGTCCGTGAGGTTGATAATGAAGAAGAAAGCTGTAGGACGATATCAATGAACTGGTCAGGTGGCAGAAAAGTGGCAAATGGAATTCAATCTGGAGAAGTGTGAGGTAATGCATGGGGAGGGCTAACAAGGCAAGGGAATACACATTAAATGGTAGGATACTAAGAAGTGTAGAGGAACAAAGGGACCTTGGAGTTCATGTCCACAGATCCCTGAAGGTAGCAGGCCAGATAGATAAGGTGGTTAAGAAGGCATACGGAATGCTTGCCTTTATTAGCCGAGTGCAGGGGTGTTATGCTTGAACTGTATAAAACACTAGTTAGGCCACAGCTAGAGTGCAGTTCTAGTCACCTCATTACAGGAAAGATGTGATTTCACTGGAGAGGGTACAGAGAAGATTTACGAGGATGTTGCCTGGACTCGAGAATTTTAGCTATGAGGAAAGATTGGATAGGCTGGGTCTGTTTTCTTTGGAACAGAGGAGGCTGAAGGGAGACCTGATTGAGGTGTATAAAATTATGAGAGGCCTAGATAGACTGGATAGGAAGTATCTGTTTCCCTTAGCAGAGGGGTCAACAACCAGGGAGAATTGATTTAAAGTAATTGGTAGGAGGTTTAGAGGGGATTTGAGGGGAAATTTCTACATCCAGAGGGTTGTGGGGGTCTGAAACTCACTGCCTGAAAGGTTGGTAGAGGCAGAAACCCTCACCACATTTAAAAAGTACTTGGATGTGTGCTTGAAGTGCCGTAATCTACAGGGCTACGGACCAAGAGCTGGAAAGTGGGATTAGACTCGATAGCTCTTGGTCGGCCGGCGCAGACACGATTGTCTGCAATGGCCTCCTTCCGTGCTGTAAATTTCTATGATTCTATGATAAGCCTTGATTTCCTCCAGTTTAAACATTGTGAACAAAGCCATCATCTTTGGCTCCCAACCAGAAATTCCGTACCCTTGTCACAAATTCCAACCCTCTCCCAGACCACTGTCTCAGGATGAACTGGACTGTTCGCAACCTCGGATTCCCAAGCTGAGCTTCTGACCCCACATCCTCTCCTTTACAAAGACCACCGCTGACCTCCATCTCCACCTCCATCGTATACTGCCTCCTCCCCTAACTCAGCTGCTGAAACCCGAGTCCATATCGCTGTCCCCTTCAGCCTTAATTACTCCAATACTCTGCTGGCTGAGTTCCTCATATCGTCCACTCTTTGTAAACTTCAGCTGCCCATATCCTATCCTGTATCAAGTCCCGCTCATCCATCACTCTTCTCCCTGTGTACCTACATTGGCTCCCAGTCCCCCAATACCTCAAATTCAAAAGCAAAATATGTAGATGCTGGAAATCTGAAATATAAACAGTAAATGCTGAAAATACTCAGCAGGTCAGGCTGCGCCTGAGGAGAGAGAAACAGAGTTAACGTTTCAGGTCAATGACGCTTTGTCATAGCTGCCTGACCTGCTGAGTAGCTCCAACATTTTCTCATTCTTGTGTTTAAATCCATGTATGGCTTTCTTCTCCTTCTCTATGTATCCTCCTCCAGCCCTGCGGCTTCTTCCATACCCAAACTCTCCATTACTCTGAGTCTGGCAATTTCTCCATCCCCCTCCCCTTTGTCCTATCATTGAAAGCGATGCCTTTAGCTGCCTGAGCCCCATGCTCTGAAAGCCCACCTCTTTGACCAAGCTTTTGGTCACCACCATCCTAATATTGCTTTCTCTGGCGATATCCATTTTTGACTGATTGTGCCTCTGAGCAGCAACTTGGGATGTTTTTCTACATTAAAAGCACTATGTAAAGGCAAGTTATACACACATACACATTAAGATGAGTACTATTTATTTTAACAATTTCACAGAAAAAAATAAAATAGTCAGCAGAATTTTGCCTGTTGTTTTGGTAAAGACACTTATTTTATTATCGTCTCGTAGGCTCTCCTTCCCTGGCAGTGGTGCCATTGACTGGGAGTATCCCGTGCTCCTCTGTAGCAAACATCAGAAGCCACAACTTCAGACTAGCTTTGGAGCTGCGGATCCCAAAGATGCATCTGCAGACTGCACTGCGGTGTACCATATGGCTGTGGGTAGCTCTCAGGATGGTTTAACATGGGTCATTTGCTGGTTGACTAGTGGGATTTCACAGGGATCAGTGCTGGGGCCTCAGCTATTTACAATCTATATTTAATGACTTGGATGAAGTGACCAAGTGTAATGTAACCAAGTTTGCTGATGATACAAAGATGAGTGGGAAAGAAAATTGTGAGGAAGACACAAAAAATGTGCAGAGATATAAACAGGCTAAGTGAGTTGGCAAAAATTTGGCAGATGGAGTATAATGTGGAAAAATGTGAGGTTATCCACTTTGGCAGAAATAATAGAAAAGCAAATTATAATTTAAATGGAGAAAAATTGCCAAATGCTGCAGTACAGAGAGACCTGGGGGGTCCTTGTGCAAAAGGTTAGTGTGCAGGTACAGCAAATAATCAGGAAGGCAAATCGCCTTTATTGCAAGGGGGATAGAGTATAAAAGTAAAGAAGTCCTGCTACAACTGTACAGGGTATTGGTGAGACCACACCTGGAGTACTGCGTACAGTTTTGATCTCCGTATTTAAGGAAGGATATACTTGCATTGGAGGCTGTTCAGAGGAAGCTCACTAGGTTGATTCCGGAGATGAGGGGGTTGACTTATGAGGGGGTTGAGTAGGTTGGGCCTATACACATTGGAGTTCAGAAGAATGAGAGGTGATCTTATTGAAACTTATAAGATAATGAGGGGGCTCGACAAGGTGGATGCAGAGTGGATATTTCCACTCATATGGGAAACTAAAATTAGGGAACATAGTCTTAGATTAAGGGGCCGTCCATTTAAAACTGAGATGAGGAGAAATTTCTTCTCTCAGGGTTGTAAATCTATGGAATTCTCTGCCCCACAGAGCTGTGGAGGCTCGAGAGGCCAGATGGCCTACTCCTGCTCCTATTTCTTATGTTCTTATTTTCTTATCTCTCCCTCAGGGGTTTCTTTGTCAGTGAGGTTCCCCTGCAGCCTAACAGGGAGCGACATTCAACCTGTGGTCTCTAGGCGCTTAACAAAATTGCTGGTTTCACTGAAAAGCGGGAGACAACTCTGCTGAAACATAGAAAGGCCCTTTGGGCCATTGCGCCAATTCCTTTGAGAGCCCAATTACAATATGCTCAATCACAGATTGCACCACAACAACTGAACGTTCTGCAGAATTAATTCAACACAATTACTTCCAGATTCAGAAACGCGATCAAGTGAAATTCCAGAATGTTTATCTATCCTCAAATATCAACTCCTCAATCCTGATCTGTTGCCCGCTCGAGCACCAATACTCCCCAGCTCCCCAACACCAGCTCCAACAGCAGAAGATCTGCACGTATCTCATGGTGAATTTGCTCATCTCAGTTCATCACCAGACATTTTTCCAACGCTTTTTTGGAGGACTGATTAACACAGCAGCCTTTGTGTTTTCTGGGAGGCTTTTTGTGGAGGGGGTGGGGGGGGAAAGAAAACCACCAAAAGAAAAAAAATTACCATTGCCTCTGTCTCATGTATTTGCACAGGCTGTTTTTAATGCCATTTCCATATCAACAGCAAGAATAGATGGCAGGAAGGATGCGGTTGACAGGACAGTGGGTTGTCTGTACGGGGCAGGATGTGGCATCAGATGCTGACAAAATCCAGCAGCAAGTTTGCCAGCAGTTTACACTGGCACATGGCTGCTATGGGACTAAGGGCTGGCACTGATTAGTGCCAACTCAGAATATGTAATTCAGGCAATTTATACTAGTAAACCCAGGGTAGATTTCAGTAAGACAAACTCAACTCCATTTACTGTTATTAACATATTGTACATTGCTCTGACAATCCAGTTAAACTCCAGTCAGTGCCACAGCCACTACAATAACAACAACAACATGTATTTATATAGCACCTTTAAAGTAGTAAAAGGTCCCAAAGTGCTTCACAGAGCATTATAAAACAACATTTGACTAAAGCACCAGAGTGTCCTAGATTTTTTAATCTTTATGGTCTTTCTAGCTTTCAGGATTCCTGAATTAATTTCAATTCATGGAATCATAGAATAGTACAGCACAGAAAGATGCCATTTGGCCCATCGAGTCTGTGCCAAGCAGATTTGCTGACAAGCCAGTGCTGTGGACAGATAGGTTAAAACGCTATGAAACTCATTTTATTTAAGATACCTGGCAGCTATTAGAGAGAGAGTTTTGACCCGTTTGCCTGGCTGGATTGAAATCCATTCTAACGCACCACACGCCCTACACCTTTCCTTTTAAGTGGTGGAGGAATATGGTGGAGGACTTACAAATGAAATTGGCAATTGAAAATAAGAAAGTAAGCAAATTGTTCATGTTTACATCCAGGAATAGTAAGGCAGTCGTTAATTGGATTCCTTTTGTTTGACATCAGCTGAAGTGCTGATATTGAGAGCTCGCCGATAGGGGTTCAAGGTCAGGGGTTGATCGCGTGCATTAGAAAGGAGAAGTGCGGCAAAACGGCATTCCTATAAGAATGGGCAGTAATTAAATGATACAAAGGAGAATGCGTGCAACCAGCAGGTGTAAACAGTGGGACCTTGAGGAATGGGGAACATGATGAGCAACAGAAGGAGCAGTGGAAGGGGCAAAAGTGAACAGAAAGGTTATCACACAAGGGTTGGATATTCTGAGACTGGTCAGAAGATGGAAAAATAGATGCCCTCAACGCATATGTCTTCAGTGATACGGACTAAGAAGCTCCCAGGTCTGTACTGAGTTAACTGATTTCAGCCAGGTTGAAACGAGAAGTGTTACAGTTGGCCTCAGCATTCATAACAAAATAGTTGAGTTGATGGCAGAAATAGATACAAATGGGTATGATCTGATAGCCATTATACAGACGTGGTTGCAAGGTGACCAGGATTGGGAACTAAATATTCAGGGGTATTTAACAATTTGGGAGGCAGACAGAAAGGAAAAGGAGGTGGGGTAGCACTGTTTAAAAAAAGAATGAGATCAGTGCGTTAGTGAGAAATGATATTGCCTCAGAGGATCAGGATGTTCAATCAGTTTGGGTGGAGATAAGGAATGATAAAGGAAAAAAAGTCACTGGTGGGTGTAGTCTATAGGCCCCCTAACAATAGCTACACTGATGGACAGAGTATAAATCAAGAAATAATGGAGGCTTGTAATAAAGGAACGGCAATAATCATGGGCGATCTTAACCTTCATATTGACTGGACAAAGCAAATTGGCCAGGGTAGCCTTGACAAAGAGTTCATAGAGTGTATCTGGGATAGTTTCCTTGAACAGTATGTTGTGGGACCAATCAGGGAGCAGGCTATCTTAGATCTACTACTGTGTAATGAGGCAGGATTAATAAAAGATCTCGTGGTAAAGGAATGAGTGACCATAATATGGCTGAATTTCAAATTCAGTTGGGGGGTGAGAAAGTTGGTTCTCAAACCAGGGTCCTAAGCTTAAATAAAGGAGACTACAAAGGTATGAGGGCAGAATTGACTAAAGTGGACTGGGAAAATAAACTTAAGTATGGGACGGTTGATGAGCAGTGGCAGACATTTAAGGAGATATTTCATAACTCGCAACAAAAATATATCCCAATGGAAAGGAAAGACTGTAAGAGAAGGGATAACCATCCGTGGCTAACTAAGGAAATAAGGGATGGTATCAAATTGAAAACAAGGGCATACAATGTTGCCAAGACTAGTGGGAGGCCAGAGGATTGGGAAATTTTTAAAGGCCAGCAAAGAACGACTAAAAAAATGATAGAGGGAAGATAGATTATGAAAGTTAACTAGAATGAACTATAAAAACAGATACAGGTACATAAAAAGGAAAAGAGTGGCTAAAGTAAATGTTGGTCCCTTAGAGGATGAGGCTGGGGAATTAATAATGGAATACAGGGAAATGGCAGAGACGTTGAACAAATATTTTGTATCAGTCTTCACGGTAGAAGACACTAAAAACAAATCAATAGTGGATAATGGTGGTAAAACCGCAAATGTAATGTCCCTATTTCAAAAAGGAGGCAGACAGAAAGCAGAAAACTATAGACTAGTTAGCCTAACATCTGTTGTTGGTAAATTGCTGGAATCCATTGATAAGGAAGCAGTAGCAGGAGATTTGGAAAAATATAATACAGTCAAACAGAGTCAACAGAGTTTTATAAAAGGGAAATCATGTTTGACAAATTTGATGGAGTTCGTTTAGGATGTAACGTGCAGGGTGGATAAGATGGAACCAGTGGATGGGGTGTATTTGGATTTCCAGAAGGCATTCGATAAGGTGCCACATAAAAGGTTACTGCACAAGATAAGAGCTCACGGGGCTGGGGGTAATATATTAGCATGGATAGCGGATTGGCTAACAGAAAGCAGAGAGTAGGGATAAATGGGCCATTTTCTGGTTGGCAAACGCTAACTAGTGGGATGCCACAGGGATCGGAGCTAGGGCCTCAACTATTTACAATCTATATTAATGACTTGGATGAAGGGACCGAGTGTAATGTAGCCAAGTTTGCTGATGATGCAAAGATGGGTGGGAAAGCAAATTGTGAGGAGGACACAAATAATCTGCAAAGGGATATAGACAGGCTAAGTGAGTGGGCAAAAATTTGGCAGATGGAGTATAATGTGGGAAAATGTGAGGTTATTCAGTTTGGCAGAAATAATAGAAAAGCAAATTATAATTTAAATGGTGAAAAATTACAAAGTGCTGCAGTACAGAGTGACCTGGGGGTACTTATGCATGAAACATAAAAAGTTAGTATGCAGGTACAGCAAGTAATCAGGAAGGCAAATGGAATATTGGCCTTTATTGCAAGGGTGATGGAATATAAAGGCAGGGAAGTCCTGCTACAACTGTACAGGGTATTGGTAAGGCCACACTGGAGTACTGCGTACAGTTTTGGTCTCCGTATTTAAGGAAGGATATACTTGTATTGGAGGGTGTTCAGAGAAGGTTCACTAGGTTGATTCTGAAGATGAGAGGGTTGACTTATGAAGATAGGTTGAGTAGGCTGGGCCTATACACAGTGGAGTTCAGAAGAATGAGAGGTGATCTTATTGAAACATATAAAATAATGAGGGGGCTCGATAAGGTGGATACAGAAAGGATATGTCCACTCATAGGGGAAACTAAAACTAGGGTTCATAGTCTCAGAATAAGGGGCCACCCTTTTAAAACTGAGATGAGGAGACATTTCTTCTCTCAGAGGGTTGTAAATCTATGGAATTCTCTGCCCCAGAGAGTTGTGGAGGCTGGGTCATTGAATATATTTAATGTGGAGATAGACAGATTTTTGAGCAATTAAAGGAAGTAAAGGTTTATGGGGAGTGGGCAGAGAAGTGGAGCTGAGTCAATAATCAGATCAGCCAGGATCTTATTGAATTGCGGAGCAGGCTCGAGGGGCCGAATGGCTCACTCCTGCTCCTATTTCTTATGTTCTTAGTACCACCAGACTGAGGAGAGGAAATACAGCCAGATTTCCCCCATTCCAATGCTTTCCACTTGTCCCGGCTGGGAAGTGTGCATGTGTGTATGTTAGTCGAAGACAGGATCGGGCTTGCATGTGTTGTCCCGCACAGTAAAATAGCTTGCTGCTACACACTGACCAGGCTTGTACTCAGGGGATGTACAGGACGATAGTCGATGATGTATCAAGAGCGAACATCTTCTGTAGAGGAGGGGAGAAATTGGGGATAGAGTATGGAAAGCAGAGAGAAGAAAAGTAAAAGGAAGCATAAAATTACAAAGAGATATTAATAGATTAAGTGAATGGGCAAAACTGTGGCAAATGGATTTCAATGTAGGCAAGTGTGAGGTCACCTGCTTTGGATCTATAAAGTATAAATCAGAATATTTTCTTAATGGTGAAAAGCTAGAAACCATGGTGGTCCAAAGAGACTCAGGGGGGAAGGGTCCATGTACATAGACCATCAACATGTCATGTACAGGTACAAAAAGCAATCAGAAAACCTAATGGAATGCTGGCCTTTATATCTAGAGGATTGAATAGAAGGGGTCAGAAGTCACGCTACAGCTATATAAAGCTCTGGAGTACTACGTTCAATTCTGGGCACCAAACCTTAATTTGATAATTTGGCCTTGAACTCCAAGGGTTAAGTTAGAGGAGAGATTACACAAACTAGGGTTGAATTCTCTGGAATTTAGAAGTTTAAGGAGCGATTTGATCATAGTTTTCAAGCTATTAAGGGGAATTGATACGGAAGAGAGAAACTATTTTCACTGGTTGGGGAATCTAGGACTAGGGGACGTAGCCTACAAATTAGTACCAGATCTTTCAGGAGAATGGTAGAAGTTTGGAACTCCCATCTACAAACAGCAGTTGCTGCTTGATCAATTGTTAATTTTAAATCTGAGATTGATAGATTTCTGTTAACCATGGTATTAAGGGATATGGGGCAACGGCGGGTATATGGAGTTAGGCTTGAAGGGCTAAATAGCCTACTCCTGTTCCTATGTTCCAAGAAGAGAAAGAGAGACCAGGAAGAAATCTGCAGATAGAGGTCAGGAGATCTGAGTCAGGATGATCCTGTCAAGCGAATTTAAAAAAAGAATTACATCCAGCCTGTGGAAAATAAGGAAAAAATATTTCCAGCAAAAGTGCAAACTGAGGAGGCTCCATCCATTGCCTTAAACATCCTCTCCCTCTACCTCCAGCACACCATGGTTGTAGTGTGCAACCATCTGCAGGATGAATTCCAGAAATTCGCCAAGCTTTCTTCAGCAGAACCTCCGAAACCCGTGATCTCCACCACTTAGAAGGACTAGGGCAGCAGCACCATGGGAGTACCACCACCTCCAAGCAAGGCCAGCATTTATTGCCCATCCCTAGTGCTCTTGAGCAGGTGGTGTTGAGTCTTCTTCTTGAACCGCAGTCTGTGTGGTGAAGGCACTCCCACAGTGCAGTTAGGTAGCAAGTTCCAGGAATTTGACCTAGTAATGACAATGGCACGGCGATATATGTCCAAGTCACAATGGCCTGGTACTTGGAAGGGAACTTGCAGCTGATTGTCCTACTAGGTAGACGTTGTGAGTTTGGGAGGTGCTGTCGAAGAAACACTGCCGACGAATTGCTGCAGTGCATCTTGTAGATGGTACACGCTGCAGCCATGGTGCGCCAGTAGTGGAAGGAGTGAATGTTGAAGGTGGTGGATGGGGTGCCAATCAAGCATGCTGCATTTTTCTGGATGGTGTCGAGCTTCTTGAGTGTTGTTGGAGCTGCACTCCTCCAGACAAGTGGAGAGTATTCCTTCACGCTCCTGACTTGTGCCTTGTAGCTGGTGGAAAGGCTTTGGGGAGTTAGGAGGTGAGTCACTCAACACAGAATACCCAATCTCTGACCTGCTTTTGTAGCCACAGTATTTATGTGGCTGGTCCAGTAAAGATTCTGGTCAGTGGTGAGCCCCATGATGTTGATGGTGGGGGATTCAGCGATGGTAATCCTATTGAATGTTATGGGAAGTTGGCTAGACTCTCTTTTGTTGGAGATGGTCATTGCCTGGCATTTGTGTGGCGTGAATGTTACTTGCCACTTATCGACCCAAGCTCGGTCTTGCTGCTTGTGGGCATGGATTACTTCATTATCTGAGGAATTGCGAATGGAATTGAACACTGCAATCATCAGCGAACATCCTTATTTCTGACCTTATGATGGAGGGAAGATCATTGCTGAAGGTTAGGCTAGGACACTGCCCTGGGGAACACCTGCAGCGAAGTCCTGGGACTGGGATCATTGGCCTCCAACACCTCAACCAACTTCCTTTGTGCTAGGTATGACTTCAGCCTGTGGTAACATTTCCCCCCAGTTCCCATTGGCTTCAATTTTACTCGGACTCCTTAATGCTGTACCTGGTCAAATGCTGCTTTGATGTCAAGGGCAGTCACTCTCACCTCACTTCTGAAATTCAGTTTATTCATGTTTGGACCAAGGCTGTAATGAGATCTGGAGCCGAGTGGTCCTGGCGGAACCCAAACTGAGCATCGGTGAGCAGGTTATTAGTGAGTAAGCGCCCCTTGACAGCACTGTCGAAGACACCTTCCATCACTTTGCTGATGATTGAGAGTAGACTGATGGAGCGTTAATTGGCCAGATTGGATTTGCCCTGCTTTTTGAGGACAGGACATACCTGGGCAATTTTCCACTTTGTTGCAGCTGTACTTTTCCAGTGTTGCATTACTGGAAGAACTTGGCTAGAAACATGGCTAGTTCTGGAGCACAAGTTTTCAGTACCACAGCTGGAGTGTTGTTGGGGCCCATAGCCTTTGCTGTATCCAAAGCGCTTAGCCATTTCTTGCTATCATGTGGAGTGAATTGAAATGGCTGAAGTCTATTTTTGTGATGGTGGGTACCTCAGGAGGATGCCGATATGGCTGAAGATGGTTGCAAATGCTTCAGCCTTGTCTTTTGCATTCATGTGCTGGGCTAGGCGATCATTGAGGATGGAGATGTTCATGGAGCTTCTTCCTCCTGTTAGTTGTTTAATTGTCCACCACCATTCACGACTGAATGTAGCAGAACTGCAGAGCTTTGATCTAATCCGTTAGTTATGGGATCACTTAGCTCTGCCGATAGCATGCTGCTTCCACTGTTTAGCATGCATGTCTCCTGTGTTGTAACTTCCCCAGGTTGGTACCTCCTGGCATGCTCGTCTGCACTCCTCATTGAACCAGGGTTGGTCCCCTGGCTTGATGGTAATGGTAGTGAGGGATATGCTGGGTCATGGGGTTACAGTTTGTGGTGGAATAAAATTCTGCTGGTTCTGATAGCCCACAGCGCCTCATGGATGCTCAGTTTTGAGTTGCTAGATCTGTTTTGAATCTATCCCAAATAACACAATGGAGGGTGTCCTCAGTGTGAAGACGGGACTTCGTCTCCACAAGGACTGTGTGATGGTTACTGCTACCAATACTTTCATGTTATATCTTGAACAAAGAATCTGACCAGATACTGTAAGCTTAAAGTAATGTGTGACCGTAGTCCTTTATTACAGGTCTCCAGAGTGCCTCTCCAACCTGTGAGGCCTCCTTATGTACAGGTGCTCCCAAGGGATTGTGGGAACCCTTGGGATTCCAGGGGATGAGCCTTTTGTGGCTAAACAAGATATTTACAGGTTTACATATATAACAACACTCGCCCCCCCCCCAAAGTCAACAGTGAAACTATTTACAATGTGAGTCGATCTGGGGCCTTTCTTTCCCTGGTTGATCGTCTCGGTGCAAATGCTGGTTTTGGTGAGTCATTTGTTGGGCCCTCGCTGGGCTGCTGCGCAGCTGGCCTTGCCGGGCTGCTGGGTGTGGTGAGTCCTGCTGGGCTGCTGCAGGTGATGGGTTCTGCTTCGTGGTCAACCGCGGTGTCAGTTGCCACTTGTGTGTGTGTTGGGGGGTTGAAAAAGATAGAGTCTATTGTGGATTATTCTGGACAGTCCGTGAATCTGAGTTTGGTTTGGTCCAAGTGTTTCCTGCAGGTGAGTCCATTTGAAAGTTTGACCTGAAACACCCTACTCCCCTCTTTGGCCATGACAGTGCCAGGAACCCACTTGGGACCTTGTCCATAGTTTAACACAAATACAAGATCATTAATCTCGATTTCGCGTGACAAATTTGCATGATCATGATATGTTGAAGCTGCCTGCTCTCTACCTGTTTGTGTAAATCAGGGTGTCTTAAGCACCCTTTTCATGAGCAGTTCAGTGGGGAGGGGGGGGACCCCAGTGAGCGAGTGGGGTCTTGTGCGGTAACTAAGCAGGACTCAGGATAGGCGAGTCTGCAGTGAGCCTTTAGTTACCCTCTTCAAGCTCTGCTTGATTGTTTGCACTGCTCGCTCTGCCTGACCGTTGGACGCTGGTTTAAACAGGGCAGATATGACATGTTTGATCCCATTACGGGTCATGAACTCTTTGAACTCGGCACCTGGTGATGCACGGCTCATTGTCACTCACAAGAACGTCAGGCAGGCCATGCGTGGCAAACATGGCCCGCAGGCTTTCAATGGTGCCAGCGGACATGCTTGCCGACATTATCCCACATTCAGTTCATTTGGAGTAGGCATCTACAACCACAAGGAACATTTTGTCCAAGAATGGGCCTGCATAGTCGACATGGACCCTGGACCACGGTTTGGAGGGCTTGGTGGCGTCTCCCTGGGTGCATTGCTTAACTGTGAACATGTGTTACATTTGTGCACGCAGAACTCTTAAGTCTGCATCAATACAGGGCCATCACACGTGTGATCTGGCTATCGCTTTCATCATTACAATGCCCGGGTGGGTACTGTGGAGATCACTAATGAAAGTGTCCGTGCCCTTTTTTGGCATCACTACCCGATTACCCCATAGGAGGCAGTCTGCCTGTATGGACATTTCATCTCTCCGCTGCTGGTACGGCTTTATTTCTTCCTGCATCTTGAACAGGACACTAGACCAACTACCGCGGAGCACACAGTTTTTTTACTAAGATCAGTAAGGGGTCCTGGCTCGTCCAGGTTCTAATCTGTTGGGCTGTAACAGATGGTTGCTCACTCTCGAATGCTTCCATTACCATAACTAAAACTGCGGGCTGTGCCATCTCCACCCCTGTGGTGGGCAATGGCAGCCTACTGAGAGCTTCTGCACAGTTTTCTGTGCCTGGCCTGTGGTGGATGGTGTAGTTGTATGCGGACAACGTAAGCGCCCATCTCTGGATGTGGGCCGATGCATTCGTATTTATCCTCTTACTTTCAGAAAAGAGGGATATAAGTGTCTTATGGTCAGTTTCCAATTCAAATGTGAGCCCAAACAGATATTGATGCATTTTCTTTACCCCATAAACAAACGCTGACGCCTCTTTTTCGATCATGTTGCAGGCCTTCTCAGCCTTGGACAGACTTCTGGATGCATAAGCAACCGGTTGCAATTTCCCAGATTCATTAGCTTGTTGCATTACACACCCGACACCGTATGACGACGCATCACATGCTAGTACCAAACGCTTACATGGATCATACAACACAAGCAATTTGTTTGAGCATAACGGTTTTCTAGCTTTCTCAAAGGCATTTTCTTGGCTTTTACCCCATACCCATTCATCTCCTTTACACAGTAAGGCGTGCAGTGGTTCTAACAGTGTGCTAAGATCCAGTAAGAAGTTACCAAAGTAGTTCAGGAGACCTAGGAACAACCGCAGCTCCGTCACGTTCTGTGGTCTCGGTGTGTTCTTGATTGCCTCCGTCTTCGAATCGGTGGGCCTGATGCCGTCCGCCGCGATTCTTCTCTCCAGGAACTCCACTTCAGGTGCCAGGAAAACGCACTTCGAGTGTTTTAACCTGAGCCCCACACGATTAAGCCGACTAAGAACCTCCTCCAGGTTCTGCAGGTGCTCGACGGTGTCCTGACCTGTTACCAAGATGTTGTCCTGGAAGACCACGTCCTGGGACTGACTTCAGCAAGCTTTCCATGTTCCTCTGGAATATCGCCACGGCTGATCGAATCCCAAACAGGCACCTGTTATAAATGCAGAGACTTTTGTGCGTGTTGATGCAGGTGACGTCCTTCGATGATTCCTCCAGCTCCTGTGTCATGTAAGCCGAGGTCAGTCCAGCTTCGTGAACGTTTTTCCTCCAGCAAGCGTCGCAAATAGGTCATCTGCCTTTGGTAGCGGGTATTGATCCTGCAGGGAGAAATGATTGATAGTTACTTTGTAATCACCACCAATTCTGATGGTGCCATTATCCTTGAGGACTGGAAAAATCGGACTGGCCCATTCATTGATTTTGATCGGCGAAATGATGCCCTCTCATTGCAGCTAGTCCAGCTTGATCTCCACCCTCTCTCTCATCATGTAAGGTACCACTCTCGCCTTGTGATGGATGGGTCACGCCCCGGGAATAAAGTGAATCTGCACTTTTTCTCCTTGGAACTTGCCGATGCCCAGTTCGAACAGTGAGGGGAACATGTTTAGGACCTGGGCACATGAAGTGTCGTCGACGGACGAGAGTGCTCGGACGTTGTCCCAGTTCCAGCGTATCTTTCCCAGCCAGCTCCTGCAGAACAGCATGGGGTCATTGCCACCCAGAGTGGTAAATTGTGCACCGCTCCATCTTAGGAGACCTTTACAGTAGCACTGCCGATTACGGGAATCAGTTCCTTTGTATACGTTCACAGTTTAGTATGAATGGGGGTCAGGACTGGCCTTGAGGCCTTGCTGCACCACAATTTATCGAAAGTCTTTTTGCTCATGGACTGGCTCGCGCCTGTGTCCAGCTGCATTGACACCAGGAGTCCATTTAATTCAACCTTCAGCATTATCGGGGGACACTTTGTGGTAAATGTGTGCACCCCATATACCTCTGCCTCCTCAGTCTGAGGCTCTGGTTCGTCGTGATCCACCGTGGATCTGTTCTCCTCTGCAACATGGTGGTTTGCAGGATTAGCAGGGTTTGCAGCTCACCTGCACATACGTTGGAGGTGTCCGATTGTTCCACAGCCCTTGCAAATGTATCCTTTGAAGCGGCATGAATGGAAGCGATGATCACCCCCGCAGCGCCAAAAAGGTGTTAATGGCCTTGCATTCACCACCCTTGATGGTGGACTCTGAGACATCTGCAGATGTGCAGCTGCAGGCATGTGAGTCCTGCCCTATACATTACGATTCGAAAACAACATTATTTTGTTCACAGTACTTGCAGCAGCACTCGTGTGCTGAGAGATTTGTTTGGTATTGTCACTGGTGGCGATGAACGCCTGGGCTATCGCTATGGCTTTACTCAAGGTTGGGGTCTCTACAGTCAAAAGTTTGCGAAGTATCACTTCATGGCCAATGCCAAGTACAAAGAAGTCTACGAGCATATGCTCCAAGTGTCCTTCAAATTTGCAATGTCCAGCAAGGTGCCTTAGCTCGGTGACATAGCTCGCCACTTCCTGGCCTTCAGACCTCTTGTACGTGTAGAACCGGTACCTCGCCATCAGAACGCTTTCCTTTGGGTTTAGATGCTCCCAGACCAGTGTGCACAAATCATGTTACAACTTCTGCGTGGGTTTCGCTGGAGCGAGCAGATTTTTCATGAGGCCATACATTGGTGCCCCGCAAACGGTGAGGAGGATCGCCCTTCATTTGGCAGCGTTCGCTTCTCCTTCCAGCTCATTGGCCACGAAGTATTAGTCGAGTCGCTCCACAAAGGTTTCCCAATCATCTCCCAACGAAAATTTCTCCAGGATGCCCATGGTTCTCTGCATTGTTGTGATGGGGTTCGTCATCTGTATCTCGTCGCCAGTTATTATATCTTGAACAAAGAATCTGACCAGATACTGTAAGCTTAAAGTAATGTGTGACCGTAGTCCTTTATTACAGGTCTCCAGAGTGCCTCTCCAGCCTGTGAGGCCTCCTTATGTACAGGTGCACCCAAAGGATTGTGGGATCCCTTGGGACTCCAGGGGATGAGCCCTCTGGTGGTTAAACAAGGTATTTGCAGGTTTACATATATAACAAGATGCATCTGCGAGAGGTAGATTGGTGAGGACGAGGTCAAGTAGGCTTTTCCCGCTTGTTGGTTCTCACACTACCTGTCGCAGGCCCAGTCTGGCAACTATGTCCTTCAGAATTCAGCCAGCTCAGTCAGTGGTGGTGCTACTGAGCCACTATTGGTGATGGACATTGAGGTCCCCCACCCAGAGTATACTCTGTGCTCTTGCTACCTCCAAGTGGTGTTCAACATGGAGGAGTACTGATTCATCAGCTGAGGGAGGGCAGCAGATGATTTCCTTGCCCACGTTTGAACTGATGCCATGAGGCTTCATGGGGTCCAGAGTCAGTGTTGAGGACTCCTATTATGTCACCACCTCTGGTGGGTCTGTCCTGTCCGTGGGACAGGACATACCCAGAGATGGAGATGGAAACGCCTGGAAGGTATGATTCTGTGAGTATGACTATGTCAGGCTGTTGCTTGACTAGTCTGTGGGACAGCTCTCCCAATTTTGGCACAAGTCCCCAGATGTTAGTGAGGAGGACTTTGTCGGGTGGACTGGGCTGGGTGTGCCGCTGTCGTGTTCAGTGCCTAAGTCGATGCTGGGTGGTACGTCCAATTTTATTCTCAGTGTACTTTTTGTAGCAGTTTTGTACAACTGAGTGGCTTGTTAGGCCATTTCAGAGGGCAGTTAAAAGTCAACCACACTGCTGTGGATCTGGAGTCACATATAGGCCAGAACAGGGTAAGGGCGGCAGATTTCCTTCCCTCAGGGACATGAGTGAACCGGATGGGGTTTTACAACAATCCAGTAGTTTCATGGTCATCATTTATAATACTAGCTTTTTATTCCACATTTATTTAATTAACTGAATTTAAATTTCCCAGCTGCCATGATGGGATTTGGAACTCCTGTCTCCGATCATTAATCCGGGCCTCGGGATTACTCGTCCAGCACCATAAAAACGAAAGACTTGCATTTATATCGCGCCTTTCATGTCCTCATGAAATTCCAAAGTGCTTCACAGCCACTTTTTGAAGTCTAGTCACTGTTGTAATGTAAGAAACGTGGCAGCCAATTGCGCACAGCAAGATCCCACAAACAGCAATGTGAGAATGACCAGATAACCACGATCCTACCGTACCTCTCCCTATTGTAGCTGTGTTCTATATTGTGGCTGTGCACTGTACACATACATTGAAAACTAACCCACATTGGCATCTTCAGCACGTGAGGTTTAGGTACAACTCTTTTCTGAAGCTCACAAACATTTCTATAAAACGGATTATTGCTCAGCTAACAGGACTAGCGGGGTTTATATCCGATGCCTTTGAACCGCTCTACATTGGTCATTATACAGTAACGGCGCTGGAAGAAACACTACACGCCTGCATGTACATTACAGTGGTTAAACGAACAGATTTTAATGCCTGCAGTGCATTCTGTGTGAAATGTATTTTTTAGATTGGTTCAAACGCACTCGAACGCATATACCACATCAATGAGGATTTTCTCGGAATAGAACTTGCAGCGACATCAGAGACCGAGGAACCCCCTGCAGACTGTTGAGTTTACAATTTACTCACGTTCCTTCCAGATAAGCTATGTTTCCCCTTTTCTCTCTCAATAATCTACAGCACAGCAGTAAAAAACAGAGGTTGCTACTTGCCTGCGCTGCCTGTGCCGGGCAAAGGCAGGAAAGGACCAGGTACAGAAACAGGCTGCACTGAATACCAGGAACCATATCGCACTCTGCTCCTTTACTCTCAGGGAATTCCTTCAGCATCTGCACGTGTTGCGGGGTTTTTTTCTCTCTCTCCGCCCACCCACCCCCAGACCAAGAAAACTCCAGGATTTCACTGGCAGGTGCATTCACACAGAGCTCATTGTGGAGGGCCAGTCGCTTTCACTCCCGAGACAGGATGGCTGCAAGTGGGAATCCGGCAAGGTCTTTCAAGGGAGTTTCTCTTCCAGACTCGATTGAATCCACATCCTCAGATTTGTTTCCTGACTGCGGGATAGGAGTTGATTTCTCCTGGACTGTGTGCTCAGGGTGAAGGATTACTTTGGTCTCAGGTTCCTGTCCCGCCCCTTTAAGGAGATGGAGGGCTGGTGGAATATAGACAAAAAAAATTGCTTCAACCTTATTATGTTAAAATAGCAAATCACTCTCTGAACAACTGATTATGCACGTTGGTGACAAGGGCTACCTTTTAACAACACCTATAAGTAGTTGTCAGATAAGGACTGATTTACAACTGCTTTATATGCGCACACATACAAGTAAATGTGAATACAGAATATTGTAAGAGTGCTCTGTGGATTTATATAACGAATGATATCGGTGAAACAATTTATGCTGCTCTCAGATTTCAGAATTGAGCCCCACAGACTGAGAATGTTCAAAATAAAAGTTCAAGGGACAGAGTCTCAGAATAAGTGGCCGTCCATTTAAAACGGAGACGAGGAGGAATTTCTTCTCTGAGGGTTGTAACTCTATGGAATTCTCTGCCCCAGAGAGTTGTGGAGGCTGGGTTATTTAATATATTTAAGACAGATTTTTGAGCGAAAAGGGAATAAAGGGCTGTGGGGAGCAGGCAGGGAAGTGGAGCTGAGTCCATGATCAGATCAGCCATCATCTTATTGAATGGTGGAGCAGGCTCGATGGGCCAAATGGCCTAATCCTGCTCCTATTTCTTATGTTCTTATGTACATAAGCTGCATTCGTGCTTTGAAAACACTATCAAAATGGTCAGTGATAAGGTATCTCTTTAGCGTTAACAGGGGTTAGAAAAATATTTTGAAACTTTAGATGTGAAACCTGTCAAATGGCAAATTTTCCCTCATTATCTTTTAAATTCCAAATAATATGCAATTATAAGAAATAATAAAATGATGTAGCAACATATTTCTAATTATATAGCACCTTATCACATGCATTGCGTTTGATGACTAATGGATGACTTTTCAAGTGCAGTTGCACACAGCAAATGAGATGAATGAACCTTTAAGCTGCTTTTGGTGTCTTTGGCCAAGGGGAAAATGTTCGGACAGTCGGAGCCTTTTCAAATAAAGGTTAAGGAAGGAGTGGTCAGGTGGATTAGTCTGTTTCCAATATGGAGACATAATGAAACCACATTTCCCCTTAACTCCGCTTCAAACAATTCTGCCAGGACTCCTGAATCAACATTGTAAAATGCATGTTGCTCAATTGTCACTAGCATAGAAACATAGAAACATAGAAAACAGGTGCAGGAGCAGGAGCAGGCCATTCGGCCCTTTGAGCCTGCACCACCATTCAATACGATCATGGCTGATCATTCAACTCAGTACCCCATTACTGTTTTCTCTCCATACCCCTTGATCCCTTTAGCAGTAAGGGCCATATCTAACTCCCTCCTGAATATATCTAACGAACTGGCCTCAACAACTCTCTGCAGTAGAGAATTCCACAGAATTCCACAGGTAGAGAATACAACTCTCTGAGGATCGTATCTTAGAAATCAAAAAGCAGCAGCATTCCTCTCCTTCTGGTGAATTAATTTCATATCAAACAGCCCAGAAAGGCTTTTTCTTTGCTGGATATAGAGAGCAAATACTCACAATAAAAAGCTGAATGGCTTTCTAATCTAATATCACTGCTTTAATTAATACGATTCAGGTGATTTTTCATTTTCCAGTAATGCACATTTGAATTGACACCCTTATAATGGTATATATTATGCAGCTTACATGTGATTTCTGTTTGTAAAACCTTACTTCCTATTGAGACATTTTTGTCATACTTTTATGTCAACTTGTTCTCATTAAAGTTCTAGTGCCCACATTTGCATATGTAAACATGTAAACATGTCACACTGTACTGACACCCTCCTGCCAATGGTGGCGCTGTAGAGCCTCAGTTTCCAGTTCCCAGCTCCTCAGTGAAACTCCTATGTCCCAGCCAACTCTACTTCACTCCTTCCTAAACTACCGGTGCTTTTGCTGTTTACAAATCTAAATATTAGATACAATTAAGAACAGAATGTATGACTTTAAAATGAGAATGAATTATGGCTGTACTCTGTGGTCCAGTTATCACCTGCTCTCTAACCCCACTTCACTTTAAGACTACACTTGATCTTGGCTCCCCATGTGTAATGGTGGAATACTTAACAGCTTAACAAATGCCAAGGGTTTTTCATATCTTCCATTTATACAGCAGCATATCACGTGTCTTAGAAATATCTCAACACATAACAAACAATGGATTACTTTGACAGTGAACCTATTTGCACGCAGGATGATCCCAAAAACAGCAGAGAGATGAATGCCCAGTTGATCATATTTTGGTGGTGTTAGTTGCGGGAGGAATACTGGCCAGGTCACTGGAAGAGCCCACTTTCTCTTCTTCCAGTACGGGAGTTTTTAACATTCGCTCAAAAGGCAGGTTGGACATCAGTTTTAATGCCTATTCGAAGGGCAGGGAGATCACCATTCGTGACAGTGGATAAGCTGGATGGAGGCATTCCAACCCCAAAATCTTTTTGTTTGCTTTGTAAACCGATTCACCTAGTGCTGTACTTGTGTGGATTGAGACGGTGGTGGAGGGGAGGGGGGGGGGGGCTACCTAAATTGTCCACATATAGAAGGACCCACATAAGGTTCAGAAGTTAGATTACCCATTCATCGTGAGTCACAGTGGGTGGAAGACTGTCCAGACACTCACATTTCAACTGAGAGAAGGTGGATGACCCAGGACTAATTGGACACAAAGAGGAGGTTCGTTTGAAGGCTGGGTCACAGACTAAACAAATGTGATAGATAGCAGTGCCCTCCGGTGGTTGTTATCTGCAAGGTCGCCACAATAAATAATAGACTTCAGAAACACAGCTGGTGAGCGCCCCCTGCCGGACAAAAGGAAGACGTGGCCACAAGGTTCTGGTTTAAAGGGTCAGGCACGTACAGAAGGTGTTCAGATTCAAAACTGTTCTGTGGTGAGAACCCACAGCGTTTCTTTTGTGAAATTCCAAGCTAATTGGAATCAGCAACATATTTCAAAAATCAACAGAGGTGTTAGAGAGGGGATTGATTGGTTCCCCAGTGATAATTTTTAAACATTTGTTAATGGATTGTGGGCGTCGCTGGCAAGGCCAGCATTTATTGCCTGTCCCTAATTGCCCTTGAGAAGATGGTGGTGAACCGCTGCAGTCCGTGTGCTCCCACAGTGCTGTTAGGGAGGCAGTTCCAGGATTTTGACCCAGCAACGATGACAGAATGGCAATTTTTTTTTTTTAATTCGTAGCCAATCGTTCCAATTCTTTGTCAAATCACAAACGCCAGAGGTCACCTTGCACATGCCAAGGATCACTCTGCGCCAATGCTCTTAGCCAAAAGGCCTAGAGCCACTGCACCGTTCCTGGAAGTACTGCAATACCAGGTTCGTGCCATGGAGGTGGATGGGTCAGGTCCCCCACACACCTCCGTGGAGGTGGATGGGTCAACCCTCCCCACCCACCTCCAATATATTTCCAAGTCAGGATGGTGTGTGACTTAGAGGGGAACGTGGAGGTGATGGTGTTCCCATTCGCCTGCTGCCCTTGTCCTTCTAGGTGGTGGCGGTGCTGCCGAAGAAGCCTTGGCGAGTTGCTGCAGTGCATCTTGTGGATAGTAACCACTGCAGCCATGGTAATAGCACTACATTGCACTAATGTGTTTGTAGAACTGAAATTCTTCAGGTTGGAGGTTTCTCCAGCCCTAGAAATGGAAGGCCTAATGGATGAGACACAGAAGAATGGAGAGAGAGCAGAGGAACTGAAGAAAAAGTGAAAAACTGAAGCTGGAGTCAGGATTGCAGAGATCGAGAACTCAGTTGCTCATCAACCTGAAACATTGGCCCCGGTCTTTACTGGGGTGAGATTTCCAAGCTGGGTGGAGGAGTTCTGATCAGGAAACCTGGAACTCCGTGCGGTGTTTTTTTTCCAACATTTTCCCTGCATGGAAGACAGCCTGATTGACGGGGGTTGGTGGGGGGGGGGGGGGAAATCACTGCAGAAAAGGCTGCAACCCAGGAGCAGGTAAGTTCATGCCGCTGGGATAGAGATAGCAAGGCGGTGGGAGTGGGTTGTGGTGGAGCTGTGTACAGAATGGCTTCGAAGATCGGGGTTGTTTCCGGGGTGTTGGAGAGAAATGGGGCGGTGGGGGGGGCGTCGGGAAGGTCGGTGATCATGGGGGGTTAATGATCGCGGGGGCAGGGTACGATCCTGGGGGAGTCTGATTGTGGGGGGTCCGATGCAGCGGGGCTCCGAGCGATCCCGGGGAATGAAGCAGGTGAGCCTGGGGGCTGGGGGGAAGCAGTCCCGCTCCTCCTGGTCCACAAGCTGGAAAGGGACTTCTAGCCTGCTCCTGTTCCGTGCAGCACTCCTCCCTTGGGCACCCGGGAAAACCCAACCAGCCAATGTTAAAGCCGGACGAGAGATCAAATCTGAGGTCCGCAGCCTCATTCAAATATTTAAATCAGCACCCTGCCTCCTGGGAGCGAATTGGTTGCCTGTCCCGCCACCGTTAAAACCGGAAGTGGGCGGGTTCGAGGCGGGTTAGGTTCTGGTTTGAGAATTTTTACATTTTCACATCCCTCCCGAAACCCAACCATTTAGGGGGTTAAAATTACCCCCCAAAGATGCTGCCTGACCTGCTGAGGCTTTCCAGCATTTTCTGTTTTTAGTTCTGATTTACAGCATCTGCAGCACTTTGCTTTTGACTCACTTGCTTGACGTAACATGAGAATACACAGCTAATAAACTGCTGACTCCTGACAATTTACGTGCAAGCTCCGCCGTGCTGCCCCTTGTGGTCAAATAGCCTACCTACATGCACTGTCAAAGCTCACACATGATTAATGGGTAAGGTACCAGGGAGGGACCAACACTCAAAGAACTAAAGCCAATGTCTTTAAAAAAGAAAATTGTTCGAATTTTATACCCAGTAAAAGTGAATGCACACGGTACCACACAGTACCACACGGCTAATGCATCTTATATCTTTAAGAAACAAATTGTCTACCATGTAGCAGTTTTGATTTAATGAAAGCTTGACCTTTTTTTAATAAATTGACAGTGTCCTGTATTTATCCTTAATTCTTAACACAGTCTTGTGTGGATGAAACTGATAGTTTCCAATAACTTCACCGTAGTAACAGAGATAACCTCTCTGGTCACTGTGTGTTAGCTACGTTGCAAACATAGTGGGAACAGCCATTTACTTGTACTTCTTTCAATTTAGTACACTGTATTTGCTACTCACAATGTGATCTCCGCTACAGTGGGGAGACCAAGCGTAGATGGGGTGACTGCTTTGCAGATCACGTCCGTTCAGTCTGTAAGCGTGACCCTGAGCTCCCGATTGCCTGTCACTTTAATTCTCCACTCCACTCTCACTCCGACATCTCCGTCCTCGGCCTCCTTCACTGTTCCAATGAAGCTCAACACAAGCTCGAGGAACAGCACCTCATCTTTGGTTTAGGCACTTTACAGCCTTCTGGACTCAACATCGAGTTCAACAATTTCAGAACATAACCTCTGCCGATTTTTGGCTCCCTTCGCCCCTCACACCCATCTGATGTTTTTTTTTTCTCTTTGTCTCCAATGGCAGCTGGTTATTATTCCACCATTAACACCCTATCTAGACTAACCTTTTTCTAATCTCTATCATTACTATTTCAATTTGGCCCATCATCCCTTTTGCCTCTCTAATCTCTCCTGCCTTCCATCCTATCATAGACCTTCCCTTTTGTTCTTTCTTCCCCTCCCCCTTTCAGTGCTCCTTAAGAATCTGTTCTTTCCGAACATTCGTCAGTTCTGACGAAGGATCGTCAACCTGAAACATTAACTCTGTTTTTCTCTCCACAGATGCTGCCTGACCCGCTGAGATTTCCAGCATTTTCTGTTTTTACTTCAGATTCCAGCATCCGCGGTATTTTGCTTTTGTAACAGTGGGAACAATTCCTGAAATTGCAAGTTCGAGCAAAGCCTTGAAAATATTGTAAAGGAAAGTGCGATCAGAGGAAATTGATTCCTTGTATGTGGAGTTGATTTTCACGGCCTTCTGCCCAGCAGGAATGGGATGATAATGGCAGTGTTCCACATGCCGCCCTGTTCCCAGTCCCAGTCTGGCCACTGCTGTTTTTGGCGGGACTTTTCACATGGAGGGCCCAGATGTCCACCTGTTTCAGGCGGGAACCTACTTTTAGTACAGTCCCCGCTGCTTATAGGTATGAATGCGATTTGGCTGCTATACAAGGAGGACGGTTTATGTTCCGTTTAAAGCCCATTAATCTCCCCCATCGCTGATGAACTCTTCTGTATTAATCAGGAACATGGGAAGTGCTGGTGGAACCCAGCGCTCTACAATTACTAACTGCTCATGCTATTTTCTGGTGCAATGTACACTAAGCATTCTGTAAAATTTTGCACAATTCTCATACTGGCGGGACATGGTAAAGAACCACGAACTCCTCACTGGCACTTCCAGATTGTCCGCAGAGATCAGTCAATTTCACCCAGCTTCTCTTCACCTGAGTTCCTCATCTGGCTCCACACAGAGAGGTATAACAGGTAATTGTACCTTAACAAGGTGCGAACTACTCACTCAACACTGATTCTGCCTGAAATAACTGACACTGTTAACACATTATTAGCGCCAACTTTGCAATTGACAATAATGGTAATGACAAATTGATTAGTGCTATTTGCCCGATTTAAACTAGCGCATTTAAGTAGTGGGGATTATAGACTAATTATGATCCTATGACATACATAGGATCCCAATGTGATTTTAAGGTAGCAATGGGCAGAGATTGGACCATGCACACTACACCCATTTTTATTTTATTTGTTCATGGGATGTGGGCGTTGCTGGAAAGGCCAGCATTTATTGTCCATTCCTAATTGCCCTTGAGAAGGTGGTGGTGATCCGACTTCTAGAACCGCAGAGGGCAGTTAAGAGTCAACCGCATTGCTTTGGGTCTGGAGTCACATGTAGGCAGATTTCCTTCCCTAAAGGACATTGGTGAATTAGATGGGTTTTTAACGACAATCTGGTAGTTTCATGGTCATCATTACTGACACTAGCTTTTTTAAGGAAACTATAGACCAGTTAGCCTAACATCTATGGTTGGGAAGATGTAGGAGTCCATTATTAAAGAAGCAGTAGCAGGACATTTGGAAAAGCAAAATTCGGTCAGACAGAGTCAGCATGGATTTATGAAGGGGAAGTCATGTTTGACAAATTTGCTAGAAATCTTTGAGGATGTAACAAATAGGGTGGATAGAAACATAGAAACATAGAAACATAGAAAATAGGTGCAGGAGTAGGCCATCCGGCCCTTCATGGCTGATCATTCCTTCAGTACCCCGTTCCTGCTTTCTCTCCATACCCCTTGATCCCTTTAGCCGTAAGGACATATCTAACTCCCTCTTGAATATATCCAATGAACTGGCATCAACAACTCTCTGCGGTAGGTAATTCCACAGGTTAACAACTCTTTGAGTGAAAAAGTTCCTCTTCATCTCAGTCCTAAATGGCTTACCCCTTATTGTTAGACTGTGTCCCCTGCTTCTGGACTTCCCCAACATCGGGAACATTCTTCCTGCATCTAACCTGTCCAGTCCCGTCAGAATTTTATATGTTTCTATGAGATCCCCTCTCATCCTTCTAAACTCTAGTGAATACAGGCCCAGTCGATCCAGTCTCTCCTCATATGTCAGTCCTGCCATCCCGGGAATCAGTCTGGTGAACTTTCGCTGCACTCCCTCAATAGCAAGAACGTCCTTCCTCAGATTAGGAGACCAAAACTGAACACAATATTCCAGGTGAGGCCTCAACTGCAGTAAGACCTATACTCAAATCCCCTTGCTATGAAGGCCAAAATACCATTTGCCTTCTTCACCGCCTGCTGTACCTGCATGCCAACTGCATGCCAACTTTCAATGACTGATGAACCCAGGTCTCACTGCACCTCCTCTTTTCCTAATCTGCTGCCATTCAGAAAATATTCTGCCTTCATGTTTTTGCTACCAAAGTGGATAACCTCACATTTATCCACATTACACTGCATCTGCCATGTATTTGCCCACTCGCGTAACCTGTCCAAATCACCCTGCAGCCTCTTAGCGTCCTCCTCACAGCTCACACCGTCATCCAGTTTAGTGTCATCTGCAAACTTGGAGATATTACACTCAATTCCATCATCCAAATCATTAATATATATTGTAAAGAGCTGGGGTCCCAGCACGGAGCCCTGTGGCACTCCACTAGTCACTGCCTGCCATTCTGAAAAGGACCCGTTAATCCCGACTCTCTGCTTCCTGTCTGCCAACCAGTTCTCTATCCACGTCAGTACGTTACCCCCAATACCATGTGCTTTGATTTTGCACACCAATCTCTTGTGTGGGACCTTGTCAAAAGCCTTTTGAAAGTCCAAATACACCACATCCACTGGTTCTCTCGTGTCCACTCTACTAGTAACATCCTCAAAAAATTCCAGAAGATTTGTCAAGCATGATTTTCCCTTCATAAATCCATGCTGAGTTGGACCAATCCTATCACTGCTTTCCAAATGCGCTGCTATTTCATCCTTAATGATTGATTCCAACATTTTCCCCACTACTGATGTCAGCTATAATTGCCCGTTTTCTCTCCCTCCATTTTTAAAAAAGTGGTGTTACATTAGCAACCCTCCAGTCCATAGGAACTGATCCAGAGTTGATAGACTGTTGGAAAATGATCACCAATGCATCCACTATTTCTACGGCCACTTCCTTAAGTACTCTGGGTTGTAGACTATCAGGCCCTGGGGATTTATTGGCCTTCAATCCCATCAATTTCCCTAACACAATTTCCCACCTAATAAGGATATCCTTCAGTTCCTCCTTCTCACTAGACCTTCGGTCTCCTAGTACATCTGTAAGGTTATTTGTGTCTTCCTTTGTGAAGACAGAACCAAAGTACTTGTTCAATTGGTCTGCCATTTCTTTGTGCGCCATTATAAATTCACCTGAATCCGACTGCAAGGGACCTACATTTGTCTTCACTAATTTTTTTCTCTTCACATATCTATAGAAGCTTTTGCAGTCATTTTTTATGTTTCCGGCAAGCTTCCTCTTGTACTCTACACGTGATTTCTGTTTGTAAAACCTTACTTCCTATTGAGACATTTTTGTCATACTTTTATGTCAACTTGTTCTCATTAAAGTTTCAGTGCCCACATTTGCATATGTAAACATGTAAACATGTCACACTGTACTGACACCCTCCTGCCAATGGTGGCGCTGTGGAGCCTCAGTTTCCAGCTCCTAGCTCCTCAGTGAAACTCCGATGTCCCAGCCTACTCTACATCACTCCTTCCTAAACTACCGGAGCTTTTGCTGTTTAAAAATCTAAATATTAGATACAATTAAGAACAGAATGTATGACTTTAAAATGAGGATGAATTATGGCTGTACTCTGTGGTCCAGTTATCACCTGCTCTCTAACCCCACTTCACTTTAAGACTATGCTTGATCTTGACTCCCCATGTGTAATGGTGGAATACTTAACAGCTTAACAAATGGCAAGGGTTTTTCATATCTTCCATTTATACTGCAGCATATCACGTGTCTCAGAAATATCTCAACACATAACAAACAATGGATTACTTTGACAGGCAGTGAACCTATTTGCACGCAGGAAGATCCCAAAAACAGCAGAGAGATGAATGCCCAGTTGATCATATTTTGGTGGTGTTGGTTGCGGGAGGAATACTGGCCAGGTTACTGGAAGAGCCCACTTTCTCTTCTTCCAGTACGGGAGCTTTTAACATTCGCTCAAAAGGCAGGTTGGACATCAGTTTTAATGCCTATTCAAAGGGCAGGGAGATCACTTCAGGAATGGATCACCATTCGTGACAGTGGATAAGCTGGATGGAGGCATTCCAACCCCAAAATCTTTTTGTTTGCTTTGTAAACCGATTCACCTAGTGCTGTACTTGTGTGGATTGAGACGGTGGTGGGGGTTACCTAAATCCGACTGCAAGGGACCTACGTTTGTCTTCACTAACCTTTATCTCTTCACATATCGATAGAAGCTTTTGCAGTCATTTTTTATGTTTCCGGCAAGCTTCCTCTTGTACTCTATTTCCCCTCTCTTAATTAAACCCTTTGTCCTCCTCTGCTGTATTCTAAATTTCTCCCAGTCCTCTGGCTTGCTACTTTTTCTGGCTAATTTGTATGCCTCTTCCTTGGATTTAACACTAATTTCCCTAGTTAGCCACGGTTGAGCCACCAACCATGAGTATTAAAACATTCTACCTAAACGCATGCAGCATTCGAAATAAAGTAAATGAGTTGACGGCACAAATCATTACAAATGGGTATGATTTGGTGGCCATTACAGAAACGTGGTTGCAGGGTGGCCAAGACTGGGAATTAAACATACAGGGGTATCTGACGATTTGGAAAGATAGACAAGAAGGGAAAGGAGGTGGGGTAGCTCTGTTAATAAAGGATGATATCAGGGCAGTTGTGAGAGACGATATTGGCTCTAATGAACAAAATGTTGAATCATTGTGGGTGAAGATTAGAGATAGTAAGGGGAAAAAGTCACTGGTGGGCGTAGTTTATAGGCCCCCAAATAATAACTTCACGGTGGGGCGGGCAATAATCAAGGGAATAATGGAGGCATGTGAAAAAGGAATGGCAGTAATCATGGGGGATTTTAACCTACATATCGATTGGTCAAATCAAATCGCACGGGGTAGCCTGGAGGAGGAATTCATAGAATGCATACGGGATTGTTTCTTATATCAGTATGTTACAGAACCTACAAGGGAGCAAGCTATCTTAGATCTGGTCCTCTGTAATGAGACAGGAATAATAAACGATCTCCTAGTAAAAGATCCTCTCGGAATGAGTGATCACAGTATGGTTGAATTTGTATTACAGATTGAGGGTGAGGAAGTAGTGTCTCAAACGAGCGTACTATGCTTAAACAAAGGGGACTACAGTGGGATGAGGGCAGAGTTGGCTAAAGTAGACTGGGAACACAGACTAAACGGTGGCACAATTGAGGAACAGTTGAGGACTTTTAAGGAGCTCTTTCATAGTGCTCAACAAAAATATATTCCAATGAAAAAGAAGGGCGGTAAGAGAAGGGATAACCAGCCGTGGGTAACCAAGGAAATTAAGGAGAGTATCAAATTAAAAACCAATGCGTATAAGGTGGCCAAGTTTCATGGGAAAATAGAAGATTGAGAAAATTTTAAACGACAGCAAAGAATGGCTAAGAAAGCAATAAAGAAAGGAAAGATAGATTACGAAGGTAAACTTGCGCAAAACATAAAAACGGATAGTAAAAGCTTTTACAGATATATAAAACGGAAAAAAGTGACTAAAGTAAATGTTGGTCCCTTAGAAGATGAGAAGGGGGATTTAATAATGGGAAATGTGGAAATGGCTGAGACCTTAAACAATTATTTTGCTTCGGTCTTCACAGTGGAAGACACAGAAACCATGCCAGAAATTGCTGGACACAGGAATGTGGGAAGGGAGGACCTGGAGACAATCACTATCACTAGGGGAGTAGTGCTGGACAGGCTAATGGGACTCAAGGTAGACAAGTCCCCTGGTCCTGATGAAATGCATCCCAGGGTATTAAAAGAAATGGCAGAAGTTATAGCAGATGCATTCGTTATAATCTACCAAAATTCTCTGGACTCTGGGGAGGTACCAGCAGATTGGAAAGCAGCTAATGTAACGCCTCTGTTTAAAAAAGGGGGCAGACAAAAGGCAGGTAACTATAGGCCGGTTAGTTTAACATCTGTAGTAGGGAAAATGCTTGAAACTATCATTAAGAAATAGCGGGACATCTAGATAGGAATAGTGCAATCAAGCAGACGCAACATGGATTCATGAAGGGGAAATCATGTTTAACAAATTTTTGGAATTCTTTGAGGATATAACGAGCATGGTGGATAGAGGTGTACCGATGGATGTGGTGTATTTAGATTTCCAAAAGGCATTCGATAAGGTGCCACACAAAAGGTTCCTGCAGAAGATAAAGGTACGCGGAGTCAGAGGAAATGTATTAGCATGGATAGAGAATTGCCTGGCTAACAGAAAGTAGAGAGTCGGGATAAATGGGTCCTTTTCGGGTTGGAAATCGATGGTTAGTGGTGTGCCACTGGGATCGGTGCTGGGACCACAACTGTTTACAATATACATAGATGACCTGGAAGAGGGGACAGAGTGTAGTGTAACAAAATTTGCAGATGACACAAAGATGAGTGGGAAAGCGGATTCTGTAGAGGACACAGAGAGGCTGCAAAGAGATTTGGATAGGTTAAGCGAATGGGCTAAGGTTTGGCAGATGGAATACAATGTCGGAAAGTGTGAGGTCATCCACCTTGGGAAAAAAAACAAAAAAAGGGAATATTATTTGAATGGGGAGAAATTACAACATGCTGCGGTGCAGAGGGACCTGGGGGTCCTTGTGCATGAATCCCAAAAAGTTAGTTTGCAGGTGCAGCAGGTAATCAGGAAGGTGAATGGAATGTTGGCCTTCATTGCGAGAGGGATGGAGTACAAAAGCAGGGAGGTCCTTCTGCAACTGTGTAGAGTATTGGTGAGGCCACACCTGGAGTATTGCGTGCAGTTTTGGTCGCCTTACTTAAGGAAGGATATACTAGCTTTGGAGGGGGTACAGAGATGATTCACTAGGCTGATTCCGGAGATGAGGGGGTTACCTTATGATGATAGATTGAGTAGACTGGGTCTTTACTCGTTGGAGTTCAGAAGGATGAGGGGTGATCTTATAGAAACATTTAAAATAATGAAAGGGATAGACAAGATAGAGGCAGAGAGGTTGTTTCCACTGGTCGGGAAGACTAGAACTAGGGGGCACAGCCTCAAAATACGGTGGGGGAGCCAATTTAAAACCGAGTTGAGAAGGAATTTCTTCTCCCAGAGGGCTGTGAATCTGTGGAATTCTCTGCCCAAGGAAGCAGTTGAGGCTAGCTCATTGAATGTATTTAAGTCACAGATAGATAGATTTTTAACCAATAAGGGAATTAAGGGTTACGGGGAGCGGGGGGGTAAGTGGAGCTGAGTCCACGGCCAGATCAGCCATGATCTTTTTGAATGGCAGAGCAGGCTCGAGGGGCTAGATGGCCTACTCCTGTTCCTAATTCTTATGTTCTTATGTTCTTATGTTCAGACAGACATGGATGTACAATTGTTGAAATTCGTCCATATGATCTTTAAAGGTTTGCCATTGCCTATCCACCGTCAACCCTTTAAGTATCATTTGCCAGTCTAATCTAGCCAATTCACGCCTCATACCATCAAAGTTACCTTTCCTTAAGTTCAGGAGCCTAGTTTCTGAATTAACTTTGTCACTCTCCATCTTAATAAAGAATTCTACCATATTATGCTCACTCTTCCCCAAGGGGCCTCGCACAACAAGATTACTAATTAGTCCCTTCTCATTAACATCACTAGGATGGCCAGCTCTCTCGTTGGTTCCTCGACATATTGGTCTAGAAAACCGTCCCTAATACACTCCAGAAAATCCTCCTCCACCGCATTGCTACCAGTTAGTTTAGCCCAATCAATATGTAGATTAAAGTCACCCATGATTACTGCTGTACTTTTATTGCACACATCCCTTATTTCTTGTTTGATGCTGTCCCCAACCTCACTACTACTATTTGGTGGCCTGTACACAACTCCCACTCGCGTTTTCTGCCCTTTGGTATTCCATAGCTCCACCCATACAGATTCCACATCATCCCAGCTAATGTCCTTCCTTACAATTGCATTAATTTCCTCTTTAGCCAACAATGCCACCCTACCTCATTTTCCTTTCTGTCTATCCTTCCTAAATGTTGAATACCCTTGGATGTTGGGTTCCCAGCCTTGGTCACCATGGAGCCATGTCTCCGTGTTGCCAATCACATCGTATCCGTTACCTGCTATCTGCGCAGTTAATTCGTCCACCTTATTCCGAATACTCCTCGCATTGAGGCACAGAGCCTTCAGGCTTATCTTTTTAACACACTTTGCCCCTTTAGAATTCTGCTGTAAAGTGGCCCTTTTTGTTTTTTGCCTTGGGTTTCTCTGCCCTCCACTTTTACCATTCTCCTTTCTATCTTTTGCTTCTGTCTCCATTTTATTCCCCTCTGTCTCCCTGCATAGGTTCCCATCCCCCTGCCATATAAGTTTAACTCCTCCCAAACAGCACGAGCAAACACTCCCCCTAGGACATTAGTTCCGGTCCTGCCCAGGTGCAGACCGTCCGGTTTGTACTGGTCCGACCTCCCGCAGAACCGGTTCCAATGTCCCAGGAATTTGAATCCCTCCCTTCTGCACCACTGCTCAAGCCACGTATTCATCTGAACTATCCTGCGATTCCTACTCTGACTAGCACGTGGCACTGGTAGCAATCCTGAGATTACTACTTTTGAGGTCCTACTTTTTAATTTAACTCCTAGCTCCTTAAATTCGTGTCTTAGGACCTCATCCCATTTTTTACCTATGTCATTGGTACCTCTATGCACCACGACAACTGGCTGTTCACCTTCCTTTTTTAGAATGTCCTGCACCCGCTCCGAGACATCCTTGACCCTTGCACCAGGGAGGCAACACACCATCATAGAGTCTCAGTTGCGGCCGCAGAAACGTCTATCTATTCCCCTTACAATTGAATACCCTGTCACTATAGCTCTCCCACTCTTTTTCCTGCCCTCCTGTGCAGCAGAGCCAGCCACGGTGCCATGAACTTGGCTGCTGCTGCTCTCCCTGATGAGTCATCCCCCTCAACAGTGCCCAAAGCGGTGTATCTGTTTTGCAGGGGGATGACCGCAGGGGACCCCTGCACTACCTTCCTTGCACTGCTCTTCCTGTTGGTCTTCCATTCCCTATCTGGCTGTGTACCCTTTTCCTGCGGTGAGACCAACTCGCTAAACGTGCTATTCACGTCATTCTCAGCATCGTGGATGCTCCAGAGTGAATCCACCTGCAGCTCCAGTGCCGCAATGCGGTCAGTTAGGATCTGCAGGCAGATACACTTCCCGCACACGTAGTCGTCAGGGACACCGGAAGCGACCCTGACTTTCCACATGGTACAGGAGGAGCATAACATGTGTCCGAACTGTTCTGCCAGACTTAACCCTTAGATAAACTTAATTTGGCAACAACAATGCTAAATGTTACTTACTGAAATAGAAAAGAAAAAGAAAATGAAAAACTACTTACCAATCACCAGCCAATCACTTACCCCCTTGGCTGTGACGTCATCTTTCAATTTCTTTCTGCTTATTTTTTGCCTTCTCTCTCTGCTGCAGCTGCATCCACTGGGACTTTATAGGCCTCACTCACACTGCTCCCGCCTCTCGCTGACTGCCGCCTCAGGAACTCCCGCTGGGCCTTTATAGGCCTCACTCACGCTGCTCCCGCCTGTCGCTGACTGCCGCCTCAGGAACTCCTGCTGGGCCTTTATAGGCCTCACTCACGCTGCTCCCGCCTCTCGCCGAATGGAGAACCAGTGGATGTGGTGTATTTGGACTTCCAAAAGCATTTGACAAGGTGCCACATAAAAGGTTACTGCACAAGATAAAAGTTCACGGGTTTAGGGGTAATATATTAGCATGGATAGAGGATTGGCTAACGAACAGAAAACAGAGAGTCGGGATAAATGGTTCATTCTCGGCTTGGCAATCAGTAACCAGTGGGGTGCTGCAGGGATCAGTGCCTGGACACCAACTATTTACAATCTATAATAACGACTTGGAAGAAGGGAACGAGTATAACGTAACCAAGTTTGCTGACGGTACAAAGATGGGAGGAAAAGCAATGTGTGAGGAGAACACAAAAAATCTGCAAAAGGACATAGACAGGCTAAGTGAGTGGGTAAAAATTTGGCAGATGGATTATAATGTTGGAAAGTGTGAGGTCATGCACTTTGGCAGAAAAAAATCAAAGAGTAAGTTATTATTTAAATGGAGAAAGATTGCAAAGTGCTGCAGTACAGCGGGACCTGGGGGTACTTGTGCATGAAACAAAAAATGCAGGTACAGCAAGTGATCAGGAAGGCCAATGGTATCTTGGCCTTTATTGCAAAGAGGATGGAGTATAAAAGCAGGGACGTCTTGCTACAGCTGTACAGGGTATTGGTGAGGCCACACCTGGAATACTGCGTGAAGTTTTGGTTTCCGTATTTACGAAAGGATATACTTGCTTTGGAGGCAGTTCAGAGAAGCTTCACTAGGTTGATTCCAGAGATGAGGGGGTTGACTTATGAGGAAAGGTTGAGTAGGTTGGGCCTCTACTCATTGGAATTCAGAAGAATGAGAGGTGATCTTATCGAAACGTATAAGATTATGAGGGGGCTTGACAAGGTAGATGCAGAGAGGATGTTTCCACTGATGGGGGAGACTAGAACTAGAGGGCATAATCTTAGAATAAGGGGCCGGCCATTTAAAACTGAGATGAGGAGAAATTTGTTCTCTCAGAGGGTTGTGGATCTGTGGAATTCGCTGCCTCAGAGAGCTGTGGAAGCTAGGATATTGAGTAAATTTAAGACAGAAATAGACAGTTTCTTAAACGATAAGGGGATAAGGGGTTATGGGGAGCAGGCGGGGAAGTGGACCTGAGTCCATGGTCAGATCAGCCATGATCGTATTAAATGGCGGAGCAGGCTTGAGGGGCCGTATGACCTACTCCTGTTTCTATTTCTTATGTTCTTATGTTCTTATAATTCACGAGTTTCTGAATTTCAATTTCCCAGCAGCCATTGTGCGTCTCTGGATCGTGAGGCCAGGCCTCTGGATTACTGTGCCATTAACATAACCATTATGTTACTGTACCGATTGGAACCAGGTGTACAGCAGCCTCACCAACAGGCCTTAAAGGAACTGTTCAGAAAAAAGTAAAAGTTTTTTGAAGAGATTTCTGTGGGGCCAGGAGAACTCGAAAGTCAGGCTAATGAGGATATATGATAGACTGCCAGACAAAGGAAAGGAAATTGTAGGTGAAATTTGTAGAGAAATTAGGGACATGTATTATGATAAGAGTTATAATTTTAGGAGATTTTAACTAGCTAAAGGGGTAAGAGAAATGTTTGTAGAAAGGAAATTGAGGTTTTTTTGAAGTGTGTTCAGGATTGTTTTCTCAGTCAGTATATTGCTATTCCAACAAGGAAGGCAGCATTACTTGCCTGGCTCTGTATAGTTAAGAAGAGCGAATAGACAACGCAGAAATAGGACAATGATCACGATATAATTAGGTTCAGTCGGAAAAGGAAAATGAAAAATTGAGGGCCAGGGGCATGACGGGACAATGCAAATTGTAGCGAGGTGAAGAATCTTTCATTTAATTGATAAATACATTCTGGTTTGTCCATTAAATGAGAGGCTTGATACAGTCCTATCATTAAATTATCTCAGCAATCATTCCCATAATTAGTGATGTGTATTAGGAAATGGAAGTTTTCATGGTTTAGAGTTTCCTCTCAAATCGCCCACTTACCGCCCATTTACTGCCCAGAAAATCCAGCCCTCAGATTGGTGTATCATGCCAGAAAGCCTTGTAAGCAAAGGGCATTATTTCGGAGTAAATGGACTGGATTTTCCTTTTAAATCGCCACCGCCCGATCCTTAGCGGTGTTCAGCCGCCGGAATGACGCCGGTGCGCGCTCCCGCGGTTTTCGGATGCTCCATGTCGGCAGCGAAGCAGAGCGAGAGCGAAGTGCAGCGGGCGGTGTGCGGCCGATCGACTCCGGGATCTTCGCAGCTGTCAAGCTCCGCCCCCGCCGAGAGGCACCGGCAGAGGTCAGAGACTGCGCTGTGGGCGGGGGGAGTGGGGGGAGATTGCAGTGGGGGGAGGGGGAGAGAGTGAGATCGCTGTGGGGGTGGGGGGGAGAGAGTGAGATCGCTGTGGGGGTGGGGAACATAAGAACGTAAGAATTAGGAACAGGAGTAGGCCATCTAGCCCCTCGAGCCTGCTCCGCCATTCAACAAGATCATGGCTGATCTGGCCGTGGACTCAGCTCCACTTACCCGCCCGCTCCCCGTAACCCTTAATTCCCTTATTGGTTAAAAATCTATCTATCTGTGACTTGAATACATTCAATGAGCTAGCCTCAACTGCTTCCTTGGGCAGAGAATTTCACAGATTCACAACCCTCTGGGAGAAGAAATTCCTTCTCAACTCGGTTTTAAATTGGCTCCTCCGTATTTTGAGGCTGTGCCCCCTAGTTCTAGTCTCCCCGACCAGTGGAAACAACCTCTCTGCCTCTATCTTGTCTATCCCTTTCATTATTTTAAATGTTTCTATAAGATCACCCCTCATCCTTCTGAACTCCCAACGAGTAAAGACCCAGTCTACTCAATCTATTGGGAGGGAGAGTGAGATCGCTATTGCGGAGGAGACGTTAGATTGCTGCGAGGGGGGGTGGAAATCTTTGGGAGCAGGGAGGAAAGAGTTAGATCGCTGTGGCGGGGGAGTGAGATTTCTTTGGGGGGGGAGTGAGATCTCTGTGGTGGGGGGGGGAGTGAGATCGCTGTGGGGAGGGGAGGAGAGTGAGATCGCTTTGAGGAGGAGGGGTAGAGAGTGAGATTGGTGTGGAGGTGGGGGAGAAATCACTGGGGGAGGGAGAGAGTGAGATCGCTGTGGGGGAGAGAATGAGATTGTTGTGGGGGGGGAGAGTGAGATCGCTGTGGGGGAGGGAGAGAGTGAGATCGCTGTGGGGGGGGGGAGGAGAGTGAGATCACTGTTGATGCGGGGGGGGGGAGAGTGAGATCGCTTTGGGGGGGGAGGAGAGTGAGATCGCTGTTGGGGGGGAGAGTGAGATCGCTTTGGGGAGGAGGGGTAGAGAGTGAGATTGGTGTGGGGGTGGGGGAGAAATCACTGGGGGAGGGGGAGAGTGAGATTGCTGTCGAGGGGGAGGAGAGTGAGATCGCTCTGGGGGGGAGGGGGGAGAGTGAGGTTGCTGTGGGGGGTGGGAGTGAGATCGCTGTGGGGGTGGAGGGGCGGAGAGTGAGATTGCTGTGAAGGGGAGGAGAGTGAGATCGCTCTTGAGGGGAGGTGGGAGAATGAGATTGCTGTGGGGGGGGGGAGGACAGAGTAAGATCGATGTGGTGGTGGGGTTCGGGAGAAATCTCTGGGGGGGGGAGGAGAGAGTGAGATCGCTGCGGGGGGGGGGAGAGTGAGATCACTGTGGGGGAGGGGAGGAGGGGGAGAGTGAGATCGCTGTGGGGGAGGGAGAAATCTCTGGGGGGGGGAGGAGAGAGTGAGATCGCTGAGGGGGGGGAGAGTGAGATTACTGTGGCGGGGGGAGAATGAGATCGTTGTGGGGGGGGAGAGTGAGTACGTGGGCGGTGGAGAGTGAGATCACTGTGGGCGGTGGGGAGAGTGAGATCGCTATGGGGGGGGAGAGAGTGAGATCGCTGTGGGGGGGGAGAGAGTGAGATCGCTGTGGGGGGGGAGAGTGAGTACGTGGGCGGTGGAGAGTGAGATCACTGTGGGCGGTGGGGAGAGTGAGATCGCTGTGGGGGGGTGGGGGGGAGAGTGAGATCACTGTGGGCGGTGGGGGGAGTGAGATCGCTGTGGGGGGGTGGGGGGGAGAGTGAGATCACTGTGGCGGTTGGGGGGGGAGAATGAGATCGTTGTTGGGGGGGAGAGTGAGATCGCTGTGGGGTTGGGGGGAGTGTGAGATCGCTGTGGGGGGGGAGAATGAGATCATTGTGGGGGAGGGAGAGTGAGATCGCTGTGGGGGGGGGAGAATGAGATCGTTGTGGGGGGGGGAGTGAGAGAGATCGCTGTGAGGGGAGGGGGGAGAGTGAGATCGCTGTGAAGCGGGGGGGAGGAGAATGAGATCGCTGTGTGGGGGGGGGGGAGAGTGAGATCGCTGTGGGGGGGGGTGAGATCGCTGTGGGGTTGGGGGGAGTGTGAGATCGCTGTGGGGGGGGGAGAATGAGGTCATTGTGGGGGGGGGAGTGAGATCGCTAGGGGGGGGGGAGAGTGAGATCGCTGTGAGGGGAGGGGGGAGAGTGAGATCGCTGTGAAGCGGGGGGGAGGAGAGTGAGATCGCTGTTTGGGGGGGTGAGAGTGAGATCGCTGTGTGGGGGTGGGGGGAGTGAGATCGCTGTTTGGGGGGGTGAGAGTGAGATCGCTGTGTGGGGGTGGAGGGAGTGAGATCGCTGTGTGGGGGGGGGGGGGGGGAGAGTGAGAGCGCTGTGCGGGGGGAGGGAGAGTGAGTTCGCTGTGCGGGGGGAGGGAGAGTGAGATCGCTGTGGGGGGAGGGGAGAGTGAGATCGCTGTGGGGGGTGGGGAGAGTGAGATCGCTGTGAGGGGGGGAGGAGAGTGAGATCGCTGTGAGGGGGGGAGGGAGAGTGAGATCGCTGTGAGGGGGGGAGGAGAGTGAGATCGCTGTGTGGGGGGAGGGAGAGTGAGATCACTGTGAGGGGGTGGGGGGGGGAGTTAGATCGCTGTGAGGGGTGGGGGGAGAGTGAGATCGCTGTGCGGGGGGAGGGAGAGTGAGTTCGCTGTGCGGGGGGATGGAGAGTGAGATCGCTGTGTGGGGGGGCGAGGAGAGTGAGATCGCTGTGAGGGGGGGAGGAGAGTGAGATCGCTGTGTGGGGGGGAGGAGAGTGAGATCGCTGTGTGGGGGGGCGAGGAGAGTGAGATCGCTGTGAGGGGGGGAGGAGAGTGAGATCGCTGTGTGGGGGGAGGGAGAGTGAGATCGCTGTGTGGGGGGGAGGAGAGTGAGATCGCTGTGTGGGGGGAGGGAGAGTGAGATCGCTGTGTGGGGGGGCGAGGAGAGTGAGATCGCTGTGAGGGGGGGAGGAGAGTGAGATCGCTGTGTGGGGGGAGGGAGAGTGAGATCACTGTGAGGGGGTGGGGGGGGGAGTTAGATCGCTGTGCGGGGGGAGGGAGAGTGAGATCGCTGTGGGGGGTGGGGAGGAGAGTGAGATCGCTGTGAGGGGGGGAGGAGAGTGAGATCGCTGTGAGGGGGGAGGGAGAGTGAGATCACTGTGAGGGGGTGGGGGGGGGGAGTTAGATCGCTGTGCGGGGGGAGGGAGAGTGAGTTCGCTGTGGGGGGTGGGGAGGAGAGAGTGAGAATGACATCATCGCAATGTGCGTCCCGAACTGGGGAGCAAAATGCATGACTTGGCGCTAACTGCCAATCGCCCCGAAAATCTCAGGGGCAATTTCAGTCGCGGCGCCACCGCCACCCGCCCCCGGGCGAAAAGGGGTTTGTTCCCCGTTACAAGCGTGCTAACAGGGCACAGAAAAGGGGCAATTTTGGCCCCTTTATTTCTAAATGGAATGCATATTCATTGAGAATTTTGGAATATTTCTTTAAATGGTTGCCACTGCTTATCTGTTGCCAAAGCTTTTAATCTCATTTCCCAATCTACCGAAGCCAACTTGCCCCTCATTAGCTTTGTTTAAGTTTTTCGGCTCCTCTCCGCTCCACTTTTTGCCCTGAAACGGCATCAATGGCGGCGGTGAGGTGTTCTGGCCACGCAGTCAGCCTCCAGCGCCCCGCAGCGATCCTCGGCTCCAGGTTTGGAGCAGCACCGTCCAGAAGAGCTGTGCCGGTGTTCAACGTCCCTGGTTGCGACACCGGCACGGGTTTTGACTCTTGTGTAGAATTTACCAATATTTCGCAAAGATTCCTTGTACCTTTCCCCTGCAGAGGAGAAGAATCCCTTTTTGGACTTTTAAAATGAGTTTAAAGGACAGACGAGGCCAGCAGGGGTTAAAAGGGGATGCATTCATGGAGACCCGCCCCCCCCCCCCCCCCCCCAGTGTTTGGACGTATAGGAAAGGGAATTTAATTTGGAACTCGATGAACATTTTGGTACCCTAGGAAAAACTCTGAGGAAGATACCTCAGAGCTTTAGAAGTTTAAGATCTCTAAAGGAGCATGTTGGGAGAGACTGCCAGAACAGAGGATGGGACTTCACTCAGGAATTGGATATTGGAGCTAATTCAATTTGTCTGGGAGAATGAGTCAATCGATAACTAACAAGAACTGTGAGGCATAAAAATTCGCTCCCTAGGAAAAAAACGCATCAAGGGCTATCAGGCTAATCACCGGAGACCATTATTGGTATGCATGTGCAAATAGACCTATAGGAATCACGGGCCCAGCCAAACGGCCCAAGAGTTTAAACATGCTTCAACAATGCCAACCGGTGATTTTCCACATTACCACATCATAATCAAATTACTGCTGAACGAGCCCGCCAAATTCTGACAAACAAGAGAGCTCAAAACTAATGAGCAGCTCCCTTGAAACAAAGAGCTGGGCCAGATTTGGCGGGAGATAAGGAAGCCTTTTTGGGGTATATCTATTCCCAGTTTTACAAGGGAAAATACACAAGCAGCAGGAGGTGGGCAGTGAAGAAATGGAGTAGTGAAGAAAACTACAAGAAACCGTCAAGGACAGACTGAGCACGCCGACAGCAAGAGGCCCACGAAACGGAAGGTTGTCAGCAACCAAATTGACAACCCGGGCCACCACAACCAGCGAAACGACCAACCGAAACCAACTCAGCAAAAAACAAAGAATCGACATTTATTTCCACTCTACAATCTACTTCTGAATGACCAACGGCTAAGAAATTACCTAAAAGGACTAACTAAAACTATTCCTAACCAAAGAAAGTGGGTACTTACCCCATACATCCAAAACGCGACTTACCGCATCAGCGGACTCACCCCAACTGAAGACTACGCAGTCCGAAGTCCTCTCCTCCGTCCGGTGTACGGCTCACCTAGAAGGCAAAGTACAGCAAACCCTGAAACCGTGATTCACCGGCAACTGTCAAAAGGGATTGGTGAGCATAACCCCCTAAACCCCCAGAGCTATAACTTAATTAGTTAGGGGAATTGGGAGGGGGGAGACTGGGATAACTTGTGTAAATGTATCTGCATTCTCCTCTTTACCCCATTCAGAGTTTAAGCTGTATTCTTTTCCCCACAGGCAATATTTTGACATTTTATTCAATGTGTTGTACCCCTCAGTGTGTATTGGTATCACTATTCTGTGTGTGTTATTAAAGGTATGCCTTTTACTTCTTTTTAAACACAATAAAGCCATACCTGCTTCCTACCTTGAAACCAATTGTCTGTCCAAGTCTGTCACAGTCCCTTCATAATTCCAGAGTCTAGAACCAAGGGTGTGGGAGCGATTCGAAACCGCTCACATAAGGTCAGAAGGGAAAGCTGACCCCCTGAAAACCACCCCTTACACTTGCCCCACCCGTATGCCCCAAAGCGCGTCCCGCAGTGAATGTCTGGGAAATCAGGGGCTGCAATGATATTGACAGTGGAGAGTTAAGTAATGGACTCCTGAGGTAAATGTGATTGTTTTTAAAAAATTTTTTTTTTGCGATTTGTGATGTGGTGCCTTGGGCAATGTTTTGGGAATGTTTTTGTGGGTATTATTCCCCCCACCCCAGCATTCTTGGTGCGCTCCCAGCCCGGCTCTTTAGCTCAGGAGTTTTCCATGCTAACGCCCTGAGAGATGTACACAATACCTCCCTTAGTGCTGCGCCCTCTGGCTCAGGGCCTAGCTGCCCAATGTTAGATACTGAGGCGCAGACTGTTCCTGGGCGCAAACATTACCGCTCTGCCGCCATTACCGCCCCAAAAACATCAAAGCCAAAATTCCAGCCCCAAGATTCTAATGTCAGATTTAAGAATGTCACTTTTAAACTCAATATGAAATTCGATCATATTATAATCATTCTTCCCTCGAGGATCCTTGACTATAAGATTATTAATTAACCCTGTCTCATTACACAAAACAAGTTGTAAAATAGCCTGTTCCCTGGTTGGTTCCATGTTGTTTTGTTCTGGGAATCTGTCTCAAATACTTCCATCAACTCATCCTCCAGACTACCTTTGCCAATTTGATTTCCCCAATCTATGTGCAGATTAATGTCCCCCACGATTATTCTATTACCGTTGTTACAAGCTCCTATTATTTCTTAATATTCTGTCTCATGATATAGTTACTGTTAGGGGTGGCCTATAAAGTACTCCTACCCCTTGTTGTTTCTTATCTCCACCCATTCTATTCTACTTCCTTATCTTCTGAGCAAAGGTCCTTTCTCACTACGGTCTTTAAGTTAGCCTTCATTATCAGGGCTACACCTTCCTGTTCCAGTCTGCCTGTATTTTCACAAAGTCAAGTACCCTGGAATATTTAGTTCCCACCCCTGGTCACCTTGCAACCATGTCTCTGCAATCTCTATTAAATCATACACATTTCATTATCATCATCGACAGTCCCTCGAAATCGAGAAAGACTTGTTTCTGCTCTAAAAGTGAATTCTCAAGTGGCTGTACAGTCCAATGCGGGAATTACAGTCTCTGTAACAGGTAGGACAGACAGTGGTTGAAGGAAAGGGTGGTGGGGAGTCTGGTTTGCCGCACGCTCCTTCCACTGTCTACGCTGGATTTCTGCATGCTCTCGGCGACGTTACACATTTATCACTATTTGTGCCACTAATTCGTCTACCTTATTCCGAATGCTTCGTGCCATCAGGTAAAAAGCCTTTATTTTAACCTTTTACCATTATTCCCTGCTTTCATCTTACCCACTGATGCACAATTACCTTTAAACTCTCTGACCCCATTTCGAGTGTTTTCACTGCCGCGGTGGTTGAGGTGGCCTCTTGAGCGAAATTCCCTCTTTGTTTTTTTGTTTTCAGTCCGCCCCGTTCTTGGCCAAGAGTGGGGTGGAGCCTTGGGAGTTTGGACCGTAGGTGGCCTTGACTGTAATAAAGAATCCTCGCATATCGTGGCTGTCGGCCAGTTGTTGTATCTCCTGTGCTTTCTCCATCCACCACCTGTTCTTTTTTATGCCCCGGGTTTTTTGTTGGACCTCAGCCTTGAGCCGTTTGTATCGTTGCTTTGCAGCTCCCGAGTTGGGTTGTTGCTTGAGGCTCAGAAATGCTCTGCGTTATGATCTATTAGTTCTTGAATCTCCTGATCATTTTCATCAAACCAGTCCTGATGCTTTCTGGTTGAGTAACCAAGTGTCTCTTCACAGGCACTGGTTATAGAGGCCTGGAGAGCAGATCAAGCGCGATCGGCATTCAGTATCTCAGGGTCATCAAGGCACGCCAGATTAGTTGTGAGGTGCTGGCTGTTTAGGGCTCTGTTAGCTGGGTCTTTAAGAGTCCCAGCATTACCTTTTTGCGGCACTGCTTCTGCTGTCCCCTCTGCTTTGGGGCTGTGTTTATATCGATGATGGATCGAATTAGGCGATGGTCCATCCAGCACTCGTCAGCTCCTGACATGGCGCAGGTGATGCACACATCCTTGTGATCCCTGGCTCAGATGATGACATAGTCGAGCAGGTGCCAGTGTTTGGAGCAAGGGTGTTGCCACGATGCCTTGTATTTGTTCCTCTGGCGGAACAGGGTGTTGGTGATGAGGAGTTCATGTTCTAGACATTTTGTCAGGAGTAGGGTGCCGCTGGAGTTGGCTTTCCCTAACCCCTCTCTGCCAATCACGCCTTCCCAGAGGGCTGTGTCTTTGCCGACCCTGGCATTAAAGTCACCGAGGATAATCTATTTGTCGCCTGTGGGGACGCGGGACAGGGATGTCTCGAGGTTGGAACAAAAACCCTCTTTAGCCTCATCTGTTGCATTGAGTGTTGGGGCGTACACACTGATGACTGTGGCGGATTGGTTCCGGGATAGGGTAAGGCGAAGAGTTACGAGGTGTTTGTTACATAGTTGCTGCAGCTTGGCTGGTGGAAGACTGCTGACTGGGGAACACTGCAGATGGCCCTGCAGGGCGACCTCGAGGAGCTGGTGACTGGGAGTGTGAAATCGAGCAACGGTGTGATATGAGAAAGGCAGAAGGGTAGAGTTGTGGAGAGGAGAGAGGGTAAAACAAAAGGTGCATGCTTACACCATGTGCAACTTGTAAATCACAAGCAATTGTGGAATGAAAAGAGAAAGAAAGACAATCCAAGTTTGCTGACGATATATTTGCTACCTTCCAATCCACTGGGACCGTTCTAGAGTCTAGGGATTTTTGAAAGATCAAAACCAATACATCCACTATCTACAGCATTTATATAGCGCCTTTTGCAACCACTGGATGTCACAAATTGCTCTACAGCCAATGAAGTACTTTTTGAGGAGTAGTCACTGTTGTAATGGATTCTAGAATACATTGGCTGAAAGGATGGTGGAGGCAGATTCAATCTTATCTTTCAAAAGGGAGTTGGGAAAGCATTTGAAGGAAAAATATGTTCAGGTCTACAGGGAAAGATTGTAAGAGCTTCGACAAGTGTGTAAAAAGGAAGAGAGGAGCAAAAGTAAACATTGGCCCCTTAGAGGCTGAATGAGGTGAAATTACTTTGGCTAATAAATAAATGGCAGAATCAAATATTTTGCATCTGTCTTCACAGTAGAAGATGCAAAAAGCATACCTAAAATAATGGGGAACCAAGGGTCTAATGACGATGAGAAACTTAATGTAATTAATATAATTAGAGAAAAGGTACAAGAGAAACTAACGGGACCAAAAGCCGACACATCCCCTGGACCTGACGGCCTACATCCTAGGGTTCCAATAGAGGTGGCTGCAGAGATAGTGGATGTATTGGTTTTAATCTTTCAAAAATACCTAGATTCTAGAACGGTCCCAGTGGATTGGATGGTAGCAAATGTATTGTCAGCAAACTTGAATTGTCAAGAAAGGAGTGGGAGAGAGAAAACAGGGAACTACAGGTCAGTTAGCCTGACATCAGTCATCAGGAAAATGCTGGAATCCATTAGTAAGGGAGTGGTATCAGGGCACTTAGAAAATCATAACATGATTAGGCAGAGTCAACATGGTTTTATGAAAGGAAAATCATGTTTGACAAATTTATTAGTGTTTTTTGAGAATGTAACTAGCAGGGTAGATAAAGGGGAACCAGTGGATGTAGTATATTTAAATTTCCAAAAGGCATTCGATAAGGTGCCACATAAAAGGTTATTATATGAGATAAGGGATCATGGGATTGGAGGTAATATATCAGCATGGACAGAGGATTGGTTAACAGACAAAAAACAGAGAGTAGAGATAAATGGGTCTTTTTCGGGTTGGAAGGCTGTAACTAGTGGGGTGCCGCAAGGATCAGTGTTGGGGCCTCAGCTATTTACAATCTATATTAATGACCTAGATGAAGGGACCGAGTGTAATGAATCCAAGTTTGCTGACGATACAAAGCTAGGTGGAACAGTAAGCTGTGAGGAGAACGCAAAAAAGCTGCAAGGGGATATAGACAGGCTAAGTGTGTGGGCAGTAAGGTGGCAGGTGGACTATAATGTAGGGAAATGTGAGATTATTCACTTTGGTAGGAAGAATAGAAAAACAGTTTATTTTTTAAATGGTGAGAAACTTTTAAATATTGGTGTTCAGAGGGATTTGGGTGTCCTTGTGCAAGAAACACAGAAAGCTAGCATGCAGGTACAGCAAGCAATAAAGAAGGCAAATGGTATCTTGTCCTTTATTGCAAAGGGATTGGAGTATAAGAGTAAGGAAGTCATGCTACAATTGTACAGGACCTTGGTGAAACCACACCTGAAGTACTATGCACAGTTTTGGTCTCCTTATCTAAGGAAGGATATACTTGCCTTGCAGGCGGTGCAACAAAGGTTCACTAGATTGATTCCTGGGATGAGAGGGCTGTCTTATGATGAGAGATTGTGCAGGAGGAGTTCGGGCAGTCCGGGGAGCGTCGATAGGTCTATAAAGGCTCAGCACGTCGGTGAGGCAGCAGTCGGAGGAGCTCGGGCAGTCCGGCAACAATGGAGAGGCCTATAAAGGCCCAGCGCGTTGGTGAGGCGGCAGTCGGAGGAGCTCGGGGAGTCCGGCAACAATGGAGAGGTCTATAAAGGCTCAGCGCGTCGGTGAGGCAGCAGTCGGAGGAGCTCGGGCAGTCCGGCAACAATGGAGAGGCCTATAAAGGCCCAGCGCGTTGGTGAGGCAGCAGTCGGAGGAGCTCGGGGAGTCCGGCAACAATGGAGAGGTCTATAAAGGCTCAGCGCGTCGGTGAGGCAGCAGTCGGAGGAGCTCGGGCAGTCCGGCAACAATGGAGAGGCCTATAAAGGCCCAGCGCGTTGGTGAGGCAGCAGTCGGAGGAGCTCGGGCAGTCCGGCAACAATGGAGAGGCCTATAAAGGCCCAGCGCGTTGGTGAGGCGGCAGTCGGAGGAGCTCGGGGAGTCCGGGGATGTTGGAGAGACCTATAAAGGCCTACCAGTGCAGCTGCAGCAGCGAGAGAAGGCAAAAAAAGAAGTAGAAAGAAATCAAAAGGAGACGTCACAGCCAAGGGGGTAAATGATTGGCTGGTGATTGGTAAGTAGCTTTTCTTTTCTTTTTTCTTTATCAGTAAGTAACCTTTTGCATTGTTGCCAATTTAAATTAATCTAGGGGTTAACTCATGGCAGGACAGCTCGGACACGTGTTATGCTCCTCCTGTTCCATGTGGGAAGTCAGGGACGCTTCCGATGTCCCTGACGACTACGTGTGCAGGAAGTGTATCCTCCTCCAGCTCCTGACAGACCGCATTGTGGAACTGGAGCTGTGGGTGGATTCACTCTGGAGCATCCACGATGCTGAGAATGACGTGAATAGCACATTTAGTGAGTTGGTCTTACCGCAGGTAACGGGTCCACAGCCAGATAGGGAATGGAAGACCAACAGGAAGAGCAGTGCAAGGAAGGTAGTGCAGGGGTCCCCTGCGGTCATCCCCCTGCAAAACAGATACACCGCTTTGAGTACTGTTGAGGGGGATGACTCATCAGGGGAGGGCAGCAGCAGCCAAGTTCATGGCACCATGGCTGGCTCTGCTGCACAGGAGGGCAGGAAAATCAGTGGAAGAGCGATAGTGAAAGGGGATTCAATTGTAAGGGGAATAGATAGGCATTTCTGCGGCCGCATCCAAGACTCTAGTATGGTATGTTGCCTCCCTGGTGCAAGGGTCAAGGATGTCTCGGAGCGGGTGCAGGACATTCTGAAATGGGAGGGCGAACAGCCAGTTGTCGTGGTACATATAGGTATCAACGATATAGGTAAAAAATGGGATGAGGCCCGACGATATGAATTTAGGGAGCTAGGAGCTAAATTAAAAAGTAGGACCTCAAAAGTAGTAATCTCAGGATTGCTACTAGTGCCATGTGCTAGTCAGAGTAGGAATCGCAGGATAGTTCAGATGAATACGTGGCTTGAGCAGTGGTGCAGAAGGGAGGGATTCAAATTCCTGGGGCATTGGAACCGGTTCTGGGGGAGGTGGGACCAGTACAAACTGGACGGTCTGCACCTGGGCAGGACCGGAACCAATGTCTGAGGGGGTGTGTTTGCTAGTGCTGTTGAGGAGGAGTTAAAGTAATATGGCAGGGGGATGGGAACCAATGCAGGGAGACAGAGGGAAACAAAAAGGAGACAAAAGCAAAAGACAGAAAGGAGATGAGGAAAAGTGGAGGGCAGAGAAACACAAGGCAAAAAACAAAAAGGGCCACTGTACAGCAAAATTCTAAAAGGACAAAGGGTGTTAAAAAAACAAGCCTGAAGGCTTTGTGTCTTAATGCAAGGAGTATCCGTAATAAGGTGGATGAATTAACTGTGCAAATAGATGTTAACAAATATGATGTGATTGGGATTACAGAGACGTGGCTCCAGGATGATCAGGGCTGGGAACTCAACATCCAGGGGTATTCAACATTCAGGAAGGATAGAACAAAAGGAAAAGGAGGTGGGGTAGCATTGCTGGTCAAAGAGGAGATTAATGCAATAGTTAGGAAGGACATTAGCTTGGATGATGTGTAATCTATATGGGTAGAGCTGCAGAACACCAAAGGGCAAAAAACATTAGTGGGAGTTATGTACAGACCTCCAAACAGTAGTAGTGATGTTGGGGAGGGTATCAAACAGGAAATTTGGGGTGCATGTAATAAAGTGCAGCAGTTATAATGGGTGACTTTAATATGCACATAGATTGGGCTAGCCAAACTGGAAGCAATACGGTGGAGGAGGATTTCCTGGAGTGCATAAGGGATGGTTTTCTAGACCAATATGTCGAGGAACCAACTAGGGGGGAGGCCATCTTAGACTGGGTGTTGTGTAATGAGAGAGGATTAATTAGCAATCTAATTGTGCGAGGCCCCTTGGGGAAGAGTGACCATAATATGGTGGAATTCTGCATTAGGATGGAGAATGAAACAGTTAATTCAGAGACCATGGTCCAGAACTTAAAGAAGGGTAACTTTGAAGGTATGAGGCGTGAATTGGCTAGGATAGATTGGCGAATGATAAGGGGTTGACTGTGGATGGGCAATGGCAGACATTTAGAGACCGCATGGATGAACTACAACAATTGTACATTCCTGTCTGGCGTAAAAATAAAAAAGGGAAGGTGGCTCAACCGTGGCTATCAAGGGAAATCAGGGATAGTATTAAAGCCAAGGAAGTGGCATACAAATTGGCCAGAAATAGCAGCGAACCCGGGGACTGGGAGAAATTTAGAACTCAGCAGAGGAGGACAAAGGGTTTGATTAGGGCAGGGAAAATGGAGTACGAGAAGAAGCTTGCAGGGAACATTAAGGCGGATTGCAAAAGTTTCTATAGGTATGTAAAGAGAAAAAGGTTAGTAAAGACAAACGTAGGTCCCCTGCAGTCAGAATCAGGGGAAGTCATAACGGGGAACAAAGAAATGGCAGACCAATTGAACAAGTACTTTGGTTCAGTATTCACTAAGGAGGACACAAACAACCTTCCGGATATAAAAGGGGTCAGAGGGTCTAGTAAGGAGGAGGAACTGAGGGAAATCTTTATTAGTCGGGAAATTGTGTTGGGGAAATTGATAGGATTGAAGGCCGATAAATTCCCAGGGCCTGATGGACTGCATCCCAGAGTACTTAAGGAGGTGGCCTTGGAAATAGCGGATGCATTGACAGTCATTTTCCAACATTCCATTGACTCTGGATCAGTTCCTATGGAGTGGAGGGTAGCCAATGTAACCCCACTTTTTAAAAAAGGAGGGAGAGAGAAAGCAGGGAATTATAGACCGGTCAGCCTGACCTCAGTAGTGGGTAAAATGATGGAATCAATTATTAAGGATGTCATAGCAGCGCATTTGGAAAATGGTGACATGATAGGTCCAAGTCAGCATGGATTTGTGAAAGGGAAATCATGCTTGACAAATCTTCTGGAATTTTTTGAGGATGTTTCCAGTAAAGTGGACAAAGGAGAACCAGTTGATGTGGTATATTTGGACTTTCAGAAGACTTTCGACAAGGTCCCACACAAGAGATTAATGTGCAAAGTTAAAGCACATGGGATTGGGGGTAGTGTGCTGACGTGGATTGAAAACTGGTTGTCAGACAGGAAGCAAAGAGTAGGAGGAAATGGGTACTTTTCAGATTGGCAGGCAGTGACTAGTGGGGTACCGCAAGGTTCTGTGCTGGGGCCCCAGCTGTTTACATTGTACATTAATGATTTAGACAAGGGAATTAAATGTAGTATCTCCAAATTTGCGGATGACACTAAGTTGGGTGGCAGTGTGAGCTGCGAGGAGGATGCTATGAGGCTGCAGAGTGACTTGGATAGGTTAGGTGAGTGGGCAAATGCATGGCAGATGAAGTATAATGTGGATAAATGTGAGGTTATCCACTTTGGTGGTAAAAACAGAGAGACAGACTATTATCTGAATGGTGACAGATTAGGAAAAGGGGAGGTGCAACGAGACCTGGGTGTCATGGTACATCAGTCATTGAAGGTTGGCATGCAGGTACAGCAGGCGGTTAAGAAAGCAAATGGCATGTTGGCCTTCATAGCGAGGGGATTTGAGTACAGGGGCAGGGAGGTGTTGCTACAGTTGTACAGGGCCTTGGTGAGGCCACACCTGGAGTATTATGTACAGTTTTGGTCTCCTAACTTGAGGAAGGATATTCTTGCTATTGAGGGAGTGCAGCGAAGATTCACCAGACTGATTCCCGGGATGGTGGGACTGACCTATCAAGAAAGACTGGATCAACTGGGCTTGTATTCACTGGAGTTCAGAAGAGTGAGAGGGGACCTCATAGAAACATTTAAAATTCTGACGGGTTTGGACAGGTTGGATGCAGGAAGAATGTTCCCAATGTTGGGGAAGTCCAGAACCAGGGGTCACAGTCTAAGGATAAGGGGCAAGCCATTTAGGACCGAGATGAGGAGAAACTTCTTCACCCAGAGAGTGGTGAACCTGTGGAATTCTCTAACACAGAAAGTAGTTGAGGCCAATTCACTAAATATATTCAAAAGGGAGTTAGATGAAGTCCTTACTACTCGGGGGATCAAGGGGTATGGCGAGAAAGCAGGAAGGGGGTGCTAAAGTTTCATGTTCAGCCATGAACTCATTGAATGGCGGTGCAGGCTAGAAGGGCTGAATGGCCTGCTCCTGCACCTATTTTCTATGTTAAAACATCGGTCCAGGAAAAAGAATGACACTCCACAAACCCTGGTGTGGAAAGTAGGATCATGAGAGCAGATACGATAGACATGGAAACTAGGAGAAAAGCATGGAAACTAAACAGGAAACAGAATGGAAAGAAGGATCCTCATCATTATGGACATCCATGGAGCTACAAAATATGTCTGCGGAAATTTCATTGCCAGAGAATGCAGGAAGTGAAGGGAAGAGGCAGAGATGGAGAGATTCGATTGGTTGGAAACAGGGAATCTATTTCCTCCGGTGGTGGAGTCCAGAACAAGAGGGTAAAGTTCTAAAATTAGAGCTCGGCGATTTAGGAGTGAAATCAGGGAGCAGCTTCTCATTAGGAAGGGTAGTGGGAGTCTGTAGCTTTCAATTTTTTTAAAGCCTGTGGATGCTAGTACAATTGCAGCTTTAAAGACTGAGGCCGACAGGTTTTTATTAGGTAAGGTTATCAAGGGATATGGATAAAAGGTGGGTTAATGGTGTTGAGGTAAAGATGAGCCATGATCTATTGGATGGAAGAGCAGGCTTAGATGCTGAATGGCCTACTCCTGTTCCTATGTGTTGGTTACAGAGGCCGAGGAATATTTCATCTATCTGAGCAAAGCTGGAAATCGATGAATGTCACAGAGACCTGAGGCCTAAAAGACAGAAGTAAATATTGTAACAAGATAATGAAGGATGGCAATTATGTTATAAATAAAGGGAAAAAAGAGACTTGTGTTCACCTGTCCACAAATTGTCTGATTTTGGCAAAATCCCAGCTATTTGGTGAATTGACAAGAACTGTCCGACTGAGGTTGCTGTCTGACATCTGACACAATCTGCTCTTCGTTGCGAACAACCAGTTTGACTGCAAGCTGAAAACAAGGTGTTATGTCCCTGGTTAATGTTCCAGGGAATAAAGAGACAGGAGAATTGGAGGAACATTTAGTACATTTTGGGCTGGTTTTCACAAACCTTGGTGGGTCCGTGGCAGGCGACGTTGGAGGTGGGTCCTGGCCCCACTCCCAGTTCCAGCCCGCTGTGTAGAATGAATTTCCCGAGATGTGGCTTGTTTTTAGTACCTCAGCCATACCCTCTGCCTCCATGTGTAGGTCTCCATTTTGGTCCCTAATCAGCCTCACCCCTCCTCTTACTACCCGTTTACTATTCGATTAGATTGTATTGGTAAGACTTTTGGATTACCTTTTATACTGGCTGCCACTCTATTCTCATAATCTCTCTTTGCTGCTCTTATTTGCTTTTTCACTTGTACTCTGAACTTTCTATATTTAGCCTGATTCTCAGATGTATTCTCGACCTGACGTCTGTCCTGTGCGTTCTTTTTCTGCTTCATCTTGAGGCCGGAATCTTCCCAGCCCAGCGAGTGTGGGTTTGGAGGCGGGCCCACTGTCAAAACAGCGGGTCGGGATCCCGCTCTGAACCCACTTCCGTGTGGGTTTCTGACCTGTCAGATCTGTGTTCGGATAGCAGATCCGACAGCAAGACGTGGGACAGGTAATCAACATCATTAAAAGGTACTTAAATGCAAGTTAAGAGGCTGAAAAGCTGGCACTTACAATGTTACCAATCTTTTGATGGGTTTGCTGTGCCCCGGAGAATACGGCAGGTAACTGGAATCAGGTTCTCTGTGATTTTCTATTGCTTTGGCTAGTTGACAGCTGCAGTAGTAAAGCTACCATTTCATAGCTGTTCACTTTCCATTGTCAGAAGCTGAAAGCTTCAGGTTTTGGAAGAGAATTTTGAGCTGTATGCACTTTGGAAATGTTTGCACTGAACTCTCTATTCACTGTCACCTCCTTGGTGCAACCTCTCTCACCATTGATAACACTTCTGTCATCTCAACCTCACCTGCTATCTATTCCAGCAGCATCGGTGTCGTTTAAAAAATCTCACCTTGGTCCTCAGAATCCCACCACAATCAGCCCCAACAGCAACATCACCTGGTACACCAACATCACCAACAACAACACCAACCTTCTCCGCAATCAGCTGATGCTGCACAGTACACAGGGCATAAGCACCCGACCACATTGCTGCCTAGGAGGCCAGTGATGGCCTCACCATGGCCACATTTACTTCACTTCACGCTGTACACCCTGACTACCACATGATGCACCAGGTTGGCACCACCCCACACCAGCCCCATAAAGCATCTCTGCAATGCCCTTTCACACTCATGGTCATTGTGGAGGGTATCCTTTGACGAACAAACCAACAACCTTTGAATTTCACCTTCAGAATCGGTCTGCTTCCTTTGCTTGTGACATGTGCAGTGATCAGTCACAGGAATGTTAAACGTTGTGATGGTAAATGGGTTTTCGATGTAAAATTTTAGTGTATGAAATAAAGTGCAAGAAACTGAAAAAAAAATCCTTATGTCTCACCATTCACTACAACTCACTAAGCCACTTCCAAAGGTGCCCACAAATCTCCCCAAGAACACAAAGTGCTGAAAAGATTTCAATATTTGACAACACATTAACATTACATGAACATTGGCTAAAGGACCCAAGTGCCTACCCTGTGTGTTGTTTGTTGATATGATTGAACAAGGATGAGGTTGAGCATGAGGGGTGGCTAGTGAAATGTGGAACTGATAATGTAGATAGAGAGAGAGAGTGATGGGTGGAGGTGCAAGGTAAGTTGGTGTGACTTAGGATGTGCAAGGATAGACTAGGGAAGGCAGAGTGATGGGAATGTGATGAGTGGCACAGCAGGATGAGATTGAGTGTGGCTTTGCAGTAACATTTCGTGATCCACTGAGATCATTGAAAGGTTTGCGTCACTGCAGCCTGGTCCTCCTGATGACATCCCTGCTTGTGCCCTCCTGTGCAATGTGCAACCAGGCTGCATTGGTCTCCTGGGGAGGTCTTTTCCATCCATTGGAATGGAAGAGAACCTCCCTGCATGTTATTGGCTTTCTTTAAGCATCTGGAGGGAGCCATTGGAGAGCCTGGGTGCAGCCGGGCACCTTTGTGCAGTGATTGTCAGCGTTTGCAGTAGCTCAATGCTGCAAAACACTGACAGAAGAACTGTCAAAAATAGTTGGAAATGGTCCCTTAAGGAAACCGGCAGATGACTTCATCATACCCGCTTCCAGTTAATTGGCCAGGAAACCCGCAGGGCCGACTTAACAAGCTCCAGCCACGGAAGATTGAAGAGAGAGGGTGGGCTGTACTTCGGAGCGGCTTTCCCAGCTGCACCAATGCCGCCCACATTGAACTCGCCTCTGTTGTCGAAATGCCGACCTTTACCTCTTTCGTCATCCAGGGAACTCTGACTTTAGTTGCCCGACCTTTCATCCTCCCAGCTTATTTCATCTCAACGTACCAACATATTCTACTATTCCCATCTATCTCATGTGTTTATCGAGCTTCCCCTTAAATGGGTCTCGCTGAACTATTCCATGGGGTAGCGAGATCTACATTCTCACCACTCCCAAGCTAAATAAGTTTCCTTATTGGATTTATTATTGATTATCTGATATTCATAACCACAAGCAGAAAGATATTTTAAAAGTCTACCCTATCAAACCCCTTCATAATTTTAAAGACTTCTATCAGGTCAGCCCTCAGCCTTCTAGAGAAAAAAGACCCAGCCTGTTGTCTTTCTTGATAATTATAACCTCTCAGTTCTGGTATGATCCTTGTAAACTTTTTCCATTATCCTTCGCATAATATGGGTAGACTTTTAAAATATCTTTCTGCTTGTGGTTATGAATATCAGATAATCAATAATAAATCCAACAAGGAAACTTATTTAGCTTGGGAGTGGTGAGAATGTAGATCTTGCTACCCCATGGAATAGTTCAGCGAGACCCATTTAAGGGGAAGCTCGATAAGCACATGAGGTAGATGGGAATAGAAGAATATGTTGGTAGGTTGAGATGAAGTAAGCTGGGAGGGGGGCCGGGGAGTGGGGTAGAAATTGCCCCCTGCCCGAAACGGGGCGCACACACCCTTTTCACTGCAGCTGTAGTTGAGGTCGCCTCTTGAGTGAAATTTTGCTCTTTGGTATTTTTTTTACTTGGATCCAGAAGTCGCTCTTAATGGTGGCGGTGACGACACGAGAGGGGTGGAGAACCGGCGGCAGCAACACCTGAAGGCGGAAGTTGGGGATGGTGCGGAGTGACCGCCACGATGACGTCACCACGGCCCGCACCTTCACTTAAAGGGGAGAGAGTTTGCCATTTGAAAACTTTGGGCCACTGGGCCACCAGGGAGGGTTTCAGCCGGGCCAGCGGCCTGGCACCCGGCCGAACCCGGAGGCTTAATTGTCGGCCCGACGTGGCAGTCGGCCGACAAAGAAAAAACATGGCATCCTCCCCTTTAAGGGAAGCTGCACCGCTGCTGCAGAAGGCCACAGCCTAACTGGACCACTGGGAAAAACCAGCGTGGCCAGTGATTTGCAGTGGTAACAGGCCTTAAGGAGAAGGGCAATTTCCTCCCCCAGAACTATGCACAGTACTCCCCGTGTGGTCTAACCAGAGTTTGATGCAAGTTGAAAACTTCCTTGTTCAATTCTATCCCTCTAGAAATGAGCCCCAGTGATTTGTCTGCATGTTTTGTGGCTTTGTTATCCTGTGTCGCTACTTTTAGTGATTTATGATTCTGATTGGATCATTATTTGTTCGTACGAGGAAGCATTCAGCCCAATCGAGCAATTGCCATGATAAAAGTTGTTTAATGTGTCTTTGAGCACTGGGACAGAAGGATACTACTCCCAGGTTAATGTCTCACCTCGCAGGTCAGCAGCTCCACCAGTGCCAAACTTCCCAGGCCTGGAGCCACAGTGTCGCCTGTTGTATGTGTCCTTTACCCATTACACAGATTCATATAACGAGAGACAGCAATATGTTTGATAACTCACTTCATTTATTATGGACAAAAACATGAATCTTAAACACCCGAACCAACCATACAGAGTACATCAGTATTCGCACTCTAAACTTACTGTACGTGGATTAATGAGGACCCATGAAAGTGGCTTCTCTAAGCCTGATCACACCACAGGGTCTTTCTTTCTTTATTTCTTTCTTTCTTTCTTCTCTTTATAGCATTTCTGTTGTGGTTCTCTTTCTGCTGGATGCAACACTATCTAATGTTTTATGATCACTCAGTTGCTCGCATCTATTAGCAAACAGAGATGAGAGGCCCCATGCCATTTCACATCAAACTATTACTTCCTATCCTTGCTTTTCCCCAAACAATAGCTTTGTTATAAACAATCTTTGATGCACTTATACTACCAACTCTGCAGCACCTCCCGCCCTCCCGTTGCTGTGATGAAAAGCCTGTGCTTCAAAAGCCTATTGGAGAGACGTTCATTTTAGTAAAGATGCCAGTGTCACTGCCAATTGGAGTTAATGGTCGCTGAAAATGGTCGCAACGCTAATGGGGCAGAATTCATCTGGGGGTTGGCAATTGTTGCCGCAGCGCTTACCTGCCATACAACTCCATCCTGGTGGCGTTACTGAAGGCATCCGACCCGAAGTTTGTGTGCAGGTGTGGCATTCGAGTCCTGCACAGTCTCTGGAAGTGAGTCTGTGGAGCTCGCAAGGAATTGTGGCCAATGAAGAGGCCCGAGAATAAGAACGTAAGAACATAAGAAATAGGAGCAGGAGTAGGCCATTTGGCCCCTCGAGGCTGCTCTGCCATTTAATACGATCATGGCTGATCTGATCATGGACTCAGGTCCACTTCCCTGCCCGCTCCCCCTAACCTCTTATTCCCTTATCGGTTAAGTAACTATCTTAAATTTATTCAATGACCCAGTTTCTACAGCTCTCTGAGGCAGCGAATTCCACAGATTTACAATCCGCTGAGAGAAGAAATTCCTCCTCATCTCAGTTTTTAATGAGCGGCCCCTTATTCGAAGATTATGCCCCCTAGTTCTAGTCTCCGTTATTAGTGGAAACATCCTCTCTGCATCCACCTTGTCAAGCCCCCTCATAATCTTATACATTTTGATAAGATCACCTCTCATTCTTCTGAATTCCAATGAGTAGAGGTTCCACCTGTTCAACCTTTCCTCAAAAGTCAAACCCCCTCATCTCCGGAATCAACCTAGTGAACCTTCTCTGAACTGCCTCCAAAGCAAGTATATTCTTTCTTAAATATGGAAACCAAAACTGTATTCCAGGTATGGCCTCACCAATACCCTGTATAACTGTAGCAAGACGTCCCTGCTTTTATACTCCATCCCCTTTGCAATAAAGGCCAAGGTTCCAGTGGCCCTCCTGATCACTTGCTGCACCTGCATACTAACCTTTTGTGTTTCATGCACCAGGTACAGCTGTACTGCAGCACTTTGCCATTTTTCTCCATTAAAATAATAACTTGCTCTTCGATTTTTGTGTGCAGGTGTGGCGTTTTTACCCACTCATCGAGCCTGTCTATGTCGTTTTCAGGTTTTTTGTGTCCTCCTCACACATTCCTTTTCCTCCCATCTTTGTATCATCAGCAAACTTGGCTACATTACACTCAGTCCCTTCATCCATATTGTTAATATAGATTGTAAATAGTTGCAGCACCAAACTAGTTACTGATTGCCAACCCGAGAATGACCCATTTATCCCGACTCTGTTTTTGATTAGTTAGCCAATCCTCTATCCATGCTAATATATTACCCCCAACCCTGTGAACTTTTATCTTGTGCAGTAACCTTTTATGTGGCACCTTGTCAAATGCCTTCTGGAAGTCCAAATACACCACATCCACTTGCTCCCCTTTATCCACCCTGTTAAGTCCTTACTCTACAGCATGAAACCACACGAGGCACATTCTGGGGACAAGGTCACTCTGTGACCTGCTCTCTTTATTTACAGCACTCCAAAGAAAATGACCCTGCGAGGGACCTCCCTTTTTATACCTGTGTGATCAGGTAAGGAATGTCTCCCAGAAGTTCACCCTTTGTGGTCAAGGTGTACATCTTTTGGAGTGTATACAGTAATACAGTGGTGTTACAATGTGGTTACATGCATGACCTCACCTTCTCCTCCCCAAAGTCTTATTGGGATCATAGGTTCAGTCTTTCAGGTGGTCTACGCTCCCTCGTGGAGCGCCGCAGTTGGGGCTCTGGTTGTTGGACACTGTCGTGAGTGTCTGTCACCTCTGGTGTTTCCGGCCTGTCCAGGCTGACCGCAGGGACTGTGCATTCTTCTGATTGTTCTTGTTGCTCGTTCACTGGTGGTGTTGTAAAATCCATTTCATGGTCTTCTTCAGGTTCCTCCGTGTCGGTGCTGAACCTTTTTTTACTTGGTCCAGATGCTTACGGCATATCTGACCATTGTTGAGTTTTACCATGATGACCGTATTCCCCTCTTTGTCAATTAGAGTGCCCTCAAGCCATTTGGGCCCCATGGCGTGATTGAGGACGAATACAGGATCATTTATTTCTATACATCTCCTCCTCGAATTACGGTCATGGTACTCGTTTTGTGACTTGTGCTTGCCCTCAACTATGTCGGTCAGGACTGGGTGAATGAGGGACAACCGAGTTTTGAGTGTCCGTTTCATACCCCAGTGAGCGAGTGCTGTCGGGATCTATAGGCCAGCAGGAGAGGCAATAGGCGGCATTGTAGGGAGGGTCCTTGAATCCTGAGCATCCCTTGCTTAATGATTTGGACCGCACGTTCCACCTGGCCATTGGAGGCCGGCTTGAACGGCGCAGACCTGACATGGTTGATGCCATTGCCCGACATAAACTCTCGGAATGCGTAGCTTGTGAAACATTGGCCATTATCACTAAACAGGATGTCTGGAAAGCCATGGGTTGCAAAGATCGCACGTAGGCTTTCCACGGTGGTGGATGACGTGCGTGAATTCAGAATGATGCAGTCGATTAATCTCGAGTAAGCATTTACCACAATAAGGAACATCTTACCCATGAACGGGCCCGCATAGTCAACATGAATGCGTGACCATGGCCTGGTGGGGCAGGGCCACGGGCTGAGCGGGGCCTCCCTCGGGGCATTGCCCAGCTGGGCACACATCGTGCACCTGCGAACACAGTGTTCCAGGTCAGAATCAATTCCAGGCCACTAAACGTGTGACCGGGCAATGGCTTTCATCAGCACAATGCCTAGGTGCTCTCTGTGGAGTTCCCTGATGAATGCCTCCCTGCCCTTCTGGGGCATAATTACCCGGCTGCCCCATAGTAGGCAGTCGACTTGGAGAGCTCATCCATCCGTCAGTGGAACGGTCTAACCTCCTCAGGGCATGCTCCGTGTGCGGGCGCCCAGTCAGGACACATTTCTTACTCAGGGATAGGAGGGGATCTCTGTATGTCCAAATTTTGATCTGGCAGGCTGTGATGGGGGAGCCTGCGCTGTCAAAGGCATCGACAGCCATGACCATCTCAGCGCTTTTCTCCACTGCCCCCTCAATGATGGCCAGTGGAAGCCTGCTGAGTGCATCAGCAGAATTTTCAGTGCCGGGCCGGTGCCAGATGGAGTAGTCATTGGCAGCGTGAGAGCCCATCGCTGTATGCTAGCTGATGCGTTGGCATTGATGGCCATGCTGTCTGACAACAGGGATGTTAATGGTTGTGGTCCGTCTCTAACTCAAACTTCCTACCAAACAGGTACTGATGCATTTTTTTTACACCATAGACACATGCAAGCGCTTCCTTCTTGACCATCCCATATCGCCGTTCTGCTTGAGAGAGCGACCTGGAGGCATAAGCCGCAGGTTGTAGTCGACCCTCAGCATTGCCCTGCTGCAACACGCACCCAACCTCATAGGACGATGCAGCACATGTCAGAACTAATTTTTTACAGGGGTCGTACAGGGTCAACAACTTATTTGAACACAGTAGGTTTTGCGCCTGACCAAAAGCCCGTACCTGACAGTCCCCCCAAAACTAATCGAACCCTTATGCAGGAGCACCAACAACGTGCTCAAGTTTGGCAGAAAGTTCCCGAAATAGTTCAACAGTCCCAGGAATGAACGCAACTCCGATGGGTTGCAGGGCCTGGGTGCTCGTCGAATCGCCTGTGTTTTGGATTCGGTGGGCCGAATCCCATCGGCAGCAAACCTCCTGCCCAGAAACTAAACCTCAGGAACAAAGAACACACATTTAGACTTCTTGAGTCACAGACCTACCCGGTCCAGTCGGCGTAGCACCTCCTCCAGGTCGTGGAGGTGTTCCTCGGTGTCTCGACCCGTGAAGATGATGTCGTCCTGGAATACGATCGTTCCAGGAATGGATTTAAGCAAGCTTTCCGTGTTTCGTTGAAAAATTGCGGCTACTGATTGAATGCCAAACGGGCACCTCTTATAAACGAACAGTCCCTTGTGCCTGGTGATGGTGCTCCGTAGTTTAGATTCGTCGGTCAGTTCCTGGGTCATATAGGCTGAAGTGAGGTCCAACTTGGTGAACAGCTTGCCACCTGCCAGCATGGCGAAGAGGTCCTCCGCTCTCGGGAGCGGGTATTGATCTTGTAGTGACACACGATTGATGGTGGCCTTGTAGTCGCCACAGATCCTGACAGAGCCATCCTCTCTTAGGACGGGAACAATGGGGCTCACGAAGTTGCTTAATTCAACAGGCGAGATGATGCCCTCTCTCAACAGCCGGTCCAATTCGCTCTCGATCTTTTCCCGCATCACATACGGCACTGCTCTGGCTTTGTGGTGCACTGGCCTGGCATCCGGTGTGATGTGTATCACTACCTTAGTGCCTTTGAAAGTCCCAATGCCAGGTTGGAATAGAGAATCGAATTGTTGTAGGACTTGTGAGCATGAACTTTGCTCCTCCGATGACATTGCGTGAACATACCCCTATTTCCCGTTCATCTCCGCTAACCAGCTCCTCCCCAACAGTGTGGGACCATTTCCAGGGACAATCCAGAGCAGCAGCCGATTCACTACCCCATTGTGTGTGACAGCTAACATTGCACTGCCTAGCACCGGAATGATTTTGTTAGTGTTAGTCCATAATTGAGTCTCGATATGTGCTAATTTGGGTCTTTAAGTGGCCATAGCTTCTCAAATTGCTGAACTCCCATGAGTGACTGGCTGGCCCCTGTGTTCAGCTGCATGCGTACTGGGATACCGTTTAATAAAACCCTCATCATCATTGGTGGCGTTCTGGTGTCTGAACTGTGAATATTGGCCACATGGACCCGCTGAACCTCGGCATCCATCGATTTGCCCCAAAAGTCATCCTGCCTCAAAGAACCCTCTTCTGGTCCATCTGCCTCATATATTAGTCTGGTTGCAGACTTCCTGCACATTCGAGCTAAATGTGATTGCAGTTCTTGTAGACAAACTGTTGAAACTTGCAAGATCTAGCTGGGTGTTTTCGCCCACACCTACAGCATGAGTTAAAGTTTCTATTGTTGGGAACAAAGGGACTTTGGCCAGGCATTTTGTCCTGACTGTTCCTTTGACTGCTCTTAAGTACCCTTTTAGTGTGTGTCAATGGCCCCATCTCCGGCCGCATTATCCACTGTGATGGCGTGAATGTCCGTTCAGCCTGTCATTGTCTCTGTTGCAGTCCTACTCTGGGGTCTATTGCTGCCTGGGGAATGTCGGACTGCCCCTGCCTGCCTGCGGGGCTCTGAGTCACATTGATGATGTTGATCCCCTGATCCATCACCGCGTTAGAGGCAGAATTGCGCGCGTATATTATTTTCGTCTCTTCCTCCCCCGCCATGAAAGTTTGAGCCATCAACACCGCCGCTTCCAAGGTCAAATCCTTGGTCTCAATTAATCTGCGGGAAATTCCCGCATGACCGATGCTCTCGATAAAGAAGTCCCTTAGCATCTCCCCTCTGCAGGCGTCTGTGAACTTACAGAGGCTGGCCAAACACCAGATGTCCGCTATGAAGTCCGGTATGCTCTGTCCTTCACGATGTCGGGCCATATGTATGCTATCTCGCTGATTTGAGGTGCTCCCCAATCAATTTGGTAAGTTCTTCAAAGGTTTTGTCTGCCGGCTTTTCGGGTGCTAGTAAGTCCTTCATGAGTGCGTAAGTCTTTGGTCCGCAGCTGGTCAAAAGATGAGCCCTTCGCTTGTCGGCCGCTGCATCCCCCAGCCATTCTTTCGGAACAAAGATTTGCTGAAGCCGCTCGACAAAATTATCCCAGTCTTCCCCAACACAGTACAGTTCCTCTGTGCCAACGGTGGCCATTCTTGTGGGCCGTGAATTCCAGTTTCTCGTCGCCAATATAAAGTCCTTCCTCTACAGCATAAAAGCACACGAGGCACATTCTGGGGACAAGATAACTCTGTGACCTGCTCTCTTTATTGACAGCACTCCAAAGATGATGACCCTGCGTGGGACCTCCCTTTTTATACCTGTGTGATCAGTTAAGGAGTGTCTCCCACAAGTTCACCCCTTGTGGTCAAGGTGTGCATCTGTTTTGAGTGTATACAGTAATACAGTGGTGTTACAATGTGGTTACATACATGACACACCCTGTTCGTTACATCCTCAAATAATTCCAGCAAATTTGTCAAACATGACTTCCCCTTCATAAATCCATGCTGACTCTGCCTGACTGAATTATGCTTTTCCAAATGTCCTGCTACTGCTTCTTTAATAATAGACTCCAACATTTTCCCAACCACAGATGTTAGGCTAACTGGTCTATAGTCCCTGCTCTTTGTCTGACTCCTTTTTAAAAAGGGGCGTTACATTTGCAGTTTTCCAATCTGCTGAGAGCTCCTCAGAATCCAGGGAATTTTAGTAAATTACAACCAATGCATCCACAATCCCTGCCGCTACTTCTCTTGAGACCCTAGGATGCAAGCCATCAGGTCCAGGGGATTTATCAGCCTTTAGTCCCATGATCTTACTGAGTACCACCTCCTTAGTGATTGTGATTGTGTTAAGTTCCTCCTCCCCGATAGCCCCTTGACTATCCACTGTTGGGATATTTTTAGTGTCCTCTACCATAAAAACTGATACAAAATATTTGTTCAAAGTTTCTGCCATCTCCATGTTCCCCCTCACTAATTCTCTGGTCTTGTCTTCTAAGGGACCAATATTTACTTTAGCCACTCTTATCCTTTTTATATACCTGTCGAAATTCTTGCTATCTCTTTTTATATTTCGTGCTAGTTTACTTTCATAGTCTATCTTCCCTTTCTTAATCATTTTTTTAGGCGTTCTTTGATGCCTTTTTAAAGCTTCTCAATCTTCTGTCCTCCCATTAGTTTTGGCCACTTTATATGCCCTTGTTTTTAATTGGATACCATCCTTTATTTCTTTAGTTAGCCATGGATGGCTATCTTTTCTATTACACCCTTTCCTTCTCCCTGGAATATATTTTCTTGAGAGTTATGAAATATCTCCTTAAATGTTATCATCATCAGAGGTAGTCCCTTGAATCGAGGATGACTTGCTTCCACATCAAAAAGTTCACAAGTGTTTCAATGAAAGACCTAATATTCCAGATCCTGAACTAAATCTTGAAGGGTGGAAGATGCTTGTGCGTGGATTTTTTTAATGTGTGGTGACCATTGCTCACCAGCCACCACACGGGCTCGACAGAGCGAGGTCTTGATCCAGTGGCAAGGATTAGCCAAGACGACTGGAGACCAGCTCTGCTGCACATACCTAGTGCGCACACATATCACAGTGTGGGCTGGCCCGTGCTGCCCCTGGGCCCTCACAGCCCTCTACAATCTCTCACCATTCCTTCGCACCGGCCTCTCCGCTCCTGCAGTACCTGTCCACGCTCCAATCACCGACCTGGATCTTGGTGACGTCCCTCTTCACTGCCGTTGCTCTCCTGCTCCAGCACGTGTTGCTCCCTGGAGGTGTATGCTGCCACGCTGCTCCTTCCGCTCCCCGGCCTGCTCCGATGGTGCTCGCAGGCCGGGGGCCGCTCAGCCTGCTGGGCCAGGCGCTGTTCATCAACCGACCTACACTTCAATCTATTTTCCCAGTCCACTTTAGTCAACTCTGCCCTCATACCTTTGTAGTCTCCTTTATTTAAGCTTAATTAAACTGGTCAATGAAGTGAAACAATGCAGTTTTCCGCCCTTTATGCCTTAAAATAATATATTTAACTTTAAAAAGTCCCAAATGTGTTTATTCGGCTCTTCAAGCTGAATTCCCGTCCTAACCTCAAAAAAATGGGAAAAATGCCTCGGCATTAACACAAATGGCTCAGCAAGCCAGGGAAGGGGCACCCAGGGTGTCGCACGCAGCACTTCAGCTTTGTGCGGGGGTGAACACTGCAAGACAGGTCCTCCGCCCACAGGGGCCAGGAGGCTCTCCACAAAGAACGATGTGGGAGTACACTGCCAAGGCTGTCACTGGCAGCAGTGTCGTCCCACTATCTGGCTCCAATTCCCAAAGAAGCTTAATGACATAGAAACATAGAAACATAGAAATACGGTGCTGGAGCAGGCCAATCGGCCCTTCGAGCCTGCACTGCCATTCAATAAAATCATGGCTGATCATTCAACCTCAGTACCCCTTTCCTGCTTTTACTCCATACCCCTTGATACCTTTGGCCGTAAGGGCCATATCTAACTTCATTTTGAATATATCTAACGAACTGGCCTCAATAACTTTCTGCGGTCGAGAATTCCACTGGTTAACCAATCTCTGAGTGAAGAAGTTTCTCATCATCTCAGTCCTAAATGGCTTACCTCTTAGACTGTGACCCCTGGTCCTGGAACTCCCCAGCAACGGGAACATTCTTCCTGACTCTAACCTGTCCATTCCCTTCAGAATTTTATATGTTTCTATGAGATCCCCTCTCATTCTTCTAAACTCCAGTGGATACAAGCCCAGTTGATCCAGTCTCTCCTCATAAGTCAGTCCTGCCATCCCGGGAATCAATCTGGTGAACCTTCACTATACTCCCTCATTAGCAAGAATGTCCTTCCTCAGATTAGGAGACCAAAACTGAACACAATATTCCAGGTGTGGCCTCACCAAGACTCTGTGCAACTGCAGTAAAACCTCCCTGCTCCTATACTCAAATCCTCTAGCTACGAAGGCCAACATGCCATTTGACTTCTTCACTGCCTGCTGTACCTGTATGCCAAACATCAATGACTGATATACCATGACACGCAGGTCAAGTTGCACCACCCCTTTTCCTAATCTGTCACCATTCAGATAATATCCTGTCTTCGGATTTTTTACCAAAGTGGATAACCTCACATTTATCCACATTATATTGCATCTGCCATGCATTTGCCCACTCACCTAACCTGTCCAAGTCACCCTGTAGCCTCTTAGCATCCTCCTCACAGCTCACACCGCCACCCAGCTTAGTGTCATCTGCAAACTTGGAGATATTACATTCAATTCCTTCATCTAAATCATTGATGCATATTGTAAATAGGTGGGGTCCCAACACTAAACCCTGCGGCACCCCACTGGTCACTGCCTGCCATTCTGAAAGGACCAGTTTATTCTGACTCTCTGCTTTCTGTCTGCCAACCAATTCTCTCTCCACGTCAGTACATTACCCCCAATACCATGTGCTTTAATTTTTCACAGTAATCTCTTGTGTGGGACCTTGTCAAAAGCCTTTTGAAAGTCCAAATACACCACATCCACTGGTTCTCCCTTGTCCACTCTACTAGTTACATCCTCAAAAAATTCTTGGAGATTTGTCAAGCATGATTTCCCTTTCATAAATCCATGCTGACTAGGACCGATCCTCTCATTGCTTTCCAAATGCGCTGCTATTACATCTTTAATAATTGATTCCAGCATTTTCACCACCACCGATGTCAGGCTAACCGGTCTATAATTCCCTGTTTTCTCTCTCCCTTCTTTTTAAAAAAGTGGTGTTAGATTAGCTGCCCTCCAGTCCATAAGAACTGATTCAGAGTCAATAGAATGTTGGAAAATGATCACCAATGCATCCACTATTTCTAGGGCCACCTGCGTAAGTACTCTGGGGATAAGTATCAGGCCCTGTGGATTTATCACCCTTCAATCCCATCAATTTCCCTAACAAAATTTCCTGACTAATAAGGATTTCCTTCAGTTCCTCCTTTTCACTAGACCCTCGACTCCTCAGTATTTCCGGAAGTTTATTTGTGTCTTCCTTATTGAAGACTGATCCAAAGTAATGGTTCAATTGGTCTGCCATTTCTTTGTTCCCCATTATAAATTCACCTGATTCTGACTGCAAAGGACCTACGTTGGTCTTCACTAATCCTTTTCTCTTCACATATCTACAGAAGCTTTTGCAGTCAGGTTTTATGTTCCCTGCAAGCTTCCTCTCATACTCTATTTTCCCCCTTCTAATTAAACCCTTTGTCCTCCTCTGCTGAATTCTAAATTTCTCCCAGTCCTCAGGTTTGCTGCTTTTTCTGGCCAATTTATATGCCTCTTCCTTGGATTGGACACTATCCCTAATTTCCCTTGTTAGCCACAGTTGTGCTACTTTCCCCGTTTTATTTTTATCACCTCAGAGCAATTGTCAAGGTCAGTGAATGCATCTTCGTACCAACTGCACTACTAGTCTCACACACTACTCAGTGCACAACCCACGTACCCAATCTCTCACCTGCAAACTATCTGCACCAATCACATTCCTAGCCTCACCTCACCCCGTTGGAGGAGGCGTTGCTGGCCATTCTTGGTAGGGGCATGGCTGAGCCCTTGGCCAGCGGCGGGGCTGTAGGAATACAAGAAGCTGGTATCTTCACACATTGTCCTCCTCCTGGCATGCACCTTATGCTTCCCCCCCGTCCCCTCTGCACAACTCCACCCTTGTACCTTCCTCATTTCACGCACCTTGCAACCTGCCCAACCAGTGGGTGACCAAGAAGAGGATAAGGAGAGGAAAGGAGATCAAGAAGAAGATTGATTTGACACTCCCAGCCACCAGCTCCTCAAGGTCAACCAGCAAGCATATTTGCAGTGTCCCCCAGTGAAAGTCAGCAGCCTTTCATCAGCCATGCTGCAGCCACTGAGGCAACACTGCATGACATCAGTAGGATAGGTAAAGGCACACAGAAGATGCTAATTTAGAGAATGCATATGGGTGATGAGTAGATTTCTTGATGTCACATTGGATGGATTGACATAGATAGGTGGATTGGAAAGTTTGCAAGAGGACGCTGTGATGGTCAGTAACAGATGGAAGGTAATGTGTGGGACTAATGTTGAAAGGGGGAGTGGTGTTATGGTATGTGGGACTGTAGATGGATGATTCCATCCCAGATATCCCGGCCAGAAAGGGAGTGTCTGGGTTGTATCCACTTCCTCCTCTTCTGTATCTTCCTCTTCCCTCTGCAAGCGGATGCTGTAAATGTGAAATGAAAGCAAACAATTCTGGAAAATGCTGGTCAGGCAGCATCTCGACCTGAGACGTGAACTCTGTTTCTCTCTCCATGGATGTTGCGTGACCCCCTGTGTATTTCTGTCTTCTCAAAGGCCTCTGGGGCACAAGTCTTCAGCATGACAGCTGGGACGTTGTTGGGGCCCAGAGCCTTTGCTACATCCAGTGCACTCAGCCGTCTCTTGATTACTTGTTTGTTTTTGTCAGAAACAAAAGTAATGTTAAATCATATCAATATTCTTACACGGCCTACATTGTGCGTTCAGATCCTCGAGTGGAGCTCGAGCCTGCATTTCCCCGAAGCTCCCAACCGAGCTAAGCGAACACCACAAACCGTAGACAATCACAGATTACTTTGCTAACCCTGTTGTTCTTACCCTTCTCCTGCCTGTCTCTCTTCCTCACACACCCCATGGTGCTGTGACCTTTGAATTCACGTGACATTTACTCCCTAATTCCTGAGTAGCTGGGTCACTCTATGGGCGATGGGACGGAGTCGATGTGCACATTAAAATCAATTCCAGAAGCTAACTCCAGAACCATGTGTCAGCTGTAGCTCAGTTGGTAACACTCTCACCTCTGAGTCATAGGGTTGTGGGTTCACATTCTCTTTCAGAGACTTGAGCACATCATTCCAGCTGACACTCCAGTGCAGTGCTAAGGAAGTTCTGCACTGTTAAAGGTGCCGTCTTTCAGATGAGACATTAAACCAAGGCCTCATCTCCCCGCTCAGGTGGATATAAAAGATCCCATGGCACTATTCGAAAAAGGGCAGGCGAGTTCTCACGGTGTCCTGGCCAATATGAATCGCTCAACGAACTTCTCTAAAGCAACAACAACTTGCATTTATATAGCACTGGAGGAGGTTACAGAGATAGGAAGTGGGGAAACATGGCAGGATTTGAAAACATGGATGAGAATTTTAAAGTTGAGCTGTTGCCGGACCGGAAGCCATTGTAGATCAGCGAGCATCTCGGGGTCGGAGTTTGTGGCGGGGATGAAGACAAGGGCTTCGATCTTCACTATATTTAGTTGGAGGAAATTTCTGCTGGACAAGCACTGTGACAAATCAGAGACTGCGGAGGGGTCGAGAGAGGTGGTGTTTAGGTGAAACTGGGTGTTGTCGGTGTAAGTTGATGTATAAATGCAAGTCTTTCTTTTTAGTGTGTGTATGAAACGTAACATTTGGACTGGATTGTAGGACTATATACTACTGGCCAAGTCTGATCAGTTGGCAAAAACAGTCTGTACCCTGCCTTCCAGGACAGTAAGACTATATCCTGCTGGCCAAGCCTGATCAGTGAACAATCTGTTTTCAGTCCATAAATCAGTGACTATGGACTGCATCTCCACCCACCTCTGTCTCCCATTGTTTCCCTCCACTAAATGTATCAACATCACACTAATGAAGCAATTTTCCCCCCAAATGCTGCTGATTAATTTATGGCACTTGGGGCTAGAAATTCAGTACCTCCGGTTAGAGCGTTAACTTTTGAAAAGTTGTAAGTTTAGCGCCAGGTGTTAATCAATCTCGACACCCGTGAAATTGAGTCTCTGCACTGAATGAATGCAGGGGAGCGCTAAGTCAAGCGCTAATACCATAGGTGAGTGATGTCAGGCTCCAAGCGAAAACGAAAATGAGGTGTGGTGTAATTGGGAGTGAGCATTGGCGAAGGTGCCTTCCAGCCATTGATGGGGAGGGTCACTGGAGTCTGCACACCAGCCCCCAATGATTCAGGGAGTGCAGAACGGCGATATGCTGTGGGATGAAATGCAAAGGCCTTTGACGACCTGCAACACTCTGGGGAATAAGCAGCATTTATCTGGCTGCAGATACATCATGCGCTCTCTGGCACGCATAAATAACCTTTGGAACGGAAATACTGGGGGTGTATCCCTTTAAGCAGCTCTCCGCCAGTCGGTTGGTTCATGTCTCCACTCCCTGGTGCAGTCAGCCTGAGGGGGCATTACTGAAGTTTGGGCCCCCAGCGGGCGTTGCACGCTCACTGACGTCACCATTGGTGAAAGGTGCCGAGGCGCTAACTGTTAATTCCGGCGCCATGGGGCCGGCGAATGTGGCGTGCGGCGCAGGATTCACCCCACCGTGGCGCTGCTGACTGAGCACCGCGTTAGTGCTCCCCCAGGGCGCTAACAGGAGCTGCTAAGCAGCGAATTTCTCCCCTTTTAAAGTATTTAAATATTGTGGGATGTCCCTCAACATCACTCAGATACCTGTCCGTCAAATAAAATTTGAAAGGTAATCATTAAATTTTACATACAGCGATCTGATTACCAACAAACCGTAGAAATAACAGCACAGGAGGAGGCCATTCTCTGCTGGTGCCAGCCCCACAGTCCAGCTGTCCACTCAAATCCCACTTCCCTACCCTTTTCCTGAACCCTTTAATATGTTTTCTCTCCAAGTGTCAGGAGCGCCACTATCAGAGCGCTACCCAATTTCAGGTGACTTGTATTCAGCATTCATCCTTCAACCCTTCACACTGGCTCATTCCAGCTCTTAAAGAGGAGCTTCTATCCAGCTGCAGATGCTCATTGTCACCACCTTGTGGCTATGCCTGCTCCGAATCCAGATCGAAAGGCGAGAGCTCGTCGGTTTAATGATGCATTGGTGGGGGCAGTGTCTGGCAAGTGGAAGGAGGCCAATGCCCCAGGTCTTCAGGGCAATGTGGAGGGAAGTGACGCAGGAGGTCTTGGCCAGTAGTGTCATGGAACGCAGCCTGACACAGTGCCGTAAGAAGTTCAATGACCTCAGTCGGGTGATCAAGGTAAGTAAATGCTTCAATAAGTCCTACATACCAACATCTGAACCTCTGTCTGTGCACACTGTGCAAACCACCACTGCCCCACCACTGCCCCACCAAACATCTGCAACTACTCAAACTCACATCCTCATCTCATGCACCTCACAGCTATTCAACGATGGCAGGCATATTCCCCAGAAACACAGCTGGACTCTGACTCACACACATTTGTTTCTTTTGCAGGCCAAGATGGTACACAATAGGAGGGAGCAGAAGAGGACAGGCGGAGGTGAACCTCAGCTCTAGTAGCTCTCAGACCTCGAGGAGTGAGTGCTGCGGCTCATTGGGTAGCAGGTGGTGGGTGCCATGACCGTCGGTGACATCGATCCCACTGGGGGCAACAACGGTATCTTTATCCCCTCTCCTTTTCTCATCCCACTTCCCCCTCACACTATAAAGCTTTATCACTTTCCAGCTCCTGATACTGTCTGCCTTCCCTGCTGCATTCCTTGCCCCAGCCCTCACCTGAACACAAGTCTTGTGCCTTTATGCTTTCAGATAATCAGTCAGCAGATGACCAGCATGTCCCTGAGCGCCCCATCAGAGTGACGAAGGAGAAGAGGAGGAGAACCCAAGCACCGTGTCATTGCATCTCTCACCCGTAGGCACCATCTCAGAGATTGGCACTACGTGTTCGTTAGAGGTTAGCTTACTGGAAGGGTGTGCACTGGGTGAGGCACCGGGGACAAGCGGGCTGCAGCAAGGCCAAGGGGTAAGGGTAGCTCGGGGGCCAGTTCCAAGGAGCGAGAGTTCGTTTGCGAGTTCTGCTGCTTAGGACTCAGATGAGGACCTCGATGGTGAGGCGTTCACACAAAGGGTGACGGCCATGCACTCTGCCATCATAGGTGCAATGGCAAGGGTGCCCGAGAGCCTCTCAGCAATGGGAAGGAGCATGGGGGGAGTCCACCTCCCGCCTGTACACAGCTCTGCACACACCATGGAGCCCACCATTACCAGTCTGTAGATGATGGTGGACTCCCAGAGAGACCATGGTGACTCAGACCTCATGACGTGTGTCATGAGCGATGTGGCAGCCTCCACTGCAGCACAGGCAGAAGCAACGCAATGACTTAGTGCTGTAATACAGTCAATGGTTGCTGGCATAGAAGCTCACGACTGCTCTAATGCAGTCTCACTCGATGCCGTATGAGCTCTAACAGCTGCCATTATTGCTGGGTCCATCACTGTCCACCAGGGATTCTCACGTCGTCACAGCAGCCCACCAATGTGTGCTCCAGCAGATTGGTAGGGATGCTGAGGTGCTGCCCCAGGGGAATGTACTCAGACTGGCAGAATGTGAAAAATGGTTCTGTTCTGGAGCCTCAACTTTTAACCATATTTATTGACTTGGATGAAAGAATGGAGCTGTATATCCAAGTCTCCAGATGTCACTAAATTCAGAGACACAGCAAGTGGTGCATCTGGGAGCAGGAAGTTGCAAAAAGTATGACAGATGGACAAGTGTGAGGTCATCCACTTTGGACCCAAGAAAACTCAATTTTCCAAATAATGAGAAACTAGGAACTGTAGAGGAGCAAAGAGATTTGGGAGTCAAAGTACACAAATCATTTAAAACTAGTCGGCAGATATAAAATAAAACACAAAAGGATAGTATGCAGGTACAGCAAGTGATCAGGAAGGCCAATGGTATCTTGGCCTTTAATGCAAAGGGGATGGAGTATAAAAGCAGGGAAGTCATGCTGCAGCTATACAAGGTATTGGTGAGGCCACACCTGGAACACTGCGTGCAGTTTTGGTTTCCATTTTTATGAAAGGATATACTTGCTTTGGAGGCAATTTAGAGAATGTTCACTAGGTTGATTCTGGAGATGAGGGTGTTGACTTATGAGGAAAGGTTGATAGGTTGGGCCTCTACTTATTGGAATTCAGAAGAATGAGAGTTGATCCTATCAAAACGTCTAAGATTATGAGGGGGCTTAGCAAGGTGGATGCAGAGAGGATGTTTCCACCGATGGGGGAGACTAGAACTAGAGGGCACGATCTTAGAATAAGGGGTCGCACATTTAAAACAGAGATGAGGAGAAATTTCTTCTCCCAGAGCGTTGTAAATCTGTGGAATTCGCTGCCTCAGAGAGCTGTGGAAGCTGGGATATTGAACAAATTTAAGACAAAGATAGACAGTTTCTTAAACGATAAGGGGATAAGGGGTTATAGGGAGTGGGCGGGGAAGTGGAGCTGAGTCCATGATCAGATCAGCCATGATCTTACTAAATGGCGGAGCAGGCTCGAAGGACGTATGACCTACTCCTGTTCCTATTTCTTATGTTCTTATGTTAAGGCCAATGGAAATTTGGCCTTTATCTTTAGATGGCTGGATTACAAATAGGACCAGTTGTAATCTTAAAATGTGTCTGTTTAGGATGAAAATCAGAAATACCTTTTCACACAAGGTATTAGAAATCTGGAATTCTCTCCCCAAAAGTCTGTAAATTCTCGGACACCTGGAGCTTTCAAGACCGAGATTGACAGATTTTAGTTGGGAAAGGATATCAAGGGACACGGAGCAAAGGTGGGTACATTGAGATCAGCAGTGATCTAATTGAATGGCATTGGAGGCTCGAGGGGCTGAATGGCTTACTCCTGGTCCTATCTTCCTTTCAGTCTGCTTGGCTTCCAGGCAGGTTTTGTCAGGAGGAATAAAAATTTAAATTCTTCATTCTTAATTCTATTGCAGGGATTTAAAAAACATCGGTCATTTTCATGAAGGACTTGTTGCAGGATTCATTAAAGTGTTGGAGCAAGACAATCGATCCTTTGATAGGAATTCCCATTGCGCCTATTTTTCCTACTTACATGGGCTCGTTGCCTTTTTAAAGAAAATGAATGAAACTTTTCTGAACCCTGTGCATGGTGACCCTTTTTATAAATACTGCCCTCTACTGGCAGTTGCCAGTGTTTGTCTCCCACCCACACTGCTGCATTGTGAGGTGGAGCTTCTTATTCAGAATTATTCAGCAACAGTAACTCCAACACTGAGCTTTTCTTTCCCATTGGTTGGTTTGTATTTTCCTTCACTGTTCACTTTATTTGGTTTTATCCAATGAGTCTAAACAACGGCCCTTTCCAGGTGCCCAGTTCAATGTTTGAGACCCCTCTGGTAAATTGGGCTACACTGAACCGGGCCGGTGCCAGGCCGACTACCTTCAGGAAAAGCTGGCCTACCTGTGGCCTAGCCTAACTACGTGTGTTAACGCTGAAGCAGGTAAGAGCACATGACTGATAAATGTTATGGTAGTCCTCCCTAGCATCTGCCTGAGGTTGAACCAGACTGTTTGCAACCTTAGTATCCTATTTGACCATGAAATGAGCTTCCGACCATATATCCGCGCCATCACTAAGACCACCTATTTCCAACTCCATAGCATCGCCTGACTCCACCTTTGCCTTGGCTCATCTGCTGCTTAAACCCTCATCCATGCCTTTGTTACGTCTAGACCTGACTATTCCAACACACTCCTGGCTGTCCTCCCACATTCTAACCTCCATAGACTTGAGCTCATCCAAAGGTCTGCTGCCCCTGTCCTAACTCACACCAAGTCCCGTTCACCCATCACCCTCTGCTTGCTGACCTACATTGGCTCCCGGTTATGCAAAGACTCAACTTTAAAATTCTCATTCTTGTTTTCAAATCCCTCCATGGCCTTGCCCGTCCTGAGCTCTGTAACCGCCTCCAGCCCCACAACTCTCCTGCACTCCTCAAATTCTGGCTTCTTAGGCATCTCAGATTTTAATTGTTCAACAATTGGTGGCCATGAATTCAGCTGCAAAGGCCCTAAGCTCTGGAATTCCCTTCCTAAACCTCTCCACCTCTCTACCACTCTTTCTTCCTTTAAGACCTAATATTAATTGGGAGAAAATTGATCTGAAAGGTATAGAGGGAGCGGAATTCTGAAAATGCATTCAGGAGGACTTTTTCAGCCAGTACGTAGAAGTTCAACAAGGGAGGGGGTGGTGGACTTAGTTTTAGGGAATGAAGCTGGGCAGGTGGAAGGGGTATCAGTGGGAGAGCATTTTGGTGCTAGTGATCATAATTCAGTTCGATTTAGGGTAGTTATGGAAAAGGACAAAGACAGAGCAGGAATAAAAGTTCTCAATTTGGGAAAAGCTTATTTTACTAAGCTGAGATGTGATTTATCTAAAGTGGATTGGAAGGAGCTATTTGAAGATAAATCAGTGTCAGAGCAGTGGGAGGCATTCAAGGAGGAGATCGCGAGGGTTCAGAGCAAGTATGTTCCCTTGAAGAAAAAGGGTGGAACTAACAAATCTAGAGCCCTCTGGATGTCAAGGGGCATACAGGGGGAGATAAAGAAAAAAAGGGAAGCTTATGACAGATACCGAGGGCTCAATACTGCAGAAACTCTAGAGGTGTGTAGAAAGTGCAGGGGTGCAATTAACAAGGAAATTAGGAAAGCAAAGAGAGAGCATGAAAAATATTGGTATGTAAAATCAAGAAAACTCAAAGATGTTTTATAAATACATTTAAGAGCAAGAGGATAACTAAAGAAAGAGAAGGGCCTATTAAGGACCATAAACGTAACCTGTGTGTGGAGGGAGAAGACTTTTGCTTTCCTTCTTTTCCTTATCCTACGCTGTATGCCGCTTGACATCCAGGGGGCTCTAGGTTTGTATGGTTCTCAATGAATACTTTGCGTCTGTTTTCACAAAAGAGAGGGGCGATGCAGATATTGCAAACAGGGAGGAGGGGTGTGAAATATTAGATGAAATTAACATAGTGAGAGAGGAAGGGGCCGAAATAGCCATCAGAGATATTGGGGAGGGCACTTCGATTTTAGCAGAAATTTACCGCCCGGCAGGAGTCTGACACGTCTCCCGGCACTTTGGGGCGCTATTGAGCCGGTATTGGGGCGGGGTCGAGTCAAGAGCACGGCGGTCGATGAGGGCAGTGCATATGATGTAGTGTACATGGATTTTAGCAAAGCTTTTGATAAGGTCCCACAGGGCAGACTGGTCATGAAAGTAAAAGCCCATGGGATCCAGGGCAAAGTGGCAAGTTGGATCCAAAATTGGCTCAGAGGCAGGAAGCAAAGGGTCATGGTTGATGGGTGTTTTTGTGGCTGGAAGGCTGTTTCCAGTAGGATTTCACAGGGCTCAGTTCTAGGTCCCTTGTTTTTTGTGGTATATATCAATGATTTGAATGTAGTGGGTATGATGAAGAAGTTTGCAGATGATACAAAAACTGGCCGTGTGGTTGATAGAAGAAAGCTGTAGACTGCAGGAAGACATCAATGGACTGGTCAGGTGGGCAGAATAGTGGCAAATGGAATTTAATCTGGAGAAGTGTGAGGTAATGAAATGGGAGAGGGCGAACAAGGCATGGAATACACAATAAATGGTAGGATACTGAGAAGTGTAGAGGAACAGATAGTCGTCGGGGATAATAACAACAGTGATAATAATTGAAATATCGTTAAGAAGTGCGTCTTGTCATTTGCTAAATGTCATTGTCAACAGGTCATCTCACACATATAGAACGCTGAACTATTTGGCCAAATCAATACAGTAAATCGGAGGATGTGGAGCTACACTGTTTCTGTGATTGGCCCACGTCATACCTTGAGCACTGGGCCCTGTTCTGGTCACCAAGGCAACAAGGAATTTTTCAGCACTGTTGGAGGTGCTGACTTTTGGATGAGACGTTAAACTGAGGCCCCGGCTGCGCTCAGATGGATGTAAAAGATCCCATGGCCACTATTTCGAAGAAGAGCAGGGGAGTTATCCCGGTGTCCTGGCCAATATTTATCCCTCAATCGACATCACTAAAAACAGATTATCTGGTCATTATCACCTTGCTGTTTGTGGGAGCTTGCTTGTGTGTAATTTGGCTGCTGCGTTTCCTACATTACAACAGTGACTACACTCCAAAAGGTACTTTATTGGCTGTAAAGCACTTTGAGACGTCCATTGGACGTTAAAGTCGCGACATAAATAAATTTTAAAACTCCCACTTTTGGCGGTAGTTTCCCAATCTGGGGGATTACTCCGCAAAGCGCTGCCTCTCACAGCCCGGGAGATCAGTAATTTAATTTTAATTCACAAAGTGAGAGAGAGACGGAGACTGAGGAATTGGATCTTCTCACCTGAGGATTTAATATCCAGAACAATTGGGGCACTGAACCTCCAGAGGCAGGAGGGTTTCTTTCAACGAGAGCCTCTTCTGATTCTTATTGAGCAGTTCCATCTGCTCACCAGCGAGGGCGCCATTGAGCAGGAACACTTCAAAACACTCAACTATTCAGAGTTTCCCAGACATTTCATACAGTAGCTTCGGAGCATTTGTATTCCACTCTTTGTCATTTTCTATTTTATTTCCAAGGACCAGCACAAGAGAGGCTTTGAAATAGGTCACCTCTCATCTCCTCTCTCTGGTGGGATGGAGATGGAGACTGGGGAATGGGAGTTTGGGGGGGGAGAGAAACTGGGGAATAGGGGCTTGGGGGGGGGATAGAGAGACTGGGGAATGTGGGCTCGGGGGGGGGGGAGAGGGAGAGTGGAGGATGGGTGCTCGGGGTAGGGGGTGGGAGAGGGAGATTGGGGAATGGGTGCTCGGGGGGGGGGGGGTGGGAGAGGGAGAGTGGGGAATGGATGCTCGGGGGAAGAGACTGGGGAATAGGGACCCGGGGCAGAAATTCAGTCTTTGCCCTCAGTCTTATCCAGTGCTTGAGCACATAAAATCTAGGCTGACACTCCAGTGCACTTCCTCAGTACTGCACTGGAGTGTCAGCCTAGATTTTATGTGCTCAAGTTCGTGAAGTGGGACTTGAACCCACAACCTTCTGAATTAGAGGCGAGAGTGCTACACACTGAGTCACACCTGACACTCGTTGGGAACCCGAGTACCCGCTCCAATAACTGGATAACCTTATTGAAATAGGGAGATCCCAACTGGCCACAGTATCCAGTGTGGGGGAGACTGTCCCTCAAGTGGGGTTAGTATGTCCGGCTGGCAGAGGGTGTTGATGCATCATCTCGATGGAAGACCCGCTCCATTGTGAGGTCTGGGCCCCATTAACACACAACCGTGACTGTGGAATGTTGCCTTTCCGACATTACAACAGTGACTGCACGTTAAAAGTACCTCATTGGCTGTAAAGCGTTTTGGGACACCCTGAGGTGGTGAAAGGTGCGATAGAAATGCAAGGCCTTTCTTTCGAGTTAATTAAGAAACCGCAGCAAAATAATCTGGAATTGTTTGGTAGTTTCCTCATTAAATGCGGGTCTCTGTTGCTTCACTGACACAAGTGAAATGTAGCAAAATAAACCAGTGCGACTGACAGGTGATTGAAAATAAAGGGTTCATAACTTGACCATAACGTGTAAAGAGCAAGGGTCACTCGGGACACATCTGTGTCCACATGATTGACAATGAAACGGGCCAATGAGAATCTGCAGTCTCCTGCACGGTTCCGATGGGAACGTTGATACAGTGTTCCGTCCAATCAGGGTGCGGTGTGGGCGGGGCCTTGTGCGAGGAGTTTCAGGAAGTGGGCGGGGCTGAGCCGCTGCAGTTCCCGCGGACAAGCCCAGAGTTGCTGATCTTCACCATTGGTTCCAATCTCACTTATTTGATCGGCCGCTTCCTCACTGCTCGTCATCGCTCTCCCAAGTGGGAGTGTCTGTGGGGGAAAGAAGGTGCAGCCGGAGGAAAAGGGTTGAGAATTGAAATAGTGCGCGTTTTACCACGGCTATTGATCCACACAGAAAGTGATGTTACCCACAGCCCTTACACCAGGGAGTCAAACAAACGGGTCCAGCCCGGGGAACAGTTTAATCCGGTCCGCACACTGCCCCTCACAGGCGGACTGGCTATCGGGATATTCTCCCCAGTGCCCCCTGAATTTGTCATTATGCAGCCAGTTCTGCCTCTCACTATGAGCCCTGCAATGGAAAGTGTGGAGGGAAGGAGCGCCCAACTATTGGGGGGAAATTTGACCGAATGTAGGAAAGGGGTGTTGAGTCGGAATAAGCAGGTCCCATCCCGGATTCCTCCCCTGCCGTCCAGATTGGGGGATCTTCCAATAGAGGAATTTCACAACACCATGTCTATGATTGATCCATGAACTATTGTATGTTGGTCTCTGTCTATCCTGTGATTTCAGTCGTGAAAACCCATTGACAGAGTTATAAAGACTCTTCAGAGTGGAGTTTGACAGATTCAAGTATCAGGCTACATGGGGATGTGAGCTGTCCCCTGAAGAATATGGAGCCCACCCTCCCAGTGCTACGTCTCTCACTAAATTACTCTCTGTCTCTTCATTCTTTCTCATTCTTTACTTTTACACTTCAATATTTTCAAGGAATCATTTCACTGACATTTGAAACTTTTATTTCATGTGAACTAGTGATGTGATCAGTGACCAGTTTTATTTCTCAATAAGAATCTAAGATGAGACCAAGTTCTGTGATGCATCACCCTCTTTATTTCAGTGAGAATATATTCCCAGCAGTTTGAAAAAGAAAAGACAATCAAAGGCTAGAAGACAATGTCTTATTTACTCCATCAGAGAAGCTCTTCCTATAGTGCACAGCGTGCAGTCGACATAGTCGGTTATACAGTCCAGTCCCATTATATTTGAGTACAGGAGACAGAAGAATTTAAACACGGAAGGACATTTTTCAAGATGATGTGATGAAAACCTCAACATTTATAAATGGTAAACGCACTGTGTCTATACAGTTTAAACATTCCCTTGTAATTAAATGACTCTGTTGTAGTTAAAATGCACATCATGCTGTCTAAACTCTTACACTGAATGAAGTACGTTGTTTAGTTGCTGAATATTTGTATCTGAGTGAACAATCTACCCCAGGAAAGATGTACATGTGCTGGGCAGCGAAAGGAGTGTGAGAGGGACCTGGTGACAGCTTGCTCTGTGGAAGCACCTGGTGTCTGCCTGTGGTCAGTAACTCTCAGAGTGTGAGAGCCCAGGTACGATCCCACATCTGACCACTCCATAATTTCACATGTAACAGCTTCAACGCTCTGTGCTTGGCAACACTTTCCATTTCCTATTGGCTCTGGTCAACATGACTGGGATAAACATAAACATAATCCATCACTGTGTGAAGATAGAACATCCTGGGACTATATCTGGCAACAGAACTATCTCAATCTCAGTCTGTGCACAATTCGTTTAAAGCAAGTTTACAGAAAAGGGAAATTACTGCAGTGATTAATCCCTGTTGCCCAAAGGAGAGCCCACCACCCATGTACAACTGGGTTTAGCCCTGTGTATGTGCAGTATGGGGATTTAAATAAATTAATTTGTGACTTTCGGGGAGGGGTGGGGTGGGAGGCCCATGTCAGAACCAACAATATAGAGAGGAAGAGGGTTGAGGTCCTTCAATCAGAGTTTAAGGAGCTAGGGAGGATGTTAAAAAGCAGGAGCTGAAAGTAGTAATGTCTGGATTACTCCCAGTACCACACATTAGTGAGAGTAGAAATAGGAGGATATAGTAGGTTAATGCACGGCCAGAGACGTGGTGCAGGAGGGAGGGCTTCAGATACCTGGAACATTGGACCAGTTCTGTGGCAGGAGGGAGCTGTTCAAGATGGATGGGTTGCACCTGAACAGAGCTGGGATCAATATCCTTGCAGGCAGGTTAACACATGTGATTTGGGGAAGGTTTAAACTAATTCGGCAGGGGACTGGCCATCAAGATGTAGTATTAAAAAATAGAAACAAGGTGTGTTACTGGACTAGTAATCCAGATACCTGGCCTAATGATCTGGAGACACAAGTTCAAATCCCACCATGGCAGCTGGGGAATTTAAATTCAGTTAAAATAAAAAGCTAGTATCAATAGGATGATCATGAAACTAGCGGATTATCATAAAAACCCATCAGGTTCACTAATGTCCTTTAGGGAAGGAAATCTGCCGTCCTTAACTGGACTGGCCTATACATGACTCCAAACACACAGCAATGTGGTTGATCCTTAACTGCCCTCTGAAATGGCCAAGCAAGCTATTCAGTTGTCAAGAAGGCAGCTCACCATCACCTTCTCGATGGCAATTAGGGATGGGCAACAAATGCTGGCCATGCCAACGATGCCCAGCTCTTGTGAATGAATTTTAAAAAACTGGGAGAGTCAGTTAGAGCTAGAAATAATATAGAATTCGGTGGGATCATAGAAAATACAAATAATCTAAGTTAGGTTTTGAGTGCATGTGTGTAAATACACAAAGTGTGGTTAATAAGGTTGGTGAGCTGCAGGTGCAAATAGCCACGTGGGAATATGATTTTGTGACGATAACAGAATTGGCTCAAAAAAGAAAGAATTGGTTCCTTAATATTCCTGTGTACAAGATATTCAGGAACAATAGGGAAGGAAAAAATAATGGAGGGATCGCTGTTCTGATTTAGGAAAATATTACAATGTTAGAAAGAGAGAATGTCCTTGATGGGTCAAAAGACAGATCTGGACGAGAAATTGGAGGTGTTATCGCTGGCATTTAAGAACCATTTTAGAACAAAAAAATGGCAGCTGCTGCTCTCCTACCCGCTGCCGGTGGGTCTCTCGGTGGCAGCTATTTTGGGCTGGGCGGCAGTGCTACAGATGCCCGTGTTCATTGGGGATATGTAGATTGTGCAGATCATGACCTCAGTGAGTGTGCAATGCTCACCTGATGCCCAATCTGCCATTTCCGAGTTTGCCGTTCCATTTACCGGCCTGTGTTAATTACAATCAGCTCACAAGCAGGAAGGAGCCTCCAGCAGCGCTATTTAAAGGGATCTCCAGCAACACCTTGCACCGGCCATGCTTGTTCAGTTTGACTGGCTCTGTGTAACTTTCTGCCATGCTTGCAGCTTTCTAAATTTGTTTCCAGTTCCTAAGGTGGCAGGGAGTGTTGGTGCAAGGGGAGAATGCCTTCATTCTTACTTAAAGGCTTCTGCCTACAACACTTGCTCATGGTCATGGGAGCTCTGCTTGCAGTTCCCCTTGCGCTCGAGTATCTTCGGGAGAGGGAGCGGAGGCAGTGAAGAAGAGGAGAAGATGCACGCAGAGGGAGGAGGAGGGCCTGGAGGGCTCTCAGCAGGAGGCCTTTCCCACGTAGGTTCTTCAAAGAGCACTTGCCTTATATCCACCAAGGCGAGGAACAGTGTATCAGGAGCAATGATCTCGCTTTGCTGCGTGGCCACACAGCTATGTGGAGGTCCCGCTAGGCCACGTACCAGCATTTAAATGGGAAACTGCACACCTGAGAAATTTTGAAAAGGCCATGCAACACATGAAAGAGACTGCGTAAGCCAAAAGAATATGGGGAGACATTGATTAGGAGGCTCCGCTTCACCAAGGAGGCAGTCACAGAACTCTGCCACCTCCTACCAACCAGACCCGCAGCCCCAGAGCAGGGTGACCACGGCTCTCCCAGTGTTCCTCAAGGTCACTGTGGCCTTCAATTTCTTTGCCAGAGGATCCTTCTAGTCTGCAGCATGAGACATAGCTAACATCTCCCAGTTTGCCATCCAAGAGGCTCGCTACACCAGGAGAAGGGACTATGTTGTCTTCTCTCTGAACATAGACACCCTGCAAGCCCCTTTCAAGACTCATAAACCCAGCCACGATGGCAGCAGTCTGATCTTCCACTGCGGCAGTGAGATGTTGGCTTGCTTCCACCTGTGCTGCAGTGGAAGTGGTGATATTGCCCATCAACACACCAATCATGTAAATGAGCAGTCAGCGTGAATTTGGTATGCTGCCTGCACCACTTTGAACGGGCGCAGCCAAATAGCGCTAGGCCAAGACACTGCCCATTTTCAGGCCATATCCAATTTCTCGGCCAGAATCTATTTGGTTGGAGGTAAGAAACAATAAAGGAACTATTATACTAGTCGGTGTACATTATAGGCCACCAACTAGTGGGAAGGAGATAGAGGAGCAGATTTGCAAAGAAGTTACTGAGAGGTGCAAGAATTATAGCGTAATGATAATAAGAGACTTTAACTGCCCAGAATTAAATGCGACAGTGATTGTGTTAAGGGCAGAGAGTGGGAGGAAATTCTGAAGTGTGTTCAGAAGAATTTACTTGATCAGTATGTTTCCTCCGCAACGAGGAAGGAGGCATTGCTGGGTCTGGTCCTGGGGAATGGAGTGCGTCAAGTGGAGAATGTCACAGTCGGGGAGCACCTTGGGAATAGTGATCATAGTGTTATAAGGTTTAGATTACTTGTGGAGATGGACATGGAGCAATCTAGAATAAAATTATTTAACTGTAAGGGGACTAATTTCAGCAAATTAAGGAGAGATCTGGCCCAGGTAAATTGGAGTCAAAGACTGGCTGACTGAAATTTAATGGGGCAATGGGAGGCCTTTAAAGAGGAGATCGTTTGGGTGCAGTCTAGGTATATTTCCACAAGGGGGAAAAGGAAGGCAACCAACGCCAGATCTCCCTGGATAATGAAGGAGTTAGAGAGTAGGATGAAGCAGAAAATAGAGGTGTATAACAGATATCAGCATGATAATACTTGTGGGTACAGGGCACAATCGCAAAATTTGTAGATGACTCTAAACTTTTACCTGTAGTAAACCGTGAGGAAGTTAATATTAGGCCTCAAGAGGACTGGCGGGTGGAATGGGCAGACACATAGCAGATGAAATTAAGGGAGAACAATGTGCGGTAATACAAGAGGAGAGACGCTAGATGCAAACTTTAAAAGGGTGAAACCTGGAGCTGCTTGTGCACAAAGCTTTGAAAGTGGCAGGACAGGTTAATAAAGGAGTTAATGAAGCATATGGGATCCTGACCTTTATAAATAGAGGCATAAAGTATAAAAGCCAGGAAGTTAAGCTAAACCTGTATAAAACATGAGTTCGACCCCAGCTGGAGCATTGTGTCCAATTCTGGGAAGCACACTTCAGGAAGGATGTGAAAGCATTGGAGAGGGTTCAGAAGAGATTTAGGAGAATGGTTCCAGGGATGAGGGATTACAGTTACGTGGCTAGACTGGAGAAGCTGGGGTTCTCCTTTTTAGAGCAGAGAAGGATCAGAAGAGATTTGTTCGAGGTGTTTAAAACCATGAAGGGTTTAATGACTGCAGGGTCGCTAACTGAGGGCACTGGTTTATGATGTTATCGAAAGGACCAGTGGTGACGTGAGGAAAAATGTTTTCATACAACGAGTGGTTAGGATCTGGAATGCACTGCCTGAGAGTGTAGGGGATACAGATTCAATGGTAGACTTAAAAAGGGAATGAGATAAATAGTTGAAGGAGAAATAAATCAGCGATATGGGGAAGGAGCGAGGGAGTGGGTTCAATTGTGCTGCTCTTCAAAAGCCGGCACAGACTCGATGGGCAAAATGGCCTCCTTTTCTGCTGTATTATTCTATGATTCTCTGATATCTAATCAGAAATGGTTAAATGTGGAGCTTTCCACAATTGGCTGAGTAATTCTCCTTTATCCTTCAGTGCGGTTTCTCCGCACTTACACAACTGCTCGATCACCAAAGCTGCCCCTCAGAGGTGGTTGGTCAGCAATGAATCTGGGACATTGGCAAATAACTTGGAATTGAAGGGGGCACCTAATTATAAACAATAATAAAAGGAACAACAGCAGCCAGGACCCCTCTGCCAGGGACAGTCAGATCTGCCAGGGCCAGAGCCCAATGTCTGGTTAATGTGTGGGTGGAAGACCACGTGGCTCCCCAACATATTACATCTGGGAATCAAGGAGGTCGGCCCCCTGGTGATAACCCGGGACTCTCTGCCACAGGACGATAAGTGGTGGTACATTGAACTGGGCACCTGGAAAGAGCCGTTGTTCAGACTCATCGCACAAAAGCAAGTAATGTGAACACTGAATGTAAAATACAAATCAGGAACTGGCAAAGAAAAGCTCAGTGTTAGAGTTAACGTAGCTGAATAATTCTGAGTAAAGAAGCTCCACCTCACAATGCAGCATTGTGGGTGGGAGACAAACACTGGCAACTGCCAGTAGGGGGCAGTATTTATAAACAGGGTCACCATGCACAGGGCCCTGGAGCTGGGGCACGGGGGAGAATCATTAAAAATCCCAAGACTGGCACATGCACAGGGTTAAATCCAATGTGAAGCTAAGCGCTTTACATTAAAAGTGCTATTTAAATGCAAGTTATTGCTTTGTCATTGTGCTAAGCGGGAGACCCAAATTGAAGTTAAGAATATAGTTCAGCACATCTCACTGTTTGAAATCTATATCAGAACTTTTCAGGGTTTAGCATCTATTCGTTCCTTCAAAAAGCCATATTGCATCAGGCCATTGGTGTCATACAAAGCGACGAAAAACCTCTCTTTGTCAAAGGTACGCTGGTCATTTTCCAAGTCCTTTATGAATTCACCGCAGAGGCTTTCATAGTCAGGGTTGTCTTGCTGTAAAGTCCTGAAAAACAAGGCATTGAAAGGGAATAAAGAGACTGTATGGCCTAGAAATTCGATAAGGCACGAAAACGGGCAATGGCACCACAGGCCGAGATTAACTCGCGACCATTTAAAAAGCACAGGCAGCACGTTATTTTGGTGCTGACTGCTGAGTTGAATGATTTTAGCGCACAGCCCGGCGACGAGCTCGCTGCTTCAGAATGTGCGCTCAGCAGGAGACCCAATGTCACGTCGCTGTAGTGTCCCAAGAGTGAGGCTGCATTCTCCTAAAGCAAGGCAGTCATTTTAGAAAGTAGTCTCGAACCCTCAAAGGTGAACTGCCTTCTGAAAAAGAAATGAAAAATCATTCAAAAATAGAGAGTTTCTAGCTCTTAAAACTCAACTGCCTTCTGAAAAATAACATTAATCATCATTCCAAACTAAGTTACCTTCAGCTCTTAAAGCTGAACTGCCTTCTGCAGGAAAAAAAATGGTAAATGTGTCAACAGGCCAAGGAAATCGCACTCAGGGTCTCGCACGCAGCATTCGATCTTTGTGCAGGACGTCAAGAGCAGACAATGTCTTCAAACCAGGGACACTACAGAGAGCCACAGGGGGCCCGGAGACCCTTCAGAAAATAGGATGTGGGTCCAGATCGCCGAGGCTGTCACTGCCAGCAGTGTCGCCCCCAGGACCTAGCTCCAGTGCCCAAGGAAGTTTCATGACCTCAGACCAATGGTCAAGGTCAGTGAATGCATCTTCAAAAGCCGTCTCCTACCAACTGCATCACTAGGCTCACACATCGCTCGGTGCACAACTGCGCCCCCCTCCCCCTCGCATCCATCATTTACCAACCAACAATCTCAACCAAACACGAGGCACACCTCACATTCCTAGTTTCACCTCACCCCCTTAGAGGAGACGGTGCTGGTGATTCTCGGTAGGAGAATGGCAGAGCCCGTGGTCAGCGGTGGGGCTGAACGAATACAAGATGTCGGTATCCTCATACATTATTCTCACATCCCACTTTCCCCTCATCCCACAATCTCTCCTGATGTACCTCTTGCTTTCCTGCTCACCCCTCTCCACAACCCTATTCCTGTGCCTTCCTCAGTTCAGATACCCAAGAACGCCAATCTGCCCAGCCAGACATTGGCCTAGAAGAGGGAGCAGATAGTGAAGAAGATTAAGAAGAAGACACACCATCACTTGATTTGACACTCCCAGCCACCAGCTCCTGGAGGTCGTCCTGCAAGGCCATCTGCAGTGTCCCCCACTGAGGCCGGAATCTGACCAGCCCTGCGAGTGCAAGTTTGGAGGCGGGCCCACTGTCAAAATGTCTCTGATTGACAGCGGGGTGGAAGTTCGCCCTGAACCCGCCTCCTTGTGAATTTCCAAGTGCTGGCTCTGGCTGTGGTTTGCAGACCGGGCAGTAAGCAACGTGTCAGACAATTCTGCTGATAGGAAGATGGTTAAAGCTATTTAAGCAGCATTTTACCAGGTCCAAAGGATTTCCCCACGTTTTTTACGGATTCATGTCCCTCGGATATCACCTCAGGTAAGTATGTTGTGTTGTCAACATCTCTGAATTGATTTGACTAGTTGACAGCTGCAGAAGTGGTATAAAAGCTACCATTTCACAGCTTTTCAATTTGTAATCAAAGAATCCTGGAGCCTTCAGGATTCGGAACACACTTTTCAACTTTATGGAGATTTGAAGTGTTTGCAGTGAACTCTCTATCAAGTTTCTTCCTTGGAGCAACCTCTCATCACTGACAGATCGCTTCTGTCATCTGAATTTCAGCTGCCATCTATTCCATCAGCATCGGTGCCTTTGACAAAATCTCACCTTTTTCCTCAGAATCCCAACATGATCAGCCCCAATCCCAACATCACCAGGCACATCAGCATCACCAACAACAACACCAACCTTCTACGCAATCACCTAATGCTGCACATGGCACCAGGACCCGACCTCATCGCTGCCCAGGAAGGCAGGGAGTACCTCACCATGGCCACATTTACTTCACTTGACACTGTACACCCTGGCTGCCACATGATGTGGCAGGTTGGCACCACCCTACACCAGCACCATAAAGCATCCCTACAATGCCCAAGCCATTCCTTTCACACTCATCACCATTGGGGGGACGGGTGTACTGTTATGTCTCACCATTCACTGCAACTCACTACGCCACTTCCAAGGGTGCACACAGATCTGTCCAAGAAGGCAAAGTGTTGAAAATATAGATTTCAATGTTTGACACCACATTAGCAGAAACTTTACATCAGCATTGGCGATAACACCCAAATGCCTACCGATGTTGTTAGTTGGTATGATAGGACAAGATTGAGGGTGAGTGTGAGGGGTGGCTACTGAGATGGGGATGTGATAATGTAGATAGAGAGAGAGGGATGGTTGG